>NC_041382.1:783354876-783382411 GCF_002162155.2 Triticum dicoccoides
GGGGGGTGTTAGACTATACTTGTAGCCTGCACCGTACGTGCTCCTGATGTATTTGTACGAGCATGTACGGTCAGCTGTAGTGCCTGATCGTGCAGCCAGTTCTCTCCCTGTAGTGGCGCACGATCGCAGGACGTGGGACTCCCCATGATCTCTCTCGGCAGCTCATCCAACTGTATATATCCCTGCCAAGAGCATAATCAAAGTGTGTGAGTTTTCCCCCCTAATTTCTCTGCTCAACAAGTATGTACTATAAACCGAGTTAACTATGATTTGTGTATTCTACCCGCTCAGCCCAATATAATGCAGCCGTAACGTAGGATGCAAGCAACACAGTGGAGAAACATACACACAGCATGCAGTGGTACGTACGTTGCACCCTTGTCTGCCACTGTTGGATTTCTATTAGCGCTAATTCACTATCTCACCTAAGCCATTTGTTTATTTTGTTGCTGCCTTTTCCCAGAAGTGCACTTTGCAGCTTTTTTTTGTTTGAGAGCGCCAATTGGTCTGGTGCATGAAAAAAAATCATGTCAGTTCAAATCTAACGGCTGGTGTGTTTCTTCTTGGTCGTGCCAAATTCTTCCACCTTTGAACGATCAAGCGCCGGCTAGGATGCCTGCTGCCACCATCCACAGCCGGCCACGCCCCACGTCAACCTCTGACTCCCTTCCAACTGGGATGCCCCTGTTGCGACGTCCCGGGCCCCGTCGGCCGGCGTCCCTGCGACGTGTGGAAAATCGACTGACTGAAATCGCAACTTCGGGCAAGTTTCCTGACAAACAGCAAAACCCTTGTTAATTTATTGATCCACTATTATTCTCTGTCTGGTGGTGCCCATACAGTCCTACAATTGGTTAGATTATGAACGGATGGCGGCTCAAATTAACTAATCAGGTAGGCTTGAACCTTTTCAAGTCACTTGAGTACGTAATTTGCAACAAATGTTGTATGGATCCGTCTAATCTATGCATAAGATACGAAGCATGCAGCGACATGTCCTGATCAATAGATCGAAATGGGCGGCCACGGGCATGCATATGCCAGGATGTGCACAATCTTGGCAAGTAAATCCCAGATTGAGTAGAAGCATTGCTAGACAGCGACAACTCACAAATTCTACCGTCAAATATACGGTACAGTATATAGTGGCTATGTAGTATTTCTAGTGCTGTATAAAGGCAGTAGGACATGACCACTAAAAGGAAGAGATAGTGAGGCAGGATGGAGATGCAATGATTTGCTGCGCACTGCCCGAGGATGATTCGCTCGCCGGCAGCAGGCCCACCAGTAAGTGCCTCCGATTTTTCACAAGGAATCAATTTGTGTATATCCACATTTCCTCATTGTATCTGCACCCAGAGTCCCAGACCAACGTGAGATTGAGCTAGGCCTAGGCTAACGTGTGTTGCAAGCAGGGAAGATTTTTTTTTTTCGAAAAGGGGGGCTCCCCGGCCTCTGCATCAGAGTGATGCATACGTCCATCTTATTAACCAAATAACAAAATATGCCAACAAGGTTCCAAAGTCTCCAGCTTAAAGAAAGAAAAAAGATAAATGCAGCTCACACAGAGCGAAAAGAGGCTAGACACACAAACTAGCCAAGGAAAGGTGCCACAACCGGCTGGCTAAAAATAGATAGGAAAACTAATTGCCTATCCTATTACATGACCGCCATCCAAACCGGTTGAAGATATCCCGAGCTACCATCTCCCAACGGATAGATTCGGCAAGCAGGAAAGATAGATAGTCATTCTTGCACACCAATATAACGGCGGCGGGAAAGCTAGCTAGCTACTTTGTCAGTTGAGAGGGCCTGATGCAGACCGACAGACAACCGAAATATGCTACTCCATGGATTAGTGAGTGGGGGTGGTCGCTGCTCGCCAATTAGTCCATCTTCTTCTTCTTAGCCGACCAAATCGACAGCCACCACCCCCACCACCACCACACCCTGGCTAGCCGTGTAGCCACCCCCACGCGCAATCCAGGGCTTTTCACTCACCTGTAGAAGAGATCGATTAGCCCGGCTCCGGCCTGCTCGCTATGTGTGTCTCTAACCCGTCACCGTCAGTGCAAAAATCGACTGGTGGATGTGATCAGCCAGGGATGTGCGTGCTTCCAATCCAGTCCTTCAAGTTTTCTTTAGCTACCAACCTCATTCTTACTTACTAGTACTGCAATTGCAATTGAGCGCCTCACAAGAACTACCTTCTGGTGGTCCTCTGCTGTTAAACCTCGTTTCCCACCCTATGATATCGTATGGTTCTATTTGTATATACTCCTATGTACTTTGCATGTCAATTATTTTGTTTGGTCGAGGACAACCAGCGAGTTCTGTACACGACGCTAGCTAGTCACGAGTCACGGCCGATCGATGAGCCTCGCTACTTTTAGTGCAGTGTGGTACCACCAGCTAGCTAGTACGTACTTCCATGTATAGCTAGCATATGCTACTACACCGGTAGAGAAGGGGACAATATGCACTTGCATGCTAAAGTGACCACCATATTCCTGCTGGTACTCCTCATAGACTCATACTGGTACGTACTCCTTGTTGAGTTTGAATTGAGGTTGAAATTCGTCTCTGCAATGGATCGACGTCCCTCCGAAACCATATTCCTGCGCTGGTACTCATAGTACATCGATGCAGTCGAGATGAGCCTGAAAAAATTCGTCTCTGCGAGATCTGTACGTACATACCTGTAGTTGAGTCCTCTAGTCCACCACAAAATTGACCAGAGACCCAATCTTCTCTCTCTGACCGTAGTGTAGGGTACGTGTCTAGTACCAGTAGGCCGGCGCAGAAAAATGATGGAAACTACAGGGAGAGAGGTGGTGGTGGATGTGTGGAGGGGAGACTAATCCTGAAGTGCACTCAAAGAAACATGCTGGCTTTGCATTCATGCCCCTAAAACCTTCACTCTCACAGCTCCTATAGGCAGCATCCACTGCTGGTCCTTTTCATTCCTCTTTTCTCTTCTATCTTCTTCCATTCCCACTTTACATTACAAGCTAGACCACACTACGCGCATAAATCCATGCCATCAAGTGCTTGCAATCAGCCTAGATTACAATTGTACTTTGTCCTCAGAAAATAGATCCAGGACATGATTGCTGTAGATAGATAGACAGATTTGGTGTGGGCTATATAGGGTGCTAGAGCTAGATTACAGTATAAATAGCAGCTCATGTGAGCGTGCGCATACCTACGTGTGCTCTGCTCTGCTTGCTGTCAAGAGTCTGTGCTCACCTCTCATTGCAGTGTTGCACGAGTGCGCCCAGCCAGCAGCCATGATCCTTCTCTAGATCTTTAGCTATCTATAAAGATCCTTTTCACCTTCGTTGGTCCACACGCATACAACATATATACACCTCCACACATGCATCTACTAGTACTAAGTTGAAAAGGTTGTGCGCTTGATTTCAGTTCAGAAGACATCGAGCTAGCTTGCTACCAGGCAGGAAGGTAGATGCTAGCAATGGACCAGCACCATCAGCAGGAGGAGTCGTGTGTTCCACCAGGATTCAGATTCCACCCCACAGAGGAGGAGCTGGTGGGGTACTACCTGGCCAGGAAGGTGGCCGCCCAAAAGATCGACCTCGATATCATCCAGGAGGTTGATCTCTACCGGATAGAGCCATGGGACCTCCAAGGTAAATATACATCTGAATTTTGGCAGTTCGTTTTGTAATTTTACTCTCTCCATTTCTATTTTGAACTGAAACCATGACAAGTAGGAGTAGTATTTTGGAACTGAGGGAGTACATACATAGTGTTCTAGTGAGGTGGTGATTCAAGTTGAATATTAACAATAATGGATGGTGCAGAGAGGTGCGGCGGCGGCAGGGGAGGACGGGGAGCGCGTCAGGTGGCGGCGGAGGACGAGCAGTCGTCGGAGTGGTACTTCTTCAGCTTCAAGGACCGCAAGTATCCCAGCGGCACCCGCACCAACCGCGCCACCGCGGCCGGGTTCTGGAAGGCCACCGGCAGGGACAAGCCGGTCATGTCATCGCGGAGCCACGGCGTGATCGGCATGAGGAAGACGCTGGTGTTCTACAGGGGCCGGGCACCCAACGGTAGGAAGACCGACTGGATCATCCACGAGTACCGCCTCCAGACCAACGAGCACGCCCCCACACAGGTACGTAATTCACTTGTTCTTCCTCTGCTTCTTCTTGAGAATTTGGCGTTGATGGTGAGGATGTTGACGGTGTGCAGGAGGAAGGCTGGGTGGTGTGCCGGGCGTTCCAGAAGCCCACCCCGAACCAGAGGCCGTCCTACATCTTCCCTGCATACGCTGCCACTCCGGGCCTCGGGAGCTACTACGACGCGAGGCCTTGGCTGCACGGCCGAGGCGATGACCTCCCCTACCTTCAGAGCGCCGCGGGAGCTACAGGAGCCGGCGGCCTTGGCTTCCCCGGCCAGGGAATCCAGTACTCTGACGACGTGCTGGAGTCCAAACAGAGTCTTTTCAACAACATCCCGCAGCTCATTGAGAGCCCGCCGATGACCACCGCCTTTGCCGGTGGTGGCGACGAGGGCTATGACATCGTGCAGCAGGGACAGGGAGCGGCCGGCATCGACTGGAACTTCCTGGACAGCCTGCTATCCACGTCGCAGCTGCACGAATACTCTGCTACTGCTGCGTCACAGCTGCACCTAGAGCAGTGAAGTAGAGTTAGCAGACATACCGTAGCAGCATCGATTTCATTGTATACATGATTTTCTAATAATTAGTATCGTTTATTACAGATAGTAGATGATGTCCATGTGCATCTGTTGCACTGGACACTTGGTTGTACCTAGATAGGCTACTCTGTTTCACTTACTGAGTCCATGTGTCTACTGTAGATCACTCTGTTCCACTTACTGAATATATGTGTTTCATCGTAGGCTACTCTGTTTCACTTGGTAAATTTCAGGGACAGTTTGTTTATCGTAGGCATGATTCGCTAATCGTACTCCACTAGTACAGAACACAGGCAGTATAGAGCCTAGATGACAGTTGTACCTTAGCATAACAGTGTGTGTTCTACTTTACAGCAGACACACAGAGCACACTGTTTCACTCGTTGATGAATTTGTTGAGCAGCTGATCATCATCACTCAGTAGTATATGTTTCACTCAGTGAAAAACTTTTCATTTCGCCATACGCGTGATATAACTTTGCTTGATCTTTCTGGGCCGTTCACGAACGCTTAACTAAATGTGTGATGTGCCCACGCGGATTAGTTAACATCGATCGAGCGTGATAGTGAGTGGATTAATTGAGTTTCCCTGTCAATCGTCTTTTCTGGTGTAACAAATTTACGCGTCATGAGATTGTAAGTTTGAATCGTAATTAAGTTGAGATGCAGACAGATGGATGGGTCTCCTACTCACCATCTATAATCAACAAAGTGACAGGGACTAGCACTGCCTTGATCAAGCTTTTAAATCTAGGCCAATATGTCACTTTTGGGGCTCTACCGATATAAACATAACATATCATTTTGTAAATATCATTTTCAAATGTATCATCCGACAAGGACCGAAATATCGATCGATATGGCCGATATCTAGCCCGATATGTCCATCTAGTAGCGGAGCCAGCTCGGCCGGCGAGCCGGGGCAAATTACACGGCGTTCCTGTCTGCCAGATTTTTGCCCCTACAGATCGTTGGTTAGCCCTCCATTTACTGCTCCTATTCAAACAAGAATGCATGGCTGAGCCCGGGCAGCTGCCACGGGTAGCCGGGAGGTGGCTCCGCCATTGTTTCCACTGATATAGAACGATATGTAGATTATAACAATTCTTACCGGAAAGGAGTGAAATAAGATTATGAATTTACAACCTCATAATATATTATCAAAGTCATGCACAATATGTTTCATACAAATGCATATATATTGTATGGTTTTTAATCATAGAGTAAGGATTTTGTGAATCTTTCCACAATAGTTTCTTAATCAATAAGTTAATAAACTATAAATCTAAAAGTGTTATGTTAAAGTGTTGAATCATACATTTTATTTTACTAAAAATAAATGTTTTGAACAAGAATAATGAAAAGATAGACATGTTTTCTCCGATATATCTACATATCACCCGATATATCCCCCGATATCCGACATCCGATATGTTGAAGCCAAACCGATACGAACCCGATATCCGATATTTTGAAGCTTGACCTTGATATTATGTATTTCAAGTACATAATGTTGCTTGTGGCTGTTGTATAATGTTGATCATTAAAATGTTCTTTTCTGAATGGGATCAATCGGTTGATAAATATGTATGAGATCGATGAAATGCATAATAAACAGAAAGGAAGGGGATTTAATTCCGCTTCATAAACTTAGAAAAATCATATTTCTAGATTTTTATAAATTCCGGGATATAAAGCTAACATGCAGGTATTCCTTACTCATGAGAGTTTCTAATTGTGTGGCAATGGTATTTTGCAAATAAAAAGATCATGTTTCCTGTCACAACATCACTAATTATCGTCTTATGTTGCTGTTTTTCATAGGCCACTGACATCATCGTCGTCGCCATCCATATTACTACTTTTGTAGTGCAATATTCACTAATGTTTTTTTCAAGCGAGCTGAGCATAGCTATACTTGACATGGGTGCTTGCAATTTTCTTGACTTTATTCCATGCTTTCGGTACTACTTTATTAGTGGTACCGTGTGTGCGTCAATTACATGGTGTCTGTGGCAACTTCATCTATCTCAAAATCTGCCAACTCAATATGTCGAAGGTGCTCATAGGGTTGTGTATGTGTGCATGTGTTTTCTGAGCATTTATGTATGCACTATCTTTCACAAATGAATGAATCTTTTCAAAACAAAATATGCCACACTTTTTGAAATATATCTGGATATGTACATTTTTATTGCCTTCTTCCCTTAAGATACAAGTAATATATCTAATGAAAAAAATCATGTATTACAATTTTTTTATAATGTTGTAATACAAAATATATTATAAAAAATCATACTATATCAAAAATACCATAAATCCAAATATGAAACACCGCGGTATTAACCATATACGTGAATATCTGACACAATTTCTTGTCATTATATGGAAGAAATTCAACAAGTGCTTAAATTTATTCTTGGGCTATGCCATGTATGATAATAATTTGTGTGTGCAACTCACAAAAATTGCAGTATAATCTTTACCATCGACATCGAAAGACTTCATATACTATGTTTATCATGGACCATTCTAAAAGTGATGCATGAAGGAAATTAAAATGTAAATGGAACATGTTATGTTTTTACTAAGCATAAGAGTGTGTGCATTCTGAGAACCATAGAGACTTCTTGCTTTCTTTAATTGCACTTAAATTAAGAAGAAAATTGTATATGCATAAGGATAACACTCCTCTGTAGCATGACTACCTCTCATTGGCCTTAGTGTGGCAGCTTTTAAATATACCACATTTCGAAATATATTCAGATAAGGATCCTCCCCCTCCATCCCGGGGTCCATTTTTAAAAAATCCCAGGTTTTTGGGTCCCAGGTTTGTTTCATAGGTCCCACTTCATAAGATTTCTCGGTTCTTCTTCAGATTACTCTCATTTCCCGTACATCTTTGTTTGTGCGTCCTCGCAGCGATATAGAGGCGGCAATGGCATCCCGGTTGGCGTAAGTCTACCTAACCTCCTTAGCATCCCAATGATGTACTCCCCAATGCTTGCGGTGGACATTTAAGGGTTTAGTCTCCTGAACCTTGTTGTACAATGTGTAAGGTCTCTTGTTCTGTCTTAAGCTTTCATCAGACAGTGGTGGTAATGGCAGTATGATGGTTTTTCTTGTAAGGGTTTTCTATTACGTTGGTACTCCATTGGTCAATGGAGGCATCCTGCAATTGAAGGTACCCTTAGCATGTTGTTATAGTTGTAAGCTCCTCGAAGTTTTAGTCACGTAATTAACCATATCGTCTATGAAATAATAGTGACAGAACCCCTAAGAAAATTGTTTGCCCAGAAGACAACTTTAATTCTATCAATTTTGCATGTTTTATACAAATTCGGAAGGGTTGGATAGACTTTTTTAATAAATTCCCTGCAAAAGAAGAAGTTTTACCTCTTATTTGTATTTTTTGATTTATCCTTTGATTTATCCTTTGATCCTCCCCCTTTCTATTCATGTAAGCCTAATCATAAGCTAGACATCCCTATCAGGATATTTTTGAGACAATCAATTCATAGCAAAAATGTATAAACTCTGTTTATACAAGTATCACAAATGAATCCACGATAACATTCAAGACTATATTTTTTGTTCTTACTTTTTCTCATTTATGGGATTGGATTTAAATCTTTAAGGTGTAATGTGTCAAAAATATCTAATTTCACTAGTACTACAAACACGATTAAATTGTGCACGGTGCATGCATATTTTAAACGACGAACATTACAAATCTAACATGAGTTTGTTATTAATATTTAACAACGTTATCAAATCACATGTTGTCATAAGTTATCGACACAATATTAGGTTTGAATGTGATATGATAAAAATGAGTTAAAAGTAAGCATAAAAGTTTAACATGTTCAAATTGTGACTTCTCAACCTCACAAACCATTTTTATAGATAAAATGCATAAAGCTCAACTTCAAATTTGTGAAGACGTTAAGTGGTAAAATTGTGGGGCTTATTATTACGAAGGCAATAACTTGGAGAAAAACTAAAAAAATTACATACAAAGACCATTGAAGATAAGAGACCTACATGCAAAAATTAATTTATTTTTTTGCTTTGTTTTGATAATAATTTGTAAGTGAAAATGGAGCTAATCAAAATCAAAACACTTAAATATCATATATTTTATCATGGACCATTCTGAAAGTGTTACATGGAGGAATATTTTAATTTACAATGGAATAGTGAAAGAGTGGAGCAACTCGGGCGACCAATCCCCCTTCATGACCTTCTGCCTTCCAGCTTCTCCTCCAGCATCATCATCGTTAGTCAAAGTTCACATTGAATGGTAGAGGGGCTGTCGTTCTAGGAAACTGTGTTGTGGAGGAATAGTGGAGGTCATGCCGATGAACGTCATGTGGCTTGTGTTGCAGCCATTGCATGTGCTCCAGCCTAGATCTAATTGCACTCCCCTGGTCATATGAAGAGGTGGAGGATAGAGGGAACTATCCTAATTCCATGGCGTGCGGCCAGCCGGCAATGGCTAAGCAAGTTTTGTTAGATCCGGGTGTTGCCGCAAACAAGCTAGCATGGTTAGGATTTGCACTCTTTGGCACATTAGTTATCCAAAATAGTTTTTATGTTTTAAATATCTTAATTTAATTCATGTATTTAGATATTGTACACGATATCAGTTTATCATGCTAGTGCTTTAGGACCATATGTTCCATATTATAACTGTCAATTATGCAGGTGATTACCCTATAAGTTAATGGTTATTAAACAAGCAGAAAACTATTTTGTTGTCTTTCGTATATTCTTGATGGAATCGTAAACATATGAGATAAGTTTGTACATCTTTAAGAACATTTGCCTCCCATCTTCATTTTTTAACATAGTACAATCAAACACATGCACGAGCATATACTCATCCCTATGAACGCATGCATGCAAACCCTACCCCTATGAGCACCTTCGAGAGACTGAGCCGTCATAGCATCTCCTGAGTTTTTACGAAGTCACCACAAGTGCCTCACACTCGACAGGAACATCTCCTCCAACTGAATGTCTCCTCACAGCCTTCCATCTTCATTTGAGTGTAGCTTCCAAAATTAAAGTACACAACTCGACACTAAAATCAGTAAATTTTCTCATATATGTTATTTTCTAAAATTTTGTGATGAATTATTTTTTGCATAGGCCATCATCATCCCAAATATTTTTAAATACACATTTTGTAATTTACATGGAGACACGTGTTTTTAGTAGCTCCCCGCCCCCATCATATACATGTGGTCATATCTGCTTGAAAAGTATTATTTATCGCTTTTCATAAAAAAAAACCTTATCATGTTGTAATATAAATATATTATGAATGTTATAGAGAAGCATGAAGGATCAAACCATCCATTATAAGATATTAGCATCATATGGAATTTTATATTCAAAATAAAAGAAGGCAAATAAAAATTATTGCGGTGTATTATAAGACTTTAGTTACCCACACACTGAATTTCTTGACATCTCAAGGACAAATAGATGGGTATACACATGTCATACCCTATTCAAGCGCATGATTATACCTATGAGCATGAAGAGGAACTATCTAGAGAGACAACAAAGTAGAATATGATGCATCACAATATTAATTGTATATAGCTAATCACTGATGTTAAGATGTGCCATCTTCCTACCAATATATGCAACAAATCGAACAAGTAGGATCCGTATTTTCTATGTGCAAACAATTATGTTGGAGTATAGTTCTAATCAACATCCAAACACTTAACTATAATATGTTTATCATGGAACATTCCAAAATTGATACACGGAGGAAAGATTTTTAATGGTTAAAGCCCAGGGTATCTAAAGCGACAATTACTCCCAAAGGCCTCCTTGCTCAAGCTCCCCCGCCCCATTGTTCTGAAGCAAAGATCGTGCGGATCCAGAGTTGGGGGAGGCTACCCACTGGTTCCAAGGCGACGTGCTCTAGAGCAAGATGGTTCACTGTGGTCCCACATGATGTAGCATGCCTCAATTTTGTGTTATGATGCTTGGTGACGGTGGAGGACAACCACAATGATGGTAGTAGAGGCGGTGCGCAAGTACGCCAACCATTAGAAGTGCTCATGCCTGGATCTGGTCGCACTCTTATGCTCCGGCTAAGATGTGCAAGATATAGCTGGCAATCATAGTGGCATGGTGGGTGTCTGGACGGGAAAAGCTTGTCTTACAGAGGTCATTGGAGATGATGATGACGGTTGAGGGTATCCTTCTTTTCATTGGAGACATAGTCGAAGAGCTCATCCTCTCTACCAATTGATGTCGAAAAGACTCAAGGTGGTTGACGTGGTCGTTGGCGAGGCCAGACCAACATTCCTACCTTGTGGTTTGGTTTGTGTGTAGTTCGTGCCAACATGCGTCTTCTTCATTCGCGAAGGCGTCGCCGAAGAGCCATGTTCAATCACATGCCTAAGATGGTACTCTTGTTTGGTGGTCACTAGTAGAAAAGGGGGCTTTGGTCCAGGTCGGGTAAGCCCATTAGTCCCGGTTCAGTCCAGAACCGGGACCAATGGGTGCATTTATCCCGGTTCGTGCGGCTACGGCATTAGTCCCGGTTCACTTGGGCCCTTTAGTCCCGGTTCGTGCCACGAACCGGGACTAAAGGGTGCGATGCCCATTGGTCCCGGTTGGTGGCACCAACCGGTACTAAAGGTTAGACCTTTAGTCCCGGTTGGTGCCACCAACCGGGACTAATGGGCTTTGAGGCATTACTACCGGTTCATGGCACGAACCGGTACTAAATGTCCCATTTTCAAACTCCCCCCCCCGGACCGCCTTTTCAGTTTTAGAAAAAACAAAAGAAAATGATGGAAATGTCAATAAAAATAAAATAAAGTAAGTTTCCCATGTGATATGTGGTCTAGTTGTTGGGAAAATTTACAAATATGAATTTCGACTTTATTTACAAAATCTCTCTGGAATTTGTAAAATGGGCATAACTTTTGCATACGAACTCGGATTAAAAAGTTTTTTATATGAAAAATCATCTACTCGAAAAGTTACATCCGATCTGGTCAAACTCCAAAAGGAAAAAAAATTATGCTCAAATTTCAGTTTTTTTAAATTTTCAGTAAATCTGGTCAAACTATGGTCAACCTACTTATGCAAGAAGTATTAGTGTTACTAAATAATTATTCAAGAATATTAGTGTTATTAAATAATTATTTCACCTTTTTTGAATTTTGGTCAAATCTGGTCAAACTATGGTCAAACTGTGGTCAAACAATGGTCAAACTACTTATTCAAGAAATATTAGTGTTACTAAAAAATTATTGTTTTTTAGAACAATAGTTTCAAACTCAAACAGTGAAATATGTGACTTCATGCTCAAGCTAAATTCCTGAGGGTTAATAGGATTGACATCTTACTATTGTCAGGAAAACAACAAGTGCAGACTTGGAAACGAGGGAGAATAGAACCCGGAAGTTAAGCGTGCTCAGGCTGGAGTAGTGAGAGGATGGGTGACCGTTCGGAAAGTTAGATAATTTGGAATGATGAGGGGTGATTAGAGATTAAATTGAGCAGTGATGAGGGGTGATTAGAGATTAGAGGTTAAAATAATTCAGAAATTTGAAAATAAAAAAATTTCAAAAAAAATTTCAAATTATTTTTTAAAAAAATTTCAAAAAAAAATCAGAAAATTTTCTTTAGTACCGGTTGGTGTTACCAACCGGGACTAAAGATGGACCGGCCACGTGGAGGGCCGTTAGTCCCGGTTCTGGATTGAACCGGGACTAAAGGGTCAGGGCATTAGTACCGACCCTTTAGTCCCGGTTCCAGAACCGGGACTAAAGGCCCTTTTTCTACCAGTGGGTGAAGGCAAGTTTGGTGCTCCTAGTTGCGGTATAGGGAAAGTGAACTCCTCTGTGGGTGGTAGTTTAGGCATAACTTAGCTAGGTTAGTCTTTATTTTTACAGATTTTTCCTCTAACCAGCGGTACATTGTAAGGCTTGGCCCAGTTTCGCTTGTAAACTATATATATTCTCATGGGCACGCACTTGTCCAGCCGCGCTAGCCGCCCCATTGCTTCGCGATCCGCACTCGGACACATAAGTTTTAAATTTTAGTTTCTGAAAACAATGATTTAGTCTGTAGCGGGTTTTGAAATTACTAGTTTGTCGGTCGCTCGCATCAAGTTTCAAAAGTTGAAACTTAAAACGTATTGTTCCATTGGTTGCAGGTTTTGAAACGTCAGATTTTGTCGGTCCCGAGTTGATTTTTTAAAAGCTCATCAAATTGTATTCAAAATAGATCTCATTTGAAAGTCTCATCACAAAAAACACGATTATGCAAACGGAATTTAATTTGGACAGCATGTTCCCGCACATGCATGCTACAAATCCTCTCCCCGTAAACTGGGCTAGTCTATGTATTTATTTTTAACTTTGTCTATCTATATATGACATTACAGGCGTAAACTGGGATTGTCCGACGAGGTTTACTAAAAACTATTTTATTTTTGTATACAAAAAGAAATTCCAAACAATAGATATGTCTTTATTAAATGTCGCTGATTCTGGGACTTTCCAGATATGTAACCACAACGTCTTTTAACGAAAAGTAAATAAAGAGAAGTTTCGTGTTGATATATACTTTTTGAGATGAGATCGCTGACCACCCTTGCTGGATGGTTAAGTTTGGTTTTGATATATGTGCTGATTTTCTTACAAAATGTCCTCGTTTCATCTGTGGTGTATGAGATGCATACATTAGAACTAGAACCACAACAAGTGTTTTGAAATGGATGGAGTTATAATTTCCAAAATAAACTCGACATGTGGCGACGGTGGTCCACTTGGAGACGACCAATGCTGACACAGTTTAACACCAAAGCTTGACCGTCGGATGAACATACGTAGAGACACACTTGGACAGCGACGAGAGCCAGACAACAGCTAGCACACAGTCCTACACATTGCATGATTACAATTACGACGCGCGCGGGTGGGTGGCACCGGTCTAGAGAGACGGCGCGGCCGGGGCCGCTGAGGCGGTTGGGGCGGCGGATCCAGAGGCCTTGCCGGCAACTATACATCAAGACAGTGCGCGCGCACCATGGGCGACGGATGGATAGATGGATATGTATACAAAGCATGAATCGATTGATGGAGTGGAGATTGACAGCTTTGCTTCTCATCGTCGTCCAGGCCGGCTGGCCGGTGCCCTTGTCCGGAGGCAACTACACATCGTCATGATCATCATTGACCGAACGATACGTTGTCATGCATGAAATGCGGCGTGTGCAATGGGCACTATCTATATATTCTGTTGTTTGGTGTTGACGTGTTGGTGAAGTCGCATTTGTTCATTTGCATACACATGCATGATAGATGCAATGATGCTTTTTTGTTAACATGTGTCCTCTCACTTTCATGTTCTAGTGCATGTACATCACGGAAAAGTCACATGCATTTGAGTTGTCTCCGGAGTGCCGGCATCTGCGGTCGGTATTGCCTTCGTTTTCAGGTGAATATGCATACTGCGGGATTGCGGGTATTGTCGTCAGGGTTTCTCAGTGGCTATCGCCCGCATGCCACATCAATGGCCGCCGGCAATGCTCGCCGGACCACCACGCCGCCGCCCGTACTATCACCACCAAACCGCCACCGCTGCACTACGTACCGCCACTGCCTTGCCACCGCCCGCTACACCCCACCGCTCGCGCCGGCCTTCTGCCCCATGGTGCCGCAGGGCACATGTATATGCATCGCACCCCTCGGAGCTCCGACGGTGTCTTCCAAGCTTGAGAGAGAGAAGATCAGCCACTCATAAATCAAGTAATTGATCACATATCTTTTTCTTTAGAAAAAGAGGATGACCTTCGGCCTCTGCATCTAGGCGATGCATGCGGTCACTTTATTAATTATTCACACAAGATCTTACAAAGTCATACAACACTAAGACTAAAGTCACCGTCTAAGCAACTGTAGCTACACCTGTCCAATTGATGAAGGGGCGCTGATAGCCTGGGCCTAATACCAAACAGACATCACAGCCAGACGTAACATCTAAGACCTGAGGTCCCAACCAGAACGCCTGCCGGGTATGGGCACCCACTAGTCCGGCGTGCTCCTCAACCAGGACGCCTGCCGGGTATGAGGCCGCCGCAGCCACTTGCCACCAATCCATCTTCAGAGTTGTACTGCTGCATCTACCTTGCACGGTCTAGCTATCGTCGACATCACCACGACGCCAGACAGCCTCCTCCTCCTGCACGAGTCCATCTCCGCGCATCTGACGCCGAGTCTCCACTGCGCCATGCCGCCGAGACCCACCGTCGATGATACTGTTGATGCCACACCGCTCCACCTACATCCCATCTCGCGTCAACTCTGAACTACCAGCAACTCCACCACCCTGAGCAGTCCTCGTCCGACGCCTTCAGGAAGGAACATGACACCAAAGTGCCATCGTCGCCCAAACAGAGGAACAGAGAATTTCGCCTACGCTCATGGCAGAGGTGGGGGCGTATGATGCACACCGAAGCCTCCAGGAAGGGAATCGGCGCCGAGGGCGTCGACTTTGGTGCGGCCGCCACGCCGGCATGGAGTTTCCCTGGATCCATGCCCACCCACCAGATCCATCCAGGCAGTATTGGCGTCGACCTTAGTCGCTACCGTGGCTAGCATGAACAGGAGTAGATTGAGTCGGAAAAGACGCCTCCCATGGAACTCCGGTCGGCCATCGAGGAGTCGCCGTAGCGCCGCCGCCTCCACGCCGCCCACGCGGCCGTGGAAGGCCCTCCATCTGCACCCGCGCGCGGGTGCCGCCCGCTAAGCAGGCCGCACCGCGCGCCACTGATCGAGGCCACCGCCCAGAGATCCCGGCGCCGCCCGAGGCACCGGCGGTCAGATCTGAAACAGATCGACCACGGCCACCATAGGAGCGCCCCAAACGGCCCTCCACGTGACCACAGGGGGAAGCAGCTTCTGCCGTCGCCCCCCTGAGTCCTCGCCAACATGCCGCCAACCGCCGCCGAACGGCACCCGCACTAGGTCCGGCCGTTGCGGGGAGGAGAGATCCCGCCGCCGCCGACGCCAACCGGGCTTTGCCCGGCGGCGGGCAGGAGAGGTGGGAGAGGGAGCCGAGGGCTTGGCGGCGCTAGGGTTCCCCCCTGGTCGTCGTGCGGGGGCGACCCAGGGGAGAGGAGAGGAGAAGGGTCCCCCTGTCTCTAAACCCAAAAAAATACATTAACGCCACACAGCGCGTGCGCGTGACACGTCACTGCTGAGCGGCCGCACAGGAGTTGTGGGATACGTCTGATCAATCATGGGGGTCATCATGTGAGGGCTTCTAGTCTAACCTTAGAGCATCTTTAACCGATCTCTTAAAACCTTGAACTCCTCATTTTGAGGACTTAACCGCACCTAGCAGATCTCTCAAATTGTTAAGAGGAGTAAATTTTATAAGAGTCAGTGTAAAAAAGTAGCACAAATCTCTCAAACATACTTGACCGACACCTATCAGAGTATAATTTTGGACGCCTCTCTCTTCCTCCCGAGCGGCTATCGCTTCCAGCTACCGTCGTCTAGTCTCGACGCCGCCACAGCCAATGCCCTCGATTCTAGACAAAATGGAACCGCAAGATCCTTCCGCCACCCCGCGGCCATCGTCGCTGGAATCGACCCACGCGTCGCCCCTGCACCAAGGAATAGGTTGGGGACAAAAAACTTGCTTTGGGCCACTGCACCGTCAACCAAGGTCAGAGCGGCCACGGTTCCGATAGAACGCCCTCCCCTTGCTCTGGCCGACAGCAAGCAGGCAGAGAAGCCGACGACAACCATGAAGGCATTCACGGCAAAGAAGAAGAAGAACGACATGCATCTGTGCCACTCATTTTTCGCCGATCGCCACCGGTGCCACAGTGGTGCGATGCGAGCGTCGATGCCTCATTTCCCGCACATCACATAGCCTCATAGACCAAGCACAGCAGCAGCTGCTCGAGAAAACCCCAATCGCCCCCGGCCAAGAAAGTCCCCATTTCTCTATTGCCGTGCAGCCCGCGCTGACCATGGTTGGGAAGCAACGCTGGCGTGCCGAGGCACCTACGTCGGCATGTGCTGCAGAATGTGGACAGTAGGGACAAAAGGAACGTGGCAACTGATACATGTCCAACATATTTACTTTTCCAAACATTTTCGCTCTTATTATGGACTCTAATTTACGTAATTTGAATGAAACTAACCTGGACTAATCCTGTTTTCAGCAACACTACCATGGTGTTATTTTTGTTCAGAAATAAAAGTTTACAAAATTGGACAAAACTTTGCAAAGATTTTTTATGAAATAAATAAAAAATACTGAAGCAAAGAGGTACCAAAGGGGGCCACCATGGGGCCACAAGCCAAGGGCGCACCTACCCGGCCTTCGGCGCGCCTAAGGGGCTTGTGGGGCCCATAGAACTCCGGCTGGCATAATGCAACCTATATATTCGTCTTCCCGAGAAAAAATATGACAGAAAGTTTTATCGCGTTTTATGATAGGGATCCGCTGCCACATCCTATTCTCAATCGGGAACCATAACCTAGAGTCCGTTCATGGCTCTAGAGAGAGGGATTCGTCACCGTCATCATCACCGATTAACAATATCATGTTGCTCACCGCCATTAGTGAGTAATTTCTTTGTAGGCATACTGCATGTAGATGAAGATGGATGAGATTTCTTATGTAAGTGTGCCAATTTGTTAGGGCTTGGTCCCTACTATCAACTATGTTCTATGATTGATGTTGCTACTACTTTGATATGCTTAATGCTTGGCACTAGGGCTCGAGTACCATGATTTCAGATCTGAACACTTATGCTTTCATGAATATATTTGACATGTTGATCTTACCTGCTAGTTGTATGCACCTGTTATCGTTCTGAACCTTAGACCTCCAAGGTGACAATGATTGCGATATCGATCGAGATGACTTTTACTTGAGGAGTTCATGTATTCACTATGTGTTCATGTTTTGTTCCGGCTATCTATTAAAAAGAGCGTCTTAATTACCCTTAGCTTCCATTAGTACCCCGCTGCCACGGGAAAGTAAGACAAATATGTAATGCAAGTTCATACCGCAAGCACGTATGACTATTATGAAATATATCCCAGATATGATTGATTCATTGGAGCTATGTGTATCGGTCTAGGTTGTGACAGTTATATCCTGAATTTCATCTAAATATCCATCGTTACTCCATGGCTACGCTTCAATAATATTGTCTTTACTCAAGTTACAACAACAACTACTACTACTACTCTGTTTGTTTGTTACAAACCTGCTACTGTTACGGTTACTATTGCTATCACTACTATCATATTACTGTGCTCCTAATAAATTGCTGCAAGGAAGTGACTCTCAGGTGTTGTTGAAGTGATAACTTAATTGCTAAGGCTTATAAGTATTCTTTGGCTCCCTTTGTGCCGAGTCAATAAATTTGGGTGAAATACTACCCTCCAAGTATAGCCCTATTTATGAAGTTCACTTGGGAGTTAAATATCTGCTGCAATTTATTTTCATTATGAAGAATTTTCCAGACCCTAAGACCAAGATTATGCCCTAAAGAATGAGGACAGATAAGGAACCGCAAACTAGCTCTACGCTTGATTCACCTATTGTTTTAAGTCAATTTGTGACATCACCACCTGCTATACAATCTGATATGCTGCATGTAATAGACACTGCTTCTGCTGTCGATGATATTAATGATGATGCTTCTACTTTTGCTTGATAAAACTTTTCCACTTGGTGAATTGTTAGATGCTCATATTGCGAAAGACAAAAATATTGAATTGGCTGAAACTTATGAATCACCTGTTACATCCTAGTACTCCTGTTAGAAATAAAATATTAGAAGATGTTCCTGAAGGTTACAGTTTTGATGAGGAGTTTACTAGAGAGTTTATGGCTTATGATACTACTAAAGGCATATAAAGTTTATTGCTATATTTAAAGAAAAAGCCATGTACACAATGATGAAACATGATCATAAGTTTGCAACTTCTCCTATTTTCGTATATATCCACCAACCTATTGATCCCGTCGGAAAAATACATTTTAATGATCAGCATTATACAGCGGCCACAAGCAACAGTATATATGCACTCGAGATGCATACTTATCTTGCAGTGCAAGTCTCTGTCACTTTGTTGACTATCGATAGATAATCGATGTGTACTCGATGGCGAGTAGGAGACCCATCTATCTGTCTACATGTTGACTTAATTATGACTCAAACATAAAATATCATGACGCGTAAAATTAAATTACATAGGAAAAGAGGATCGACAGGGAAACTCAATTAATCAACTCATCATCGTGCTAGATTGATGTTAACTAATCCCCATGGGCACATCATGCATTTAATTAACCGTTCATGCACGGCCCAGACAAATCAACCAAAAAAAAATCATGCCTATTGTCAAATGAAAGATTCTCCATTGAGTGAAACATATACGTACACTCATGAGTGATGATGATCAGCTGTTCAACAAATTCAGTGAGTGAAACAGAGTGCTATGTCTGCCTGCTGTGAACTAGAACCCACACTACGATGCTAGGTTCACGAGTGTCCATCAGGTGCAACACAAACACTAATCTGGGCTCTATAATGCCTGTACTCTGCAGTAGTGGACTACTATTAGCAAATCATGCGTACGATAAATCAACTGTCCCTAAAATTTACAAAGTGAAACAGAGTAGTCTACAGTAAAGCACATAGATTCAGTAAGTGGAACAGAGTAGTCCACAGGAAAACACATGGGTTCAGTAAGTGGAACAGACTAGTCTAGCTAGGTACAAGTGGCAACCAAGTGTCCCGGACATCATCTACTACGAAATCATGTATACAATGAAATCGATGCTGCTACGGTATGTCAGCTAACTGGATCTACTTCACTGCTCTAGGTGCAGATGTGACGCTGTGACGTGGAGCTGTGACGTGGACAGCAAGCTGTCCAGGAAGTTCCAGTCGATGCCGGCCGCCGCCTGTCCCTGTCCCTGCTGCTGGAGGACGGCATCGTCGCCGCAGCCTAGAAGGGCAGTCGCCGGCGGGCTCTCGATGAGCTGCGGGATATTGCCGAAGAGACTCTGCTTGGAGTCCAGCAGGTCCTCGGAGGAGTAATTGACGTCCTGGCTCGGGAAGCCGAGGCCGCCGGCCCCGGCAGCGCCAGTGCCGCTCTGCAGGTAATGGAGGTCACCGCCGCCTTGGATGTGCAGCCACGGCCGCGCGTCGGCGTATGCAGGGAAGATGTAGGACGGCCTCTGGTTCGGGGTGGGCTTCTGGAACGCCCGGCACACCACCCAGCCTTCCTCCTGCACACCGTCAACATCCTCACCATCAACGCCAAATTCTCAAGAAGTAGAAGAAGAGGTGTGGCAGGAGGAGGAAGAAGAGGAACTAAAGGAAAACCTGTGTGGGTGCGTGCTCGCTTGTCTGGAGGCGATACTCGTGGATGATCCAATCGGTCTTCCTACCATTGGGGGCGCGGCCCCGATAGAAGACGAGCGTCTTCCTCATGCCGATGACGCCCCGGCTCCTGGACGACGTCACCGGCTTGTCCCTGCCGGTGGCTTTCCAGAACCCGGCCGCCGTGGCGCGGTTGGTGCGCGTGCCGCTCGGATACTTGCGGTCCTTGAAGCTGAAGAAGTACAACTCCGACGATGACTGCTCGTCCTCCGCTACCTGACGCGCTCCCCGTCCTCCCTTACCGCCGACGCACCTGTCTGCACCATCCATTATTGTTGTAATTCTCAATTTGAATCACCACCTCACTAGAACACTATGTACCAAAACCACCACATGTATTTTGGAACAGAGGGGGTAAAAATTACAAAAGGGACTGACAAAATTCAGATGAGTAGTACCTTGGAGGTCCCATGGCTCGATCCGGTAGAGATCGACCTCCTGGATGATGTCGAGGTCAATCGTTTGGGCGGCCACCTTCCTGGCCAGGTAGTACCCCACCAGCTCCTCCTCTGTGGGGTGGAACCTGAACCCCGGGGGAACACACGACTCCTCCTGCTGATGCTCCATTGCTAGCATCTACCTTTCTGCCTGGTAGCAAGCTAGCTCGATGTCTTCTGAAATGAAATCAAGAGCACAACCTTTTCAACTTACTACTAGTAGATGCATGTGTGGAGGCCACAGCTGATCTTCACAGAGGGGAAACAATGGTACTAGCTGGTCCACCGATCGACCGATCGTGTATATATGTTGTATGCGTGTGGACCAAAGAAGGTGAAAAGGATCTTTATAGATAGCTAGAGATGAGCACAGACTCTTGACAGCAAGCAGAGCAGAGCACATGTATGTATATGCGCACGCTCATATGAACTGCTATTTATATTGTAATCCGGCTAGCTCTAGCAGTCTATATAGCCGACACCAAATCTGTCTATCTATCTACTATAAGTGCACTGCAATCATGTCCTGGATCCATTTTCTAAGGGCAAAGTACAATTCTAATCTAGGCCGATTGCAAGCACTTGATGGCATGGAATGTGGGCCGGTACTCTAGCTAGCTTGCAGAAAGTGTGAATGGAAGAAGATAGAAGGCGGGATGAACAGGACCTGCAGTGCACGCTGGGTGTAGCAGCTGTGAGAGTGAAGCTTTTAGGGGCATGAATGCAAAAGCCAGCATGTATCTTTGAGTGCACTTCAGGATTAGCCTCTCCTCCACCTCTCTCTCCGTGTGTTCTCCATCATTTTTCTGCGCCGGCCTAGTGGTACCGGACGCGTACCAACACTACGGTTAGAGAGAGAAGATTGGGTCTGTTGTCAATTTTGTGGTGGACTAGAGGACTGAACTACAGGCATCTGCGTACAGTCTTGTGGGGACGAATTTCAGACACAACTCGACTGGAACGATCGATGATGTACTATGAGTTTCAGAGGTACACGTATCAAGCAGGAATATAGTTGCAGACTCAACACTAGGTGCGTACTATGAGGAGTACCAGCAGGAATCTGGTGGAATATGAGGCCACTTTGCATGGTAGAGCTATATGCAAATGCAAGTACTACCTAGCTGGTGGTACCACACTGCACTAAAAGAAGCGGGGCTCGTCGATCAGCCATGACTCATCACTACAGCTAGCTAGGTTGTAGATGCAGTACCCAGTGGCCGTCGACCAAACAAATTAATTTACTAACAAAGTAAATTGGGACAAATACAACCATATCGTAGGTGTGGGGACTCACCAAATTAGCCGATTGAGGAGAACACCAAGAGAGCTTGAAAAGAGCTGGCTGCCTGCTCGTAAACCTGACCGGGGCCCTATTTATATAACCCATAAAGCACTCGATTGGGAGCATGCATATCCCTAGCTGATCACAGCCACCAGTCGATTTTTCCCTGACAATGATAGGTTAGAGACACACATAGAGAGCAGGCCAGGATTGCGCATGGGGGTGGCTACACGGCTAGCCAGGGGGCGGTGGTGGCTGTCGAATTGGTCGGCTAAGAAGAAGAAGGAGAAGAGTCATGGTGATCTTTAAGCTAGCTAATTAGCGACCACCCCCACTCATAAATCCATGGAGTAGCATATTTCGGTTGTGTGTCGCTCTACATCAGTCTCTATCAGCTGATCAACTCGCTAGCTAGCTTTACCGCCGCCCTTTATATTGTTGTGCAAGAATGACTTACTATCTTCCCTGCTTGCAACACACGTTTGCCTAGGCCTAGCTCAAGCTCACTTTGGTCTGGATGCAGATACAAGAAGGAAATAAGAAAATACAAATACAGATTCCTTGTGGAAAATCGGTGGGACTTACTTGTGGGCCTGCCACCGGCGAGCGAACCATCCTCGAGCAGTGCGCAGCCAATCATTGCCTCTCCATCCTGTCCCACTATCTTTTTTTTAGGTCTTGTCCCACTGTCTTTATACAGCACTAGGAATACTACGTACGCACTGTAGTGTACCGTATATTTGGCGGTAGAAGTTGTGAGTTGTCGCTGTCTCGCTTGGTGAATGCAATGCTTCTACTCAATCTGGGATTTACTTGCCAAGATTGTGCACATCCTGGCATATGCATGCCCGTGGCCGCCCATTTCGATCTATTGATGAGGACATGTCTGCTGCATGCTTCGTATCTTATGCATAGATTAGACCGATCCATATATACAACACTAGACGATACCCCGCGCGTTGCTGCGGGACATGGTTAGCTATACACGAGCGACATTAATTCAATATGTATCAAGGAGACATGATACTTGTATCTAAAATGAAGGAGACATGATACTTGGATCAATAATATGGTTGGGGTAGAATGCTCAAATAGATCCGAGTCTCTCACTAATTAAAAAGATTACACCCTAAAATGTATTGAAAGATTTGGTAATTGCTTCAACTTGTAAGTACAAAACCCGAACAATGTAAATGAAAACTTAAGGCAAATTATGTGTTGTTGGGGTTTCTGGGTATAAATATTTCCAATTTACCAAGTACCAACAATCATTAAATCTGTTCATTTTCACTGACTGTAGGTGGGAGGGAAAGGCCATGTCACTGTAGGTATGGCACATCGTTTGATGTAGGTTAATTTGACCTTACAACATGTTGACATACACAAAATGATGTCAGCCTCTTCTTTAGTATATGGAACTTCATATTAGAAAAAGGTAGCAGGAGAAACAACTATGAAAGCCGGCAAAATGGTACTGTATAATCTACATAATCACGATAAAAACTTGTCCAGAAAAAGGTAGGATGACATATGACTATCAAAGCCGGCAAAACGGTTCTGTATAATCACATAATCAGGATAAAAACATGTCTTTTACATATTATAAGTACTTGTTAACAGAAGTAGTAAGTTCGCTAATTCATTTAAGTGCAATAGACTTGATATGAAATTTCTTCACTGCAGCTGCATGAAACAAAAATGCAAAATTGTTAGTTAATAATTGCAGAAAAATTAGTGATTTTTTTCTATTGCCAACCCTTATAGGAGCTTCAGAAAAGATGTAGTGGGAAGGTAACTGTTCTTGCTCTACTGCCTACCCGTGTAGTTGCTTCAGGAAAGACACATAATGGGAAGCTAGCAGCTCTTGTTCAAGTATCAGCGGAAAGCAAAAGTAAACACATGAAGGGCAGGAACTTTGGAACAATGACAAACCGATGACCTGTATGAGAGGCTCAGTAGCAGCATGTACAGAAGCACCCCCAAAAAAAATTCATTCCCAGTTTTCAGAGCTGATATGTAAATGTACTGAACTGGTCACCTACAAAATCTTATATACTCCACACATTTAGATACACCCAAAAAGACGCAGACGAACTCCATTAGCAGAAAAAAGTAAGGATAATAGATGGCAGCACGCGCCTAACTGGCGGTTTCCCGCTGCCTTCAGCATGGTCTGTGGACGCGAGACCAAAGGAGCCTTTTGATGAGAGACCAAGCAGCAGAATTTGCAGCAGCGGCAAGGCTAGAGGCCAAGATGAATCTGAGATAGGGATTTCGTCAGGAGGGCGCAAGTGTGGGAAAGCAAAGTGGCGGCATGTCTTTATATGAATAGGAGTCACGATCGTGGACTGCTACAAATTCCATCTTCAGTTTCTTGTGCAGTTATGGCTGAGCAATAGTGGACATGGCGTTGAGGAAGTGGAACAGAACAGCCGTGGAAAAGACAATGAATGGATGTAACTGCGTGTGGGTAGCACAGCCCAATCAATCTGCCTTTTGCAGAGAAGAGGCTTCGTACAGCCCAGCCGCAGGAAATCCAGTCCGAGGAAAAAAATAGGAAAACGATAATTTGAAAAGGCTGATGTAGCAAAGTGGTGAGGTGGATAGGCTGCATGTTAAGAGAAATAGGATAATGGGGATCAACTATTTAGGTATTATAGATATGTTGCAAATTACGTACTCCAGTGACTTGAGAAAGTTCAAGCCTATCAGATTAGTTAATCTCTCGAGCCGCCATCCATTCATAATCTAACCAATAGTAGTACTGGATAGGCACCACCAGATACAGAATAGTATTGGATGATGAATAAATTAACAACGATTTTGCTGCTTGCCAGGCAACTTTTTATCGATAAAGGATGAATTTTATTGGATCAAAATAAAGCATCATGAAGATACGTAAAACAATGAGCATACACCCGATCTCTGCATAGTTAGGATGCACACAGCCAACACCAACTCTCACGCACGCAAAAAACACGCCCACAACTAGCAAAGTCATATAAGACCAAAGCTATGCGTAGGCGAGGAAAAAAAACCAAAGCGATCTGATTTGCGATCGACAAACTACAAGAATAACCATATCCGCATCAACTATCTCATGACATCACATGGGCAACGAGGTTCTTCAACAGCAATGCCTTCAGGAAGAGAGAGACACTCAAGTGTCGCCATCACCGGATCCAACCATAAAGTCAGAATCTAGGTTTTCACCCTGAAGAAGCAGTCCGAGCATATTCGAGCACTGCCTTCAACAAGGTAATGACGTAAAAAAACATCGCCATTGCCAGGCATAACCACTCTCGGTTGACCTAGGATTTCACCCCGAAACTCAAGACCAGGTGCTCGAGTAGCACCACCATCGAAATCACCCATGTGTTGTCACCACTACTTTTCCACAATCTCAATGGCTACATGCGATGTGATCGCCGCCACTGTACAATCATTCCTTTGCGTCAAGTCATCGTTTGCCAGGCAACTGAACTTGTGATATAAGTCAGTCAATTTTCTACACGTAGCTCCGGGCCTGAAGACGGACAATGGGGCGTGCACAGCGAGGCGCAAGGACGCCAGCGAGGCCCGGGATGGAAATGACCCCAGATCGCGACGTCGCAACAGTGGTACCCTAGTTGGAAGGGTGCCAGAGGTTGATGTGGGGAGTCGCCGGCCGTGGATGGCGGGAGCCAGCCGCCTAGACGGCACTGGATCAGTCAATGGCGGAAGATTTGGTAGACGCCACCTATTGGATTTGAACTGACGTGATTTTTTTTTCTCATGTACCAATAACGGTCTCAGTTGAAAAGGTGTGTGGCAAGATCTCAGTGGACTGAGATTGAACCAAGTCTCAGTCAAATGACATAACATGTAAGAAAGAAAATTTATACGGATCACAATGTAATATCTCACGCATATCGCATTGGCTGAGACATAACCAAGTCTAAGTCGACTAAGATTTAGTAAGACTAATTGAGAAAAGCTGCAAATAACACTACTGGGAAAAAGCGAAAACGAAATAAAGAAATCGCTTAGTTCACACAGTAAACTAGCGCTAATAGAAATCCAACAGTCCTTTATCAAAGAAAAATAGAAATCCAACAGCGGCAGACAAGGGTGGAAGAATTTGGCAAGACGAAGAAGAAACGTTTGAACTGACATCAATTTTTTTTCTCTCATGCACCTAACCACTTGGGGGTCTCAATTAAAAAGATCTGCAAAGTACACCTCTGGAAAAAGCGGCCACAAAAGAAAGAAATCGCTTAGGTGAGATAGTGAATTAGCGCTAATAGAAATCCAACAGTGGCAGACAAGGGTGCAACGTACGTACCACTGCAAGCTGTGTGTATATTTTGCCACTGTGTTGCTTGCATCCTACGTTACGGCTGCATTGGGCTGAGCGGGTAGAATACACAAATCATAGTTAACTCGGTTTATAGTACACAACACTAAAAAGCGTGTTGTGCTGTAATTGCGATGCTAATCAGTGGTGGAGTTCTAGCTAGATATTGATAAATATCGACAATAGGTTGGTCCCGGAAGAAACCTCCCTAGAAAAAGAGATAGATTATTGGTCTCAGATTATATATATCAGTGACCGCCAATGGTAATTGAGATGTTACGCATAAATATTAATTGAGCAGAGCAACACTGGATTCGTGGAAGATTGAGGGTGCTAGTTGCGGCGGGTATGCACGGTCCAGATCACGTACACATGAATACGTACGCAGACAGTAGCTAGCTCCACGGACAGTGTCACTCAGAAGATTAATTTTGGTCGACATAGTGTACGGACCGACAGTAGCTCTACACTACACATGTCAGGATCAGTGTGTACATATACGTTTTCACAGGTTGAAGTAGATCAGGAAAGAATTGTGGTATTCCAGTGGTATATGATGTGGACACGAGTCTAGCTTCTCTATCGTCGGGGGGTCGTAGTATGAATAATTGGTGGAGTGATCGCGCATCAACGCAATATAACTCCCTCGGTCCAAAAAAGCTTGTCCCTTAAATGGATGTATCTAGCACTAGCATCAAGTTAGTGCTAGATACATCCATATGACGGGTAAATTTGAGACAAGTTTTTTTGGACGGAGGAAGTATTCATCTTGTGTAGGATGCTCCTCTAGATAGTTAAGTTTATGCATGGTAACTAAAATTCAACGTGGAACATGCAGTATCGTTTTTCAGTTTTAATTTCATTCCAGAACTAACAGATGCAACACGGAGGTTGTACGTGGTGATGACACAGTATGGCCTGTCCCTTGCTCCATTGTTATCCTCTTCAGGGTGGATGGGTCCTTCGACTGAATACGACTAATACTATTCTTATGTAAACGAATTACTGGAAAAAACACAATAATTCTTTAATAATGATAAATCAAGCAAGAGTTCAACATTGAATTCTTTCTGTGCTCGTCTGCCTTTTGGCGTCGTCTCCTCTTCTTTTCGTTTGCACGCCTGCTCGCGTCTCTTTTTGTTTCTTTTTGTTGGTGTGATTTTGTAGCGATCCTCCGACGATCATGTAAATGGCTAGATCACTGTGATACTGTCCCTCGTTTAATAATATGTTCGTACCACTGCACCAGACGACGTGAGACCAGCATATGCGTGCATGCATGCATGCTGCTTTACAATTATACAACGCACAACGTGTGT
>NC_041382.1:783382749-783383882 GCF_002162155.2 Triticum dicoccoides
TGCGCGCGCGCGCGTGTGTGTGACAACAACGCACAACGTGTGCGTTGACGAAATACACATACCCGGACCCTTGCCAGTAGGGTATATTGTAATCGTACGAGTGTCTGATTACTCTCATCGATCAGTTCGGTAGAATTGCAGTACTGCCGTTCATTTATGTACGTACTGAATGGACGTGTTATCTAAAATTTTAATTCACTGGAGAAGTGTGAGTTAAGAATGGAAGAGACAACTGACGAAGACACCCTTTCGAATCCAAGCTACACAAAGTATAAATGGCTAGGCTAATCAATACCTCACCAATTTTCGTCTCAATGTCCAACTCGTCCCTATCTAGCTAGTATAATTTTTGTGATCCGTGTCTCCTTCTTCTCTTGTTTAATTCCGACTCCGCCCCAATTAGTAACTCGGTAGTATTATACTATTGTCATGATAAAAAGGAAATGTAGATGTTCACTCACTGAGCTAGTGTAGTTCTACCCATGTTAAGCTTTTCTGTTGCGGGTTTCCCATGTTAAGCTTGAATCCGTCCATACGTACAAACTAAAGTTGAGTGCGAAAAAGACTGAGAAGATGTGTCAATCGACTCGAGCTTAAGCGTGGAACACTTGTCCATCTCAGACATAACATGCTCAGTTTGCTAGTGCAACTAGGAGTCGGGGTCCTAGTGATAAACCAATTAATAATGACAAAAAAGACGCGTAAATAATGCTGATTGAGCATAGTGTACGGACTGTAATAATTCTAAACATGTTACCATCAATTATTTAGGATTGACATTAGGTAGGATATAAATTAATTATGTGTTGAAATTAGGTAGTAGGATATAAGTTACATGTAATTACGTGATTTGCGCTGATATTGATGTTCGGTATGCACTGGTAGAAAAAGGGCCTATAGTCCCGGTTCGTAAGGGTCTTTAGTCCCGGTTCCTGAACCGGGACTAAAGTGTCGGTACTAATGCCCTGTACCTTTAGTCCCGGTTCAATCCAGAACCGGGACTGATGGGCCTCCACGTGAGCAGGGCGCAGAGCCCAGGCAGGAGACCCTTTGGTCCCGGTTGGTGGCACCAACCGGGACCAATAGGCATCCACGCATCAGCATTTCTGTGGCTGGGGTTTTTGTTTTTGTTT
>NC_041382.1:783384145-783390603 GCF_002162155.2 Triticum dicoccoides
CGGCTACATATATACAATAATTATCTCTTACAAATATAATCATACGGACTCATGGTCCACATAGTATTCTCCGTCTTCAGCGATCACTTGGTCAAGAAAGAATGCCGCCAATTCCTCTTGAATTGCTCGCATGCGAGCTGGTGCTAGGAGTTCATCCCGCTTGCGAAACATCTAATTTGAAGAAGGGGGTCAATACATATATATATATATATATATATATATATATATATATATATATATATATATATATATATATATATATATGAATGAATGAAACTCAATACAAATGATGGTAAATAAAATAAAATTGTGAATGTTGTTATTTACGTACTTCATATTGTTCGTCAGAGTACCCGCCCCGCTCACAGGTCGTGTGGCGGATGGACTCGCAGACGTAGTATCCACAGAAATCATTCCCTTTTTCCTGCCACAACCAGTTTACAAGAAATAGAGGTCAATCAAACTGATAAGCAAGAATGCTAAATGATATTGATGAAACTAGCACTTGAATCACTAGGAGATGCGCGGAACATGCTACTATAGTACTTACTTTCGGGTGTCTAAATTCCAGCTCCTTCGGCAGTCCCGGAACTATTTTGGTGAATTTTCTCCAAACCCTGCCGGACAAAGAAAACAATAACTTGATATGAGGAAATGAACAAAGTTGCTGATATGGTGGATAATGATCGATTTAACTTACTTCTTGAGGATGTCAGTCATGTCCGCATACTCCTGGGGATCTTTTCGTTTAGAGTCCAAGACAGTTACTACTCCCTGCTCAAGCCTAATTTCTAGGAGAATATAGTGGAAACTGCACACGCATGCATAATTCATCAATTACATTACTATAACCTGGACTAATATATAAGGGAAACCGAATATGCACAAGACAGTAACACTCACTTGAAGTTGTAAGGAAAGAGTATTATATCTTTGTTTTCATTTTTTTTGAATGATCGTAGCAAGTTAACCTCGGTATCTCCGGGACGGTGTCGAACCTCGGTTGCATCTATGAGATATGTGTTAATGAACCCAATATCACCGATTTGTCTTTTCTTCAATTCGGCGATCTTCATTCTGCATAATATAGTGAGGATAATTATAAATATATGCAATGAAAGAGATGAGCTATATAGAGAGACATAATGACAGAAGTAGTAGTATTTACAGACAGTAGCAGGTGATCGTTGTTTTATCGAGGGCCAATTGATTGAAAAACTGATAGAACTCCTCAAATGGAATAGGCAACAATTAAATTCCAACGAGGTCATGCTCCGGTTTAACTCTCACATACAAAGTACTCCTCCGCCCAGACTCTCTGCAGATTTTCAAGTACCAATCATGTAATCTTCGCATCATCATTGTTAAAGATTTTTCATCTTTGACGAGAGGCTTCCCGTACTCGTATCTGTGTATGTGCACCTCCATGGATCGTCAACATTGCCATAACAGGGCACCATCCTCGGATCGACGATGTCGCTAGGCACCTTGAGGGGGGGGGGGCACGATTGCTTCGCTTGTTCGCCGAGCTGGGCAATTTGTTTCTCAGCTGCTCCTCGTTCTTTCAGCCTTTGATCACTGACTGTACTTCCCGACCGCTCCGCTTCGGCCCATGTCTTTGCAATAATGCGCTCATAGTTGCCTTTCGGTGGAGACTTGGGTGGTTTTTCCAGGGCAGCCAGAGTGCGCTTCACTTTCATCGGATCTACCTTCTCCTCCGGAGGTGGATGTCTCTTTGCTCTCAACCCTTGAAACTAGTCATCCACTTCGGTTCGCACGATCTCGGCGTTCTCCTCCGGGGTCCTCTCATATGGTAACTTCTCTGGAGTTTTCAGAGAAGGACCGAATCTATATGTCCTCCCGCCTCTGGTTGTACTGCTAGACGCCGACCGAGCAGACGGAGCGGTTGTCTTCTTTACTTGCTTACGAGGCGGAGGAGAAGGACTACGACGCGCCGGAGCAGCTGGAGCGGCGGCAGGTCTCTTCCGCCCTTGCTGACGAGGCGGAGAAGGAGGAGGCTGGCTGCTCGGGCGTGTCGGCGCAGGCGGAGAAGGAGGCGGAGTGCCGCCACGCGCCGGAGAAGGAGCCGGCCGAGGGCCCTGACCGTCACTCGCCGGAGGAGGAGGCAGTGGAGGAGGCGGAGTGCCCTGACTCGCCGGAGGAGGAGGAGGAGGCGGAGGCGTCCAGTTCGGAAGGTTGATGAGCTCCTTCCGCCATAGGCATGCAGTCTTCAGAGCAGACCCCAGCCGAGTCTCCCCTTCACCGGTAGGGTGGTCAAGCTGGAGGTCCTCAAATCCTCCGTTATTTCATCCACCATCACCCTAGCATATCCTTTTGGAATCGGCCGGCAGTGAAAAGTTGCGCCGGGTTTAGTAGGATAAATAGAGCCAACAGCCGCCTTGACCTTCAAATTCATCCATTGCGTCATAAGGTGGCAATTTTGAGACTCCGTGATAGCATCCACGGGATAGCTAGCGGGAGCCCTCAAGGCACGCTCCGGCTGAAGCAGCTCGGTGGAAGCCACGCTGCTTCTGCACTGAGATGGCGGGGTAGCTTCGGGGGAGGCTTCGGCAGTACGTTTGCTGCGATTTGCTTCTCATTCCTCTATCGCGTATACCCTTGCTTGCAGCGCCTGCATTTGGGTCTGCTGCACTTTTTTCCTCCTCTCATGGGATTTCTAACCGCCTGCGTCCGGAAACCCAACCTTCCACGGAATGGAGCCTGGCGTGCCTCGTGTCCGTCCAGGGTGCTCAGGATTCCCGAGGGCCATTGTGAGCTCGTCGTTCTCTCTGTCTGGAAAGAACTTCCCTTGCTGCGCTGCTTCGATATACTGCTTAAGCTTCCTGACTGGTATGTCCATTTGATCATTCGTCCAAATGCACTTCCCTGTTACAGGGTCCAAGGTTCTGCCAGCCCCGAAGAACCAAGTCCGGCAACGGTCTGGCCAGCTAATTATCTCTGGTTCGATCCCTTTATCAACCAGATCATTCTCAGTCTTGGCCCACTTAGGCCGGGCTACGAGGTAGCCACCCGACCCCGTGCGATGGTGAAGCATCTTCTTCGCAGCATTTTGCTTATTTGTCGCCGACATCTTCTTACTCTTTTCCGATGTCTTGTGGGCCACAAATGCGGGCCAGTGATCTCTGATCTTCTCATATCTGCCCTTGAATTCTGGTGTCTCATTATTTTTGATAAACTTATTCAGCTCTTTCTTCCACCTCCTGAATAGTTCTGCCATCCTCTTAAGAGCAAAAGACTTGATTAATTTCTCTTTAACTGGGTTCTCTGGATTATCCTCTGGCGGTAGGGTGAAATTTGACTTCACCTCAGTCCAAAGATCATTTTTCTGCTTATCATTGACATAAGACACCTCATGGTCTTCTGTAGCCGGCTTAAACCATTGCTGGATGCTTATCGGGATCTTGTCGCTAACCAGAACCCTGCACTGAGCAACAAATGCGCTCTTTGTCTAGAGGGGTTCAATCGGTTGGCCGTCGGGCGCGATTGTATGATCTCAAACTTTTCATCCGAGCTCAACTTTTTCTTCGGGCCTCGTCTCTTTACCGAAGTTGTGCTTGATCCGGAGGGCTAGAAAAAAGAACAAAGACTTAATTAATATGTGTACATACCAAAACAATGAATGCATCAATCAGCTAGTCAGCATAGGCTTAACTAATATATATACCTGGCCGGACTCGGTTCGGTCACCGGAGCCGTCATCACGGTCTCCTTCTTGCACCGGCATTGGGTCACCGGAGCCATCCTCATGTTCTTCTTCTTGCACCGGCATTAAGTCACCGTAGCCAGCTTGTTCACCCTCTCCTTCCAGACCATTGGTTTCGTTGAGAAACAACGAGACGGCATCACTTCCTTCTGCGATTATGTCCCTCAACAACGCTTCTTTTGCTTCGTCTAGGGCGGTGTCCATAGTTTCTACAAATATTTACAACATGGCAATTATTATTCAAACATGAAAGATGGATATATTAGTGCCAAACATAGAACTAGCTACCTAATCATAGTAAGCTATCGGGAGGGGGTATATATCGACAACGACGACACTACATCTATGTCCCTCGACGACCCTCCTTCCGAATAAAAAAAGAGGAAGAAGAAGAAAAAAAGAGGAGAAGAAAGAATAGAGGAGAAGAACTCCTCTATTCTTTCTTCTCTTTTTTTTCTTCCTCTTCTTTTTTTATCCTCTTCTTCCTCTCATGTTCGAGAGCATCGCCGAGGGGTCGGGAGGTTGCCTAGTGTCAAAGGATTCAACAAAACCATGTCTTCATCATTAGGCGAAAGTAACATGTGCATGATGGTACGAAGCTCTCCAAAGTTATTTTGGAACGGAGTCCTAGATAGGATAATTCGCTTTTTGGTACAAAGTTCAGCAAGAACCTTCCAAATATCGTTATTTGGAAGGCCTTTGCTGAAATTCATACAAGAAGGCAAATTATCCTATCCGGGACACCATTCCAAAATAATTTTGGAGGACTTCGTCATGCCCTGGTTACTTCTGGCTAATGATGAAGCCTTGGATTTCTTCAATACTTTGACACTAGGAAACCTCTCTTGACCCCTCGGCGATCCTCAACACCTCGAACCCTCGACGACCCTGGAATCCTCGACCCCTCGGCGATCCTCTTCTTCCTCTCATGTTCGAGAGGATCGCCGAGGGGTCGGGAGGTTGCGTAGTGTCAAAGGATTCAACAAAACCATGTCTTCATCATTAGGCAAAAGTAACATGTGCATGATGGTATAAAGCTCTCCAAAGTTATTTTGGAACGGAGTCCTAGATAGGATAATTCGCTTTTTGATACAAAGTTCAGCAAGAACCTTCCAAATATCGTTATTTGGAAGGCCTTTGCTGAAATTCATACAAGAAGGAAAATTATCCTATCCGGGACACCATTCCAGAATAATTTTGGAGGACTTCGTCATGCCCTGGTTACTTCCGGCTAATGATGAAGCCATGGATTCTTCAATACTTTGACACTAGGAAACCTCTCTCGACCCCTCGGCGATCCTCGACCCCTCGAACCCTCGACGACCCTGGAACCCTCGACCCCTCGGCGATCCTCTTCTTCCTCTCATGTTCGAGAGGATCGCCGAGGGGTCGGGAGGTTGCGTAGTGTCAAAGGATTCAACAAAACCATGTCTTCATCATTAGGCAAAAGTAACATGTGCATGATGGTACGAAGCTCTCCAAAGTTATTTTGGAACGGAGTCCTAGATAGGATAATTCGCTTTTTGATACAAAGTTCAGCAAGAACCTTCCAAATATCGTTATTTGGAAGGCCTTTGCTGAAATTCATACAAAAAGGCAAATTATCCTATCCGGGACACCATTCCAAAATAATTTTGGATGACTTCTGCATGCCCTGGTTACTTCCGGCTAATGATGAAGCCATGGATTTCTTCAATACTTTGACACTAGGAAACCTCTCTCGACCCCTCGGCGATCCTCGACCCCTCGAACCATCGACGACCCTGGAACCCTCGACCCCTAGACGACCCTGGAACCCTCGACCCTCGACCCTATAGAACCCTCGAACCCTCGACCCTGAAACCCTCGACCCTTGACCCCTTAATGACCCTCGACCCTCTACCCTAGTTCCCGACCCTCAACCCCTCGGGGATCCTCGACACCCTCGTTCCCGATAAAAATTAAGAAGAAGAAGAAAAAAAAGAGGAGAAAAAAAGGAGAAGAAGCTCCTCTATTCCTTCTTCTTCTCATCTTTTTTTCTTCTTCTTCCTCTTCTTCCTCTCCTCGTCTTCTCCTTATTCTTCTCCTTCTTTCTCTACTTATTTTCCTTTTCCTTATTTTACTTTTTCCTCTCCACTAACATGAAAAAAAACATCATCATATCATCAACAAAAAAAGTATTTTTTCTAAAAATCTATCTTTTGCATATATACATCAACATATATATACACTAACCTAAAATGCACAAAAATGCTATCGGAGAGGGGGTATATCGACCCCCCTCATTTATCCACATACATACATCTATACATACATACATTTCTCATATATACATACATACATTTCTCATATATAAGTTTTTCTTCTTCTTCCTTTCTTCCTTCTTCCTAGCTAGATATATAAATTTTTGCATATATAAAATACATATATACTTGCATATATGTATAAATTTTTGCATATATAAAGTTTTTCTAAAATCTAACTATTGCATATATGAACATATATACACAGAGAACATATACATATATGCACATTTTTATAATAATGAAAAAATAAGAGGAAAGGGCGCCGGCGGCCGGACCGAAGGTGGCGGCGTGTGGTCGGGGCGATGGCGACGGGGTTGGGGAAGGGGCGGCGCGCGCGGCGACGGCGATGGGGTCGGGGAAGGGCAGCGCGCGCGGCGACGACGACGGGGTCGGGGAACGGGTGGCGCGCGCAGCGACGACGACGGGGTCGGGGCAAGGGCGGCGCGCGC
>NC_041382.1:783391113-783399672 GCF_002162155.2 Triticum dicoccoides
GACTAAAGGGGGGCATTAGTCCCGGGTCGTAGCACCAACCGGGACCAATGCCCCCCTTTAGTCCCGGTTGGTGCCACCAACTGGGACCAAAGGCCGCCGCTGTCCCGAACCCAAATATTTAGTCCCACCTCGCTAGTTGAGAGGGAGGCACACCGGTTTATAAGGTGCGGTGCGCCTTCCCTCTCGAGCTCCTCTCTAAAGCAGGCTTTCGGGCCTAACACTGCAATCTGTGCCTGTGGGCCTACTGGGCCTCCCGCGGGCCTGAATCCTGCCCCATGGTAGGGTTTCTAGTCGTATTCAGGCCGTGGGGGCCCAGTAGGTGGCATTTTTTTTGTTTTTTTGTTTTTTTGTTTCTACTTAGAACTAAATACTTATCGTTTTGTAGTGATTTCTTTTTTATTTTAGGTCACAAAAATTATAAACTTCTTAGTGCCATTAGTTTTAAAATTTGAATAGTTTAAATTTGATTTTTTTTAAATTTGTGTGAATCACTAGTTTATGAATAACTTTACTATAAAAATTGATTTTTGAGTCAATCTTTTTCTGCTATTTAATATTACTGTGTTTTATCATTATACTCAATTTGGTAATTTTAGTTAGTCGTATCAAATATTATAGGGGTGAGCCCTATTTTTTCCAGTTTTTTTGTTTTGTTTTCTGCATTATTTATTTCCTTTTGTTTTTTGCTTTATTTTTTAATTCTTTTTGCTTTTAGTTTTAGAAAAATTATAAACTTTCTATTAGTGCCATTAGTTTTCAAATTTGAAAACACTTTTTTAGTTTTTTAGTTTTCTTTGTTGCTTTATTTATTTTATTTTGTTTCTACTTACAACAAAATACTTATTGTTGCTATTTTTATTTTTTTTCCAGTTTTTTGTTTTTTTCTGTATTATTTATTTTTCTTTTGTTTTTTGCTTTATTTTTTAATTCTTTTTGCTTTTAGTCAGCAAAATTATAAACTTTCTCTTAGTGCCATTAGTTTTAGAAAAAATATAAATTTTCTGTTAGTGCCATTAGTTTTCAAATTTGAATAGTTAAAATTTGAACATAGATGCACCTATAGAGAAAATTCGACCTAAATTCATAGTTTTCAAATGAACTCTGAAAAAGTTGGCATAGCATACTCGTTTGTTACAAATTTGGCATGGTATCATCATAATAGTTGCGGGAGAAAGTCTTCACTTTTTCTTCGCTTGTGTCATTTGCTTATTGCGCCGTAACCATGGATAATCTTCATTGTTTATCAGGATGCTTGGGTCAGCCTTGACATTGAAGGGAGGAATTTCATGAAACTTTTCATAATCTTCAAACATGTCTGTCTTGCCGTCCACTCCCAGGATGTCCCTTTTTCCTGAAAAAACTATGTGGCGCTTTAGCTCATCGTATGATGTATTCGCTTCCTTATCTTTTCTTTTTCTCGGTTTGGTAGACATGTCCTTCACATAGATATCCTGTGCCACATCATTGGCTAGGACGAACGGTTCGTCAGTGTACCCAAGATTTTTCAGATCCACTGTTGTCATTCCGTACTATGGGTCTACCTGTACCCCGCCGCCAAACAGATTGACCCATTTGCACTTAAACAAAGGGACCTTAAAATCAGGTCCGTAGTCAAGTTGCCATATGTTCACTATGTAACCATAATATGTATCTTTTCCGCTCTCGGTTGCTGCATCAAAGCGGACACCGCTGTTTTGGTTGGTGCTCTTTTAATCTTGGGCGATCGTGTAAAATGTAGTCCCATTTATCTCGTATCTTTTGTAAGTCAATACAGTCAAAGATGGTCCCTTGGACAACAAGTACAACTCATCACAAACAGTGTTGTCACCTCTGAGACGTGTTTCCAACCAACTGCTGAAAATCCTGATGTGTTCACATGTAATCCAGTCGTCGCACTGCTCCGGGTGTTTGGAGCGCAGACTGTTCTTGTGTTCATCGACATACGGGGTCACCAAGGTACAGTTCTGTAGAACTGTGTTGTGTGCTTGGGACCAAGAATATCCGTCCCTGCATATTATTGAGTCTCTTCCAAGAGTGCCTTTTCCAGTCAGTCTCCCCTCATACCGCGATTTAGAGAGACCTATCTTGTTAAGGCCAGGAATGAAGTCAACACAAAACCCGATAACATCCTCTGCTTGATGGCCCATGAAGATGCTTCCTTCTGGCCTAGCGCGATTACGGACATATTTCTTTAGGACTCCCATGAACCTCTCAAAGGGGAACATATTGTGTAGAAATACGGGCCCTAGGATGACAATCTCGTCGACTAGATGAACTAGGACATGCGTCATGATATTGAAGAAGGATGGTGGGAACACCAGCTCGAAACTGACAAGACATGGCGCCACATCACTCCTTAGCCTTGGTACGATTTCTGGATCGATCACCTTCTGAGAGATTGCATTGAGGAATGCACATAGCTTCACAATGGCTAATCGGACGTTTTCCGATAGAAGCCCCCTCAATGCAACCGGAAGCAGTTGCGTCATAATCACCTGGCAGTCATGAGACTTTAGGTTCTGAAACTTTTTCTCTAGCATATTTATTATTCCCTTTATATTCGACAAGAAGCCAGTCGTGACCTTCATACTGAGCAGGCATTCAAAGAAGATTTCTTTCTCTTCTTTCGTAAGAGCGTAGCTGGCAAGACCTTTATACTGCTTCGGAGGCATGCCGTCTTTTTCGTGCAAATGTTGCAGGTCCTCCGGTGCCTCAGGTGTATCTTTTGTCTTCCAATACACGCCCAAGAAGCCTAGCGGGTTCACGCAAAGGTTCTTCGTCACGTGCATCACGTCGATTGAGGAGCGGACCTCTAGGTCTTTCCAGTAGGGTAGGTCCCAAAATATAGATTTCTTCTTCCACATGGGTGCGTGTCCCTCAGCGTCATTCGGAATAGCTAGTCCATCGGGACCCTTTTCAAAGATTACGTAGTGTAAATCATTGACCATAGTAAGCACGTGATCACCGGTGCGCATGGCGGGTTTCTTACGGTGATCTGCCTCGCCATTGAAATGCTTGCCTTTCTTTCGACATTGATGGTTGGTCGGAAGAAATCGACAATGGCCCAGGTACACATTCTTCCTGCATTTGTCCAGGTATATACTTTCAGTGTCATCTAAACAGTGCGTGCATGCGTGGTATCCTTTGTTTGTCTGTCCTGAAAGGTTACTGAGAGCGGGCCAATCGTTGATGGTCACGAACAGCAATGCCTTAAGGTTAAATTCCTACTGTCTGTGCTCATCCCACGTACGTACACCGTTTTCATTCCACAGCTGTAAAAGTTCTTCAACTAATGGCCTTAGGTACACATCAATTTCGTTGCCGGGTTGCTTAGGGCCTTGGATGAGAACTGACATCATAATGAACTTCCGCTTCATGCACATCCAAGGAGGAAGGTTATACATACATAGAGTCACGGGCCAGGTGCTGTGATTGCTGCTCTGCTCCCCGAAAGAATTAATGCCATCCGCGCTTAAAGCAAACCATACATTCCTTGGGTCCTTTGCAAACTCATCCCAGTACTTTCTCTCGATTTTTCTCCATTGCGACCCGTCAGCGGGTGCTCTCAACTTCCCATCTTTCTTTCGGTTCTCACTGTGCCATCGCATCAACTTGGCATGCTCTTCATTTTTGAACAGACGTTTCAACCGTGGTATTATAGGAGCATACCACATCACCTTCGCAGGAACCCTCTTCCTGGGGGGCTCGCCGTCAACATCACCAGGGTCATCTCGTCTGATCTTATATCGCAATGCACCGCATACCGGGCGTGCGTTCAGATCCTTGTATGCACCGCGGTAGAGGATGCAGTCATTAGGGCATGCATGTATCTTCTCCACCTCCAATCCTAGAGGGCATACGACCTTCTTTGCTGCGTATGTACAGTCGGGCAATTCGTTATCCTTTGGAAGCTTCTTCTTCAATATTTTCAGTAGCTTCTCAAATCCTTTGTCAGCCACAGCATTCTCTGCCTTCCACTGCAGCAATTCCAGTACGGTACCGAGCTTTGTGTTGCCATCTTCGCAATTGGGGTATAACCCTTTTTTGTGATCCTCTAACATGCGATCGAACTTCAGCTTCTCCTTTTGACTAATGCATTGCGTCCTTGCATCGACAATGACCCGGCGGAGATCATCATCATCGGGCACATCGTCTGGTTCCTCTTGATCTTCAGCAGCTTCACCCGTTGCAGCATCATTAGGCACATCGTCTGGTTCCTCTTGATCTTCACCAGCTCCCCCCGTTGCAGCATCACCGTATTCAGGGGGCACATAGTTGTCATCGTAGTCTTCTTCTTCGCCGTCTTCCATCATAACCCCTATTTCTCCATGCCTCGTCCAAACATTATAGTGTGGCATGAAACCCTTGTATAGCAGGTGGGAGTGAAGGATTTTCCGGTTAGAGTAAGACCTCGTATTCCCACATTCGGTGCATGGACAACACATAAAACCATTCTGCTTGTTTGCCTCTGCCGCATCGAGAAACTCATGCACGCCCTTAATGTACTCGCGGGTGTGTCTGTCACCGTACATCCATTGCCGGTTCATCTGCGTGCATTATATATAATTAAGTGTCCAAATTAATAGAAGTTCATCATCACATTAAAACCAAAGTGCATACATAGTTCTCATCTAACAACATATATCTCTCCAGAGCATCTAATTAATTAAACCATACATTGAAACTATGTAAAACATTTCAATGCGAAAACAAATGCGATCATAATCGCAACCAAGGTAACAATTGATCCAACGGCATAATGATACCAAGCCTCGGTATGAATGGCATATTTTCTAATCTTTCTAATCTTCAAGCGCATTGCATCCATCTTGATCTTGTGATCATCGATGACATCCACAATATGCAACTCCAATATCATCTTCTCCTCCTCAATTTTTTTTATTTTTTCCTTCAACAAATTGTTTTCTTCTTCAACTAAATTTAACCTCTCGACAATAGGGTCGGTTGGCATTTCCGATTCACATACATCCTAGATAAATAAAATCTATGTCACGTTGGTCGGCATAATTTTCATAAACAATAAATGAACCAATAGTTATAAAGATAATATACATACCACATCCGAATCATAGACAGGACGAGGGCCGACGGGGGCGGATACCAAAACCATCGCACTATATGAGATGCAATAATAAATGTAAGAAAATGATACAAGTATCTATCTAAACATACACGTAAGAATATTTTTCCTTTCAGAAAGAACATAAGAACAAGAGGCTCACCACGGTGGTGTCGGTGATGAGATCGGCGCGGGTGATCGACGGCGGTGAAGACGGGGACGGGGCGTGACGGACCGCTAAATCTAGACAAATCTCGAGGAAAATGGAGCTTGGAGGTCGAGCTTCGAGAGGAGAAAGCTTAAGTAGTGTGGCTCGGGCATTCCATCGAACACCTCATGTGCATAGGAGGTGAGCTAGAGCACCACAAAGCCCTCTCCCCCTCGGCCAGAAAAAACAGAGCACTGTGCTCTGCTCTTGCGCGAGGGGGTATATATAGGCACCTCATTGGTCCCGGTTGGTGACAAGAGCCGGGACTAAAGGGGAGCCTTTGGTCCCGGTTCAAGCTACCAACCGGGACCAATGGTGGTGGGCCAGGAGCGAGGCCCATTGGTCCCGGTTCATCCCACCAACCGGGACCAAAAGGTCCAGATGAACCGGGACCAATGGCCCACGTGACCAGGCCGGCCCCCTGGGCTCACGAACCGGGACCAATGCCTACATTGGTCCCGGTTCTAGACTGAACCGGGACTAATGGGCTGACCCGGCCTGGACCAAAGCCCTGTTTTCTACTAGTGATGGTATTAATTGCATGCTAAACATGTTGAGCGATCGCAATTAGAGTAATATTGGTCATTTGATTGACATGGTTTAATAGCCAAGATTAATTGGATCTAGCTCTTTCGGTTTTTTCATATTGGTATAGATGCATGGAGTTGATTATTACTATGAACCCGATTTGCATTGGAAGTGTTCAGATCACATGAAGGCTATAAATTGCCATTGCTTTTGCCTCGCTATGGTAGAAAACGATGGAAGCTAACAGGTTTAAAGCTAGGCTAGCTTAAATGCAACGATGAAAATATATACACGCGTCCGCCATTTCGGGAACCGGCTGGATTGGCTTTTGCAGAGGAGACATACTAGCATATCTTCTTCTCTTTGGCCTCCAAAGTGTCAAAGTGCATGCACCCATCGCTGCCAAGCAAGATAAGATAGCTAATGCGACCGATCGATGGTGCAAGGCTATGCATGGCCTGCCACACATTTCTCTCTCTACAGAACGATCGAAGGAAGGAGCTGTTGTGATGAGTACTATTCTTAGGTTGCCATCGCAATCATTTTTATTGGATCAGACGTTACACGATCGCGATCGCGACGCCAACGACGAGGACACTGGCCGCGTCCGATCTCGGTCACTGGTCAAGGAAGAATCTCACAAGATCTCCGTCCGCGTTTTTTGCGCTGTTTGAATAGTCTGGCTTAAGGTTTGCACGACAATACGCACGTAGGGGTAGGTATGATATTGATCTTCTGCCTTTTATTTGCTGCTTTCTGTCTTAGATTAATTGACCATTCTCCTTTAGTTGCAAGAAGACTAGTCTTGAATCGATGACCGGCCGGAAAGAAAGACGGATCCAAACTGCTTTCGGTCTTCTGCTTTTTATGTTCTCTGCTTCTTTTTGTTTGCACGCTTGCTTATGTCTCTTTTTGTGCAGTGTAGTATAGTGCAAAGAAGTCTGGTCGGTGTTCGCACGATAAAATTTCTGGTCAGGGTCGGTTTTGTGGGGATCGTGCAACAATCTCTAGCTATCCACTTGATCCATCGGAATCATCTTTTTGCACTTATGTAATCTGCAACGATCCAAATTTTATTTTATTTTTTTCTGTTTTTACTCTTCCTCGCAGGTGAATTTGAGCTCGTAGAAGAACACTTATGATACTGCGTATGTACTGAATTATCTAAGTGCGTCTTGGAGCTCTGTATCTCTCCACTCTATTGCTTGCATCCTACATCGCCGCCAGATTGGGCGGATAGAAATATAATACACAAATCATGCGAGTTTCTTCCTGATTAAGTACTCAATTAACTGTACTTAACTCGGTTATAGTACATTCATTAGGAGAAGGGAGATGCACACCGGGCTTGCTGCTATTTGCAAGTTGCAACTGCAATTTTCAGGTACATGCTGATGGATGCAGGTTGTGTAAAGTGTGTTGCGCCGTAATTGCGATGCTAATCAGTGATCAAGTACTAGCTACTACAGTACTACTGGCTAGATTGATGTATATCAAGGATAGGTTGGTCTCAGAAAGAACAAATCTCCCAATAAAAGAGGTAATAGATTGGTCTCAGAAAGAACAAATCTCCCAATAAAAGAGGTAATAGATTGGTCTCAGACTGTTCCGGCGATTTTGTGCATTGGCGTGAGAGTTGCATATCTGAACCGACCGATGACCATACGAGATGCATGAGTGCTTAAATAGATAGATAATCATGGAAATACGTGGTAATGGCGACTGAAATGTCGACCGCTACTGTAATCGATGACAAGATGTTGGTTCAGCAGAGTGTACGGACTGTGTACACATACAGGTCGATGTGGACCAAGAAAAAACCGATTAAAACCTTCGAGCCAAGACTAGCGAATGCAGCAGGTATAGCATCGTGGCCCGACTTATAAATGGTCCAGCGATCTGGTGCATCAATGTGACAGTGGTAGGTCGATCTAGATGGAGGACTACATTTGGAGCACTGAACATTTTCGTTTTGTGTTGGTTGCTACTCTGGATAATTAAGTTTACGTGTGATGACTGAAACATTAACAACGAACATGCAGTGTCGTTTTTTAGTTTTGAATCCAAGATAAATAGATTCAAAACGGAACGCGTATGGCGTTCATGATGACACGTTGTGGTCTGTTTCTCAATCCAAAAAAAGTTGTAAGTTTTAGTAAACCACATGTCATAAACGGGTATATTTTAAACTATAATTTACATGTGTGTTTTCACTTTTCTATATGCATGATTTTGCTATCTCATTGTTTTAAAAGTATATTGACTAGATTTTTTTGCGGGGTTAAAAGGGATTTTCATTGCTCAATGGGGAACCAGGTCGTCCATACAAAGTTGGGGTACATCCTGTTGGGTTTCGTAGTAATTTCAAAAAATTTCCTACGCACACGCAAGATCATGGTGATGCATAGCAACGAGAGGGGGAGTATGATCTACATACCTAGTAGATCGACAACGGAAGCGTTTGGTTGATGTAGTCGTACGTCTTCACGATCCGACCGATCAAGCCCCGAAACTACGGCGCCTCCGAGTTCTAGCACACGTACAGCTCGATGACGATCCCCGGACTCCGATCCAGCAAAGTGTCGGGGAAGAGTTCCGTCAGCACGACGGCGTGGTGACGATCTTGATGCACTACAGCAGCAGGGCTTCGCCTAAACTCCGCTACAGTATTATCGAGGACTATGGTGGCTGGGGGCACCGCACACGGCTAAGGAATAGATCACGTGGATCAACTTGTGTGTCT
>NC_041382.1:783400061-783417726 GCF_002162155.2 Triticum dicoccoides
CACCTCTCCTTGTCCTAATAGGACTAGGGGAGGGGGGAGGCGCGCGGCCCATCTTGGGCTGCCCCTTCTCTTTTCCACTAAAGCCCACTAAGGCCCATATAGCTCCCGGGGGGTTCCGATAACCTCCCGGTACTCCGGTAAAATCCCGATTTCACCCGGAACACTTCCGATATCCAAACATAGGCTTCCAATATATCAATCTTTATGTCTCGACCATTTTGAGACTCCTCGTCATGTCCGTGATCACATCCGGGACTCCGAACAACCTTCGGTACATCAAAATGCATAAACTCATAATATAACTATCATCGTAACCTTAAGCGTGCGGACCCTACGGGTTCGAGAACAATGTAGACATGACCGAGACACGTCTCCGGTCAATAACCAATAGCGGGACCTGGATGCCCATATTGGCTCCTACATATTCTACGAAGATCTTTATCGGTCAGACCGCATAACAACATACGCCGTTCCCTTTGTCATCGGTATGTTACTTGCCCAAGATTCAATCGTCGGTATTCCAAAACCTAGTTCAATCTCGTTGCGGGCAAGTCTCTTTACTCGTTCTGTAATACATCATCCCGCAACTAACTCATTTAGTTGCAATGCTTGCAAGGCTTAAGTGATGTGCATTACCGAGAGGGCCCAGAGATACCTCTCTGACAATCGGAGTGACAAAAACCTAATCTCGAAATACGCCAACCCAACATGTACCTTTGGAGACATCTGTAGTACTCCTTTATAATCACCCAGTTACGTTGTGACGTTTGGTAGTACCCAAAGTGTTCCTCCGGTAAACGGGAGTTGCATAATCTCATAGTTATAGGAACATGTATAAGTCATGAAGAAAGCAATAGCAACATACTAAACGATCGGGTGCTAAGCTAATGGAATGGGTCATGTCAATCAGATCATTCTCTCAATGATGTGATCCCGTTAATCAAATAACAACTCATTGTTCATGGTTAGGAAACATAATCATCTTTGATTAACGAGCTAGTCAAGTAGAGGCATACTAGTGACACTTTGTTTGTCTATGTATTCACACATGTATTATGTTTTCGGTTAATACAATTCTAGCATGAATAATAAACATTTATCATGATTATAAGGAAATAAATAATAACTTTATTATTGCCTCTAGGGCATATTTCCTTCAGTCTCCCACTTGCACTAGAGTCAATAATCTAGATTACACAGTAATGATTCTAACACCCATGGAGCCTTGGTGCTGATCATGTTTTGCTCGTGGAAGAGGCTTAGTCAATGGGTCTGCAATATTCAGATCCGTATGTATCTTGCAAATCTCTATGTCTCCCACCTGGACTAGATCCCGGATGGAATTGAAGCGTCTCTTGATGTGCTTGGTTCTCTTGTGAAATCTGGATTCCTTTGCCAAGGCAATTGCACCAGTATTGTCACAAAAGATTTTCATTGGACCCAATGCACTAGGTATGACACCTAGATCGGATATGAACTCCTTCATCCAGACTCCTTCATTTGCTGCTTCCGAAGCAGTTATGTACTCCGCTTCACATGTAGATCCCGCTACAACGCTTTGTTTAGAACTGCACCAACTTACAGCCCCACCGTTTAATGTAAACACGTATCCGGTTTGCGATATAGAATCATCCGGATCAGTGTCAAAGCTTGCATCAACGTAACCTTTTACGATGAGTTCTTTGTCACCTCCATATATGAGAAACATATCCTTAGTCCTTTTCAGGTATTTCAGGATGTTCTTGACCGCTGTCCAGTGATCCACTCCTGGATTACTTTGGTACCTCCCTGCTAGACTTATAGCAAGGCACACATCAGGTCTGGTACATAGCATTGCATACATGATAGATCCTATGGCTGATGCATAGGGAACATCTTTCATATTCTCTCTATCTTCTGCAGTGGTCGGGCATTGAGTCTTACTCAACTTCACACCTTGTAACACAGGCAAGAACCCTTTCTTTGCTTGATCCATTTTGAACTTCTTCAAAATTTTGTCAAGGTATGTGGTTTGTGAAAGTCCAATTAAGCGTTTTGATCTATCTCTATAGATCCTAATGCCTAATATGTAAGCAGCTTCACCGAGGTCTTTCATTGAAAAACTCTTATTCAAGTATCCCTTTATGCTATCCAGAAATTCTATATCATTTCCAATCAGTAATATGTCATCCACATATAATATCAGAAATGCTACAGAGCTCCCACTCACTTTCTTGTAAATACAGGCTTCTCCAAAAGTCTGTATAAAACCAAATGCTTTGATCACACTATCAAAGCGTTTATTCCAACTCCGAGAGGCTTGCGCCAGTCCATAAATGGATCGCTGGAGCTTGCACACTTTGTTAGCTCCCTTTGGATCGACAAAACCTTTTGGTTGCATCAGATACAACTGTTCTTTCAGAAATCCATTCAGGAATGCAGTTTTGACATCCATCTGCCAAATTTCATAATCATAAAATGCGGTAGTTGCTAACATGATTCGGACAGACTTAAGCATCGCTACGGTGAGAAGGTCTCATCGTAGTCAATCCCTTGAACTTGCCGAAAACCTTTTGCGACAAGTCGAGCTTTGTAGACAGTAATATTACCGTCAGCGTCAGTCTTCTTCTTGAAGATCCATTTATTCTCAATTACTTGCCGATCATCGGGCAAGTCAACCGAAGTCCATACTTTGTTCTCATACATGAATCCCATCTCAGATTTCATGGCTTCAAGCCACTTTGCGGAATCTGGGCTCACCATCGCTTCTTCATAGTTCGTAGGTTCATCATGATCTAGTAGCATGACTTCCAGAACAGGATTACCGTACCACTCTGGCACGGATCTTACTCTGGTTGATCTACGAGGTTCAGTAGTATCTTGTTCTGAAGTTTCATGATCATCATCATTAGCTTCCTCGCTAACTGGTAGGTGTCGCAGAAACAGTTTTCTGTGATGTACTACTTTCCAATAAGGGAGTAGGTACAGTTACCTCGTCAAGTTCTACTTTCCTCCCACTCACTTCTTTCGAGAGAAACTCCTTCTCCAGAAAGTTTCCGAATTTAGCAACAAAAGTCTTGCCTTCGGATCTGTGATAGAAGGTGTATTCAATAGTTTCCTTTGGATATCCTATGAAGACACATTTCTCCAATTTGGGTTCGAGCTTATCAGGTTGAAGCTTTTTCACATAAGCATCGCAGTCCCAAACTTTCAGAAACGACAACTTTGGTTTCTTTCCAAACCACAGTTCATAAGGCGTCGTCTCAACGGATTTTGATGGTGCCCTATTTAACGTGAATGCGGCCGTCTCTAGAGCGTATCCCCAAAACGATAACAGTAAACCAGTAAGAGACATCATAGATCGCACCATATCTAGTGAAGTACGATTACGACGTTCGGACACACCATTACGCTCTGGTGTTCTGGATGGCGTGAGCTGCGAAACTATTCCGCATTGTTTCAAATGTACACCAAACTCGTAACTCAAATATTCTCCTCCACGATCAGATCGTATAAACTTTATTTTCTTGTTACGATGATTTTCAACTTCACTCTGAAATTCTTTGAACTTTTCAAATGTTTCAGACTTATGTTTCATTAAGTAGATATACCCATATCTGCTTAAATCATCTGTGAAGGTGAAAAAATAACGATATCCGCCACGAGCCTCAATATTCATTGGACCACATACATCTGTATGTATGATTTCCAACAAATCTGTTGCTCTCTCCATAGTACCGGAGAACGGTGTTTTAGTCATCTTGCCCATGAGGCACGGTTCGCAAGTACCAAGCGATTCATAATCAAGTGGTTCCAAAAGCCCATCAGTATGGAGTTTCTTCATGCGCTTTACACCGATATGACCTAAACGGCAGTGCCACAAATAAGTTGCACTATCATTATCAACTCTGCATCTTTTGGCTTCAACATTATGAATATGTGTATCACTACTCTCGAGATTCAATAAGAATAGACCACTCTTCAAGGGTGCATGACCATAAAAGATATTACTCATATAAATAGAACAACCATTATTCTCTGATTTAAATGAATAACCGTCTCGCATTAAACAAGATCTAGATATAATGTTCATGCTTAACGCTGGCACCAAATAACAATTATTTAGGTCTAATACTAATCCCGAAGGTAGATGTAGAGGTAGCATGCCGACCGCGATCACATCGACTTTGGAACCGTTTCCCACGCGCATCGTCACCTCGTCCTTAGCCAATCTTCGCTTAATCCGTAGTCCCTATTTCGGTGCAAATATTAGCAACAGAACCAGTATCAAATACCCAGGTGCTACTGCGAGCATTGGTAAGGTACACATCAATAACATGTATATCACATATACCTTTGTTCACCTTGCCATCCTTCTTATCCGCCAAATACTTGGGCCAGTTCCGCTTCCAGTGACCAGTCTGCTTGCAATAGAAGCACTCAGTTTCAGGCTTAGGTCCAGGTTTGGGTTTCTTCTCTTGAGTAGCAACTTGCTTGCCGTTCTTTTTGAAGTTCCCCTTCTTCTTCCCTTTGCCCTTTTTCTTGAAACTAGTGGTCTTGTTGACCATCAACACTTGATGCTCCTTCTTGATTTCTACCTCCGCAGCTTTTAGCATCGCGAAGAGCTCGGGAATAGTCTTGTTCATCCCTTGCATATTATAGTCATCATGAAGCTCTTGTAGCTTGGTGGCAGTGATTGGAGAATTCTGTCAATGACGCAATCATCTGGAAGATTATCTCCCAATTGAATCAAGTGATTATTATACCCAGACATTTTGAGTATATGCTCACTGACAGAACTGTTCTCCTCCATCTTGCAGCTATAGAACTTATTGGAGACATCATATCTCTCAATCCGGGCATTTGCTTGAAATATTAACTTCAACTCTTGGAACATCTCATATGCTCCATGACGTTCAAAATGTCGTTGAAGTCCCGATTCTAAGACGTAAAGCATGGCGCACTGAACTATCGAGTAGTCATCAGCTTTGCTCTGCCAGACGTTCATAACATCTGGTGTTGCTCCAGCAGCAGGCCTGGCACCCAGCGGTGCTTCCAGGACATAATTCTTCTGTGCAGCAATGAGGATAATCCTCAAGTTACGGACCCAGTCCGTGTAATTGCTACCATCATCTTTCAACTTTGCTTTCTCAAGGAACGCATTAAAATTCAACGGAACAACAGCACGAGCCATCTATCTACAACCATCATAAACAAGCAAGATACTATCAGGGACTAAGTTCATGATAAATTTAAGTTCAATTAATCATATTACTTAAGAACTCCCACTTAGATAGACATCTCTCTAATCCTCTAAGTGATCACGTGATCCAAATCAACTAAACCATGTCCGATCATCACGTGAGATGGAGTAGTTTCATTGGTGTACATCATTATGTTGATCATATCTACTATATGATTCACGCTCGACCTTTCGGTCTCCGTGTTCTGAGGCCATATCTGTATATGCTTGGCTCGTCAAGTATAACCTGAGTATTCCGCGTGTGCAACTGTTTTGCACCCGTTGTATTTGAACGTAGAACCTATCACACCCGATCATCACGTGGTGTCTCAGCACGAAGAACTTTCGCAACGGTGCAAAATCGGGGAGAACACTTCTTGATAATTTAGTGAGAGATCATCTTATAATGCTACCGTCAATCAAAGCAAGATAAGATGCATAAAAGATAAACATCACATGCAATCAATATAAGTGATATGATATGGCCATCATCATCTTGTGCTTGTGATCTCCATCTCCGAAGCACCGTCGTGATCACCATCGTCACCGGCGTGACACCTTGATCTCCATCGTAGCATCGTTGTCGTCTCGCCAAGCTTGTGCTTCTACGACTATCGCTACCGTTTAGTGATAAAGTAAAGCATTACATCGTGATTGCATTGCATACAATAAAGCGACAACCATATGGCTCCTGCCGGTTGCCGATAACTCGGTTACAAAACATGATCATCTCATACAATAAAATTCAGCATCATGTCTTGACCATATCACATCACAACATGCCTTGCAAAAACAAGTTAGACGTCCTCTACTTTGTTGTTGCAAGTTTTATGTGGCTGCTACGGGCTTAAGTAAGAACCAATCTCACCTACGCATCAAAACCACAACGATATTTTGTCAATTTGACTCCGTTTTAACCTTCGCAAGGACCGGGCGTAGCCACACTTGGTTCAACTAAAGTTGGAGAAACTGTCATCCACAAGCCACCTCTGTGCAAAGCACGTCGGGAGAACCGGTCTCGCGTAAGCGTACGCGTAATGTCGGTCTGGGCCGCTTCATCTAACAATACCGCCGAAACAAAGTATGACATGCTGGTAGGTAGTATGACTTATATCGCCCACAACTCACTTGTGTTCTACTCGTGCATATAACATCAACATATAAAACCTAGGCTCGGATGCCACTGTTGGGTTTCGTAGTAATTTCAAAAAATTTCCTACGCACACGCAAGATCATGGTGATGCATAGCAACGAGAGGGGGAGTATGATCTACATACCTAGTAGATCGACAACGGAAGCGTTTGGTTGATGTAGTCGTACGTCTTCACGATCCGACCGATCAAGCACCGAAACTACGGTACCTCCGAGTTCTAGCACACGTACAGCTCGATGACGATCCCCGGACTCCGATCTAGCAAAGTGTCGGGGAAGAGTTCCGTCAGCACGACGGCGTGGTGACGATCTTGATGCACTACAGCAGCAGGGCTTCGCCTAAACTCCGCTACAGTATTATCGAGGACTATGGTGGCTGGGGGCACCGCACACGGCTAAGGAATAGATCACGTGGATCAACTTGTGTGTCTCTAGGGTGCCCCTGCCTCCGTATATAAAGGACTAAGGGGGGAGGCTGGCCGGCCAAGGAGGGCGCGCCAGGAGAGTCCTACTCCCTCTGGGAGTAGGATTCCCCCCCCCCCCAATCCTAGTTGAAATAGGATTCGCGGAGGGGGAAAAGAGAGAGGGGGGCCGACCACCTCTCCTTGTCCTAATGGGACTAGGGGAGGGGGGAGGCGCGCGGCCCATCTTGGGCTGCCCCTTCTCTTTTCCACTAAAGCCCACTAAGGCCCATATAGCTCCCGGGGGGTTCCGGTAACCTCCCGGTACTCCGGTAAAATCCCGATTTCATCCGGAACACTTCCGATATCCAAACATAGGCTTCCAATATATCAATCTTTATGTCTCGACCATTTCGAGACTCCTCGTCATGTTCGTGATCACATCCGGGACTCCGAACAACCTTCGGTACATCAAAATGCATAAACTCATAATATAACTATCATCGTAACCTTAAGCGTGCGGACCCTACGGGTTCGAGAACAATGTAGACATGACCGAGACACGTCTCCGGTCAATAACCAATAGCGGGACCTGGATGCCCATATTGGCTCCTACATATGCTACGAAGATCTTTATCGGTCAGGCCGCATAACAACATACGTCGTTCCCTTTGTCATCGGTATGTTACTTGCCCGAGATTCGATCTCGGTATTCCAATACCTAGTTCAATCTCGTTGCTGGCAAGTCTCTTTACTCGCTCTGTAATACATCATCCCGCAACTAACTCATTTAGTTGCAATGCTTGCAAGGCTTAAGTGATGTGCATTACCGAGAGGGCCCAGAGATACCTCTCCGACAATCGGAGTGACAAAAACCTAATCTCGAAATACGCCAACCCAACATGTACCTTTGGAGACACCTGTAGTACTCCTTTATAATCACCAAGTTATATTGTGACGTTTGGTAGTACCCAAAGTGTTCCTTCGGTAAACGGGAGTTGCATAATCTCATAGTTATAGGAACATGTATAAGTCATGAAGAAAGCAATAGCAACATACTAAACGATCGGGTGCTAAGCTAATGGAATGGGTCATGTCAATCAGATCATTCTCTCAATGATGTTATCCCGTTAATAAAATAACAACTCATTGTTCATGGTTAGGAAAAATAACCATCTTTGATTAACGAGCTAGTCAAGTAGAGGCATACTAGTGACACTTTGTTTGTCTATGTATTCACACATGTATTATGTTTCCGGTTAATACAATTCTAGCATGAATAATAAACATTTATCATGATTATAAGGAAATAAATAATAACTTTATTATTGCCTCTAGGGCATATTTCCTTCACATCCGTAGGGCCTGACCTCAACCAAACTGCAGTCCTAGCCTCTACACGGCCAAACGTGGCTAATCTATGACTAACATAATTTTGATTCCTACTAATGTGAGCAATAGAGCTATCCCTTTCACCTAGAAGATGTTTCACTTCCTGCACTATCATCGCATGCGGTGACCTATCCTGTGTCTCAGATTTAATGAGTTTGACGGCATATTGACAGTCCATCTCTACGTCCACCGGCAGCGAAGACCATTGCAGCGCAAGGTTGAGTCCTTCCAAGCATGCCATGAGTTCTGCTTGTAATGGTCCCGAGCAAGATAAAATGGACCTGCATGCCGAGAAGACGATGGTCCCTGAACTATCCCGGAGGATCATACCTGCTCCAGCTTCACCACTAGCTTCGATGAAGGAGCCGTCAACATTTAGCTTCACCCGGCCAGCTGCGGGTGGAACCCAGCAAGCGGGAGGTTGTAGTGCAGGTATAGTACTTGTTGTCGATGCACTACGGCTGTCAAAGTTTGTCACCATTTTACCTTTCACAATATCAGCGTTCGGGAATTGCTGGATACCCAAAAGAGACTTCTCGTAGCTTAGCAGGAACCGACGTGAAGCTTCCACCAGGGGCGGTGGTTTGTCATGGACGATCTCGTTCCGGACGTGCCAGCTACGCCACAGCACCATCAAGACTCTCATGCGATCGTTGTCGCCCAGCCCATGCAACATATCGAAGAGCCATTCCTCACCCGTGGTCTTGACTCGTCAGATCTTCCCCAAGTTCCAATGCTCCGCCATAGCTTGCCATAATGATACTGCTCTTGGGCATCTACAGAAGACATGGAAAGTATCCTCCCGTTCCGTCGCACAGACCAGGCAAAAGTCAGAAAGTTCCATGGACCGTGCGTGTTTATTAGCCCAAGTAGCAAGAGAGTTAGATGCCAGCCTCCACGCAAAGATACGCACCTTAGGTGGAGCAGGGCACCTCCAAATAAGTGCCCAGACGTCTGGTGCTCTGCTTGCTGCGATAGAAGAGGGTCGATGTCGTTCGTCCAAGGCGAGATGATAAGCACTTCACACTGAGAAGTTTCCGCTGCGTTCGGGCGCCCATGCAATCACATCTTCACCCAGCCGTGGTGATGCTTTGATCTTCATTATTTTGGCAATGTCCACTTGCATGAAGTGTTGGCGGAGGAGAGAGACGTTCCAATTGCCATAGCAATCCAGGAGCTCGCTAACCCGGCACAAACGACAGAGACCCTGGGGGGGACACCGGGCCCCGGCTCAGCTGGTGCGGGATCCACCGGTCACGCCAGATACGCACCGAATTACCTCTACCAATGTGCCAAATCAGCCCCTTCTTTAAGAGTTCAAGCCCATGAACAATGGATTGCCATGTCTGGGAGGAATTACCGGAAAATACCGTATCCTCGAGCCGCCCATCTGGATAATACCGAGCCTTAAGAACCTGCGCGCACAAGCTATCTGGGTTACAGAGTAGCCGCCACGCTTGCCGAGCAAGGAGTGCCTGGTTGAAGAGTCTGAAGTCGCGAAATCCCAAGCCACCATGGTTCTTTGATTTAATCAACACCTCCGAGGCCCTCCAATGAGTCTTCTTCCTTCCCTCTTTTGCTCCCCACCGGAAGTTACGCACCATACGTGTAAGGTCGTCACACACGCTGCGGGGGAGTCGGAACACCCCCATCAAGTATGTAGGCAGCGATTGTGCGACTGCCTTAATTAGAGTCTCTTTGCCTCCTTGTGAAACCACGTCTCCCCATGCCAAAATCCGCTTAAGTAGTTGTTCCTGTAAGCACTGAAACGCGCCCTTTGACATCCGACCGGTGGGTGTTGGGAGGCCGAGGCATTTCTCCTCGAAACTGGTGTTCTGAACCTGAAGTACTTGAGCAACCGTCACACGATCCACCTCACTGCATTTAGGGCCGAACAGCAAGCAGCACTTCGACGGGTTTATGTGTTGTCCCGTGGTCCTCTCATACATGGCCAATGCTTCCCGGACTTCCCCAGCCTCCGTCTCTGATGCACGAAAGAAGAGCAAAGTGTCAACCTAGGCGTGTGCACCCCAGGCCTAGTGTCTAGGCTGGACTCAGGCCTCAATTTCGGTGAGAGAGCCCAAAAAAGCACGGAGGAGGAGTGATACTTGGGATTTGTTTTCTCAAGGGAAGTAGGTAGAATAATTTACAATCTAACATGTGAATGATTTATTAGATATTTTAAATACAAAACTATGGTTTTATAAGGGCAGGTCGGGCTTTTGCAAGCCCGGCGCAAGGTTTTGCCCATACAAACCCGATTTGCATTCCTTGGGAACACCTTGTTCGTTTCATTCATGAATGATGCTAAACGTACAATGAAACCTGAATAAATCTTGTACAACAACTGATATGGTTCATTGATGTTCTAAATTTGATGCTTCATATCAGCATTGTACAAGTGTCGGATGGTAAAGTGTCGTATGAATAGCACTTTTTTCGTTGATCCCTTCTGTCTCGGTTTCTGAGAAAACGGTGGAAGCTAATTAATTGGTGTAACGCAGCAAAGGAAATTGGCGCGCAAGTCCAGCCGTCTGGATCTGGGGATTGGCGCGATGAAGGGAGACAGACTCCATTTTCTTCTTCTCCAGAGTGCATGGACCCATCGCTGTCAAACTCAAGCAAGATAAGATAGGTACTGCATGTTGAGTTAAAACGATTGGCTGCAATCCCCCGCAAAAAAAGTAAAAAGAAAAAACGATTGGCTGCAAAGCACGGCCGGCCACACATTCGATATAACCAATACATACGCGTGGACCGATCAATGCTAGTCACCCTCACACCCTGATTGTTTCTTGCCTGGTTCTAATTGATTCTAGCTTTTTTAATAGGATAATGAATCTCACGTGATGTATTGCCTTAGTCAGAGCCGGTTACATATACACGGTGCTGCCCTACATGCAGGGCATGATTACAGGAGGTGGCGCTACACTAGGAAGTCTCCTGGAGACTAGGACTAATAGTTACAATATCAACAAGATATACATCACAGGTTTACAAGAGTAACGTGACAGTTCAACACCCCCCGCAGTCCGAACGACGCTAGGGAAGACGTTCAGACTGGAGCGAAAGTCACGAAAAACCGAAGACGGCAGCCCCCTTGGTGAAGACATCGGCGAACTGGGACTCTGTTGGAACATGCAGCACCTTGACCTCTCCAAGGGCCACACGGTCGCGCACGAAATGCAAATCAATCTCCACATGCTTGGTGCGCTGGTGCTGAACGGGGTTGGATGAGAGATACACGGCACTCACATTATCACAATACACAATGGTGGCTCGTCGAGGAGGGCAATGAAGCTCAGCAAGAAGTTGGCGAAGCCAACAGGACTCGGCGACGCAGTTGGCAACTGCGCGGTACTCAGCCTCAGCACTGGATCGGGACACAATGTGTTGTCGCTTGGATGACCAAGAGACGAGGTTAGAGCCAAGAAACACACAAAACCCGGAGGTGGAACGACGGGTGTCGGGGCAACCGGCCCAATCAGCGTCACTGTAGGCGAGAAGATCATGCGAGGAAGAGCGGTAGAGCTGGAGCCCGTAGTGAGTGGTGCCACGGAGCTATCGCAACACGCGCTTGAGCAGCTGGTAGTGTCCCTCCATCGGTGCATGCATAACAAGACATAGCTACTGCACTGCATATACTGGAGTGCACCAGCGAGGCGACGGTAGTGTGTGGGATCACTGTAAGGGACACCGTCGGCACCAGAAATCTTGCTGCTAGTGTCAACAGGAGTAGAGATGGGCTTGCAATTGAGCATCTGGGCGCGGACGAGTATCTCAAGCGTGTACTGCTCCTGGGAGAGAAAGAGACCGGTGGTGGAGCGATGGACGTTGATCCCAAGAAAATGGTGAATGTCACCAAGATCACTCATAGAAAACTCACCGGTGAGAGCGTGCACCAGCGACTCGAGGAGAGAGGTGGTGCTGGCGGTGAGAATGATTTCATCAACATACAAGAGTAGATACGCTAGAGAGGTGCCGCGCTGGAGGATGAAGAGCGAGGTGTCACACTTGGAAGACACAAAACCGAGGGAGTGCAGAAAACGGGTGAACCAGAGGAACCAAGTGCGAGGCACCTGTTTAAGCCCATAGAGGGACTTGTTCAGACGGCAAACATGTGTGGGAGAGGTGGCATCGACGAAACTGGAGGGTTGCTGGCAATACACAACCTCGGCAAGATCACCGTGGAGAAAGGCATTCTTGACATCCATTTGTCGAATGGGCCAAGAATTGGCGGTCGCAATGCTGAGGACCACCCGGATCGTGGCCGGCTTGACCACAGGACTGAATGTCTCCCCGTAGTCCACACCCGGCTGTTGGGTGAAACCACGCACCACCCAGCGTGCCTTGTATCGCGCCAAAGAGCCGTCAGGATGGAGCTTGTGATGGAAAATCCACTTCCCGGTCACCTCGTTGACACCTGCAGGACAAGGAACCAAAGACCACGTATCATTCCGAGTTAGCGCGTTATACTCATCGACCATCACGGCATGCCTGTGCGGGTCCTTAAGGTCTGAACGGTACGAGGAAGGGATAGGGGAAGGTGCGTCGGCAACGTGGAGATCAAGGACTTGTTTGGGCATGGCATAGCCGGTTTTTCTCTTGGTACGCATCGGGTGTAGGTTGCTGGGCGGGGAAACAGGGACGGCACGTGGCGGTAGCTGGGGTTTGGGAGAAGGCAGCGGGAGGCGTGGCGGCGTGGGAATGGGAAGGAAAGGAGACTGCACGGAACGCGAGTGCGATGCGCGGGGCGATCCCAAGAGATGCGATGGGGACAAACCCCCTGGCGGTGATCCCAAGGGAGGAGCGGTGCGAGGCGTGAGTGGTGGGGAGTCGGGCGCGGAGGACGGGGAACACGCGGGAGACGTGGGCGGGGTAGGTGGTGCATGGCTAGAGGGGCCCGCAGCTCGCGGCTAGTTGGCTGCATGGCGGGCGGGTCCAGCGGCAGGACTGGGAGGGGATGGTGGAGGTGCGGTGGTTTGGCCAGCTGGCGGTGCGGGAGAGGCGGGCTTGCCGGGCGGGAGATCTGGCAGGGTGCAGCGGTACGAGGTACGGGGAACGTGGGAACATGGGGGTTAGGATTTTCTGCGGCTGCGGATCCGGCGGAAACAGAGAAGGGAAAAACGCTTTCGTCAAAAGTGACGTGCCGGGAAACGATAACCTTACGGGTGGCTAGGTCGAGACACCGGTAACCTTTCTGTTCGCGTGGATAGCCAAGAAAAATACAACGTGCGGAACGGGGCGAGAGCTTGTGTGGGGTTGTGGCGGAGAGGTTCGGGAAGCAGAGGCAGCCGAACGTCCGGAGGTGGTCGTATGTAGGATGGACACCATATAAAAGGAAATATGGGGTGAAGTGATGAATGACACGAGAGGGTCGGATGTTGAGAAGCATGGTGGCGGTGTGTAGGGCCTCAACCCAGAAGGGAGGTGGTAGGGCGGCTTGGAGGAGCAGCATGTGGATGACGTCGTTAGTGGTGCGAATATGGCGTTCCGCTTTCCGTTTTGCGGAGAGGTGTGAGGCCAGGTGAGACGGAACACAACACCGTGGGAAGAAAAATAATCGCGAAGAGACGTGGTGAGAAACTCGCCCCCGTTATCGCATTGCACACACCGGATGAGTACGTCGAACTGTGTAGAGATAAACTTGAAGAAGCGAAGAAGGGTGTCACATGTGTCAGACTTGGCGCATAGAGGGAAAGTCCATGAAAAATGCGTGTAATCATCAACAATAACCGGATAGTACTTGTAGCCACAGTAACTAACAATAGGAGAGGTCCAAATATCACAATGGATTAATTGAAACGGGGCACAAGTATAAGAGGTGGATGTGGGAAAAGGTAGCCGAGTATGTTTGCCCATTTGACACGCATCACACAAGTGTGAGGAACGAGCCTCATTATTACAGGCAGAAAGAAAATCCGAAGGAAAATGGGAAAACATGGAGGAGCTAGGGTGCCCAAGCCGCCTATGCCAGAGATCAGTCATGGAGATGACGAAGGCAGTGGAGGTGGTAGCGCCATTATTGCCGGAGAAAGGATAAAGGTCCCCGTCACTGTTGACCCTCAGGAGCAGCGCCTTGGTGGCTAGGTCCTTCACGGAAAAACCATTAGGGTCAAATTCCACAGAACATAAATTGTCACGGGTGAACTTGCGTACGGAAATAAGATTTTTGACAATATTGGGAGAAAGAAGGATATGGCGCAAATAAAAGGGCTTGGGAGGGAGGTGAGCAATACCAACAGCAAGGACGGGAAGGCGAGAACCATGGCCAACGATGATGTGACGAGTATAAGGAGCTAAAACAGAATGATAAGAGGACAAGGTACCTGGATCCCCGGTGACATGGGAGGCGGCGCCGGTGTCCATGATCCACTCGGCGTTGGCGGGGAAGGCGGAGCCGTAGCTGGGGGCGGCATGGTACATGGCCGCCCCGTCCCAGCCGGGAGGAGCGCTGTAGGGTGCTGGAGCCGGGGGTGGCGGGGCGTGGCTCAACAGGAGCGGATACGCCTGGTGCGGCGTGCCGAGGCGGGGGCCGAGGACGCTGGCAGAATTGGGAGGGATCCAGGGCGCGCGTGGGGGAGGAAACGGTAGTCCCATCGACGCGAAGTACCCAAGCCAGGGCTGGGCGCCGGCGCCGCGGCCGGCAGAAGCGTCACCACGCCCACGCCCACGACCGCGCCCACGGCCTCCACGCTGGGCGCGCCCTGCTCCAAGTTGGCCACCGCGCCCATTGCCACCGTTGGGGGCGCGATCGCCACCGCGGTCTCCGCCGCGAGGACCGCCGCGATCTCCAGCGCGGTCACCGCGCTCATCATGTTGGACGGCAAGGACCTGCGCCCCCTCGGCGCGCGCGCTTGTCCATGGAGAGCTCGGCGAGGATTAGCCGAGACCGCGCCTGGTTGAACGTCGGGAGGGGCACTGTTGACTGGATGATGGCCGCCTGCATTGCGAACTTGGGCCCGAGGCCGTCGAGCATTTGCAGAGTCAGGGTGCGGTCGGTGACCGGCTCCCGGACATCAGCAAGAGCAGCGGCGAGGCCCTGAAGGCGACGGCAGTAATCGTTGACGCTGAGATCGCCGCGGATGGTCGACTGGAACTCTTGGCCCAGATGCATGGCCTGCTCCGCCTCGTTGTCCAGGAAGTACTCGTGGAGCCGGGACCAGATGGTGAAGGCAGATGAGCCGGCCGGCACGACCACGTCGAGAAGGTCCCCCACGATGGTGGAGAAGAACCAGAGGACGACGGTGTTGTCGTCATCGCGCCAGTCGGGATCGCCCATCCGACGAGCCGAGACAGCCCGCACGTGGTCCTCAGCGTGATAACGCGCGAGCAGCAGGGTGATGTAGTTGCGCCAGCGGGCGAAGTTGGCCCCGTTGAGGGCGAGCTTGAAGTCGATCACGCCGGCGACGCTAGTGGGAAGAGGTGGTTTGGGGTTGGAGGAGGACGGCAGGGTCACGGTGTTGGTAGTGGTGTTGGGAGGGAGGGTGGAAAGAGGAAGATCGGTGGAGTCGGAGATGTCGACGGAGCCAGAGGCGTCGACGGTGGCCGGAGCGCGAAGGCGCGGGTCTACGGCAGGGATGGTGGCAGCGGCGGCGGCTGCGGCGGCTGCGGCTGCGGCAGCGGCGGCTTGATCGGCATCAGCCTCACGCGGAGAGGAGGGAGGAGTAGTCATGGCTCTGATTACCAAACAGGATAATAAATTTCACGTGATGTATTGCCTTAGTCAGAGCCGGTTACATATACACGGAGCTGCCCTACATGCAGGGCATGGCGCTAGACTAGGAAGGCTTCTGGAGACTAGGACTAATAGTTACAATATCAACAAGATATACATCACAGGTTTACAAGAGTAACGTGACAGTTCAACATTTTTTTTCTCTAGAGAACGAACGTACGTACGGTAGCTGCTGCTGGGAGGAGTACCATTATTCGCAGGCGGCAGTCGAGATCGTGTTTATTGCACCGGAGGTTAGATGATTGCGAGACGCGACACCGACGACAAGGAGGACACACATCACACACGGAACGTGTCCGTCTTGGTCACTGGTGAATGAAGGATTTTGAACAATTTCTTCTGTCGTCTTCTGATCATAGATTTCTTTTTCGATAAAGAAAATATATTAATATTATGAAGATATCAATTATAGTCAGCCTCTGCAACAACAAATGTACTAAAGCCTTTACAGCCAAGACTGGCCGGGAGTTTTGAAGCTCCTAGAAAGATCTGCATCTGCATGCAGATTGGTGCATGTCAGCTATTTTAATTCAGACAATCAAAACTTCGCATGCATGATATGGAGTAAAATATTCATTCTCAAAAATAAATCCTTTTAGAGATTTCACTATATAGTAGATATAAAGCAAAATAAGTGAATCTATACTCTAAGGGCATCTCCAGCTGTTGGCCCCCCAGGGGGCGCCTAAAATCGCCGCCTGGGGGTGAGTCGGCGCAAAAATTGGGCCTGGGGGCGAGTTGGTCCCCAGCCGCCGGCCCCAGGGCCGCCCCCAGGCACGTTTTAAAATAAAAGAAGTTCAGCGAAGTTCGCCTTCAGCATGATAAAATTCGGCCAAACACGATAAATTTCGGCCAAACACGATAAATTTCGGCACATTTCAACGAAATTGGCGGATTTTCATTACATAGCTCATATACATAAACTAATCTAAAGGAAAAACTGGCTGAAGTCGCCGCCATCGTCGTCGTCGGCCTTCTCCTCCTTGACGCGGGCGCCCCTGCTGGACCCCTGCCCGGCGTCGCCATGACGGACTGGTGGCGGCGCATCGTCGTCGTCGTCATCGCTGTCGCAGATGACGACGACTCCGCCTTCATCGCGGCCGCGTCGATGCTCCGCGAAGCGAAGCAGGGCGGCGCGCTGGCGCTCCTTCGCCTTCTCCAGGCGCTCCTTCTCCATCTCTATGGAGTCCCTGCCGCGCCCATTCCAGGGCCACGTCGTCGTCGTCGAGCTCCGTCGTCACCGGCGCGGCCGGCTCCTTCTTCACCGGCGCGAGCCCCAGCTCCGTCTTCACCGGTGCGAGCCCCGGCTCCGTCTTTGGCTTGACGAAACGCGGAGGAGGAGCCGACGAGCAGGCGCGCCGGCCGCCCTCGTTGATGACGATGCCGGCGCTGCGAGTGCGCCGGCCGAGTGGTGTCTCCGCCGCGGGCTCGGCCTTGACGCCGAGCAGGGCCGGAGTGCCGGAGGAGTGCGATGAAGATCGGAAGGAGGAAGAAGAGGAGGACCCGAACCTCCTTGGCGCCCATGGCCCAGCGCGTCGGTGCTGCGCCGGGGCGGCCGCCCTCGCCGGGTACGCCAACGGCGGGTCGTTGCCGCCCTCGAGGTACGTCAGCACGCCCGCGAGTGTGCGGCCGGGGACGCCCCACCACAGGTGGCGCCCCTCGCTGTTCTGCCAGCCGCCAACCACCGGCGCGCCGTTGATGGACGCCAAACGCTGCTGCTGGCGGCGCTCGAAATACGCCGCCCAAGCCGCGTGGTTGTCG
>NC_041382.1:783417827-783438378 GCF_002162155.2 Triticum dicoccoides
GGCTTCGCCACGGCGTCGGGCAACAGGGGAATGGGCACTCCCCCGGCGCTGAGCCTCCACCCCGTCGGCCTGGCGCGCATGTCCGGCGGCGCCGGGATGTTCGCCTGGAACAGGAGTCAGGACTCCTGTTCGCGGAGCGAACGGCGGCCGAAGCCGTTGGCCGCCGCCTCGTCTCCGGGGTAGCGTTCCGCCATGGCGACGGGCTCGGGAGAGGTAGAGAGATAGAGGGAGGGGCTGGGCGGCGGCGCTCGGGGGAGGTAGGGAGAGGGAGGAGCTGGGCGACGGCGAGGGGCGGGGCTGGTGTGGGCATAGGCGAGTGCAGGCCACCGGCTATATAGCCGCGCCGCACCCGTGTGTACGCGTGCGAGGGAGGGGAGGCATCGGCGCGCCGTCTCTTGACGCGCCGCCCGTGAGGAATCAATGGCAAGGCTGATCGGCGGCAGCCTTGGCATTGATTCCCCGCGGGAACCGAGGCCGTTGGGGGAAGACGAGGCGCCGTGTCGCTGACGCGGCGGGCCCGCGGCTGTTTGCGTCAAAACAGTTCACCCCGGCGCCCCCGGGCGCCCCCCAGCGCGCCGGGTTCGGCCTGGGTCCGCCGGCGCTGTTTTCGGCCCAGGCCGGCGAAAATCGGGCTCCTGGGGGCGTGACTGGGCCGTTTTTTTGACGCCGGCGTGAAAAAATCGTCTGGGAAGGCCTTCCTAGGCGCGGCTGGAGATGCCCTAAAAGGATACATCATAATGTAGTCTTTACAGTGTGTACAGACTTATTACTATTAAGGAGTAGTAGTACTACTGCACCATGCATGCATGCAGCTTCACAAAACACATGGTGTGCGTGGAAGAAATCGTACGTACCCGGCCTCTTCCCAGTAGCGTACGTCGTGGCCGTATGAGTTTCGGATTACTCTCGTCGATCAGTATTGGGGCATTGCAGTACTGCAGGTACATACATATCGATGTACGAACATACACACGCATTGAATGGACGTGTCATATAAAAGTCTAATTCTCTGGAAAAGTGGGAATTAATCAAGGACGAAAGAGACCGCTGAAGAAGGCACTCGTTCCAGTCCAAGCTACCCTTAGAGTACTAGTGACGAACACATGGATATACGGTGGCTGGAGTTTCAACACGAAATGCGTGCTACTGATCTCCACGGATCTAGTTAATGCATACGGCCGGTCCATCCGGATCGACACTTTATAACAATGTATGGTTTCTACTACCTCTATCTTGGCTTTATTAGTCCTCTTTGTACTTTGTGCCAAATTTTGATCAAAGATTTTACTAACAAAAGGGTAATGCATGACCAAAAACTATATTGTTGAATTCATATTTGAACATAGTTGTTAATGATATTATTTTTCATGACATACATTAACATTTTAATTGTTAAATCTATGATCAAAATTTAGCACAAAGTATGATGAGACCAATAAACCAGGACGGAGATGTTGGATTAATTATGCATCTCTGGGATGCCATTAGCAGGAACTTGATTGCATCTAGATCACCTAAAAAGCATGAACAGAGAAGGTTTAGGGAATCTTTACATGTCACGGCAGTGGACATGATCGCCTGCTCGATGCAGGCGTGATGCAAGGGTGATGTAGTCGAGGTAGCAGTCCTCCTCAACGTCCTGATGCCCTCAGGACGCCACCGGCACTGCCCGGGGACAGCAACGGCGGCTGGAGTAGGTCTTCCCGTCGCTGCAGCGCTCCCCCCCGGTCGGATGGGGTGAGAGAATATCGGGAGGGGAGTGAAACCGTAGAAAATTGTGATTGCGCAGGCTGCCAACCCTCTCCCGTACCCCCTTTTATGTAGCGCCGGCGACAGGGGACCTAAACCATCAGTTGGTTTGGGTGCCCCCGATCAGGGCGCCTTAGTTGGGAGAAAAAGCCCACGTACGTTGGTATGTGGGGCCTTTTTCTTTAACGTTATCTTTCCCTTTTTTCTATTAGACTAATAGATCTAACTGGCCTGTTAACCTATCAGATCAAAACCAACATTCTCCCCCTTAATCGTTAGGCTTAACTTCATTCGCCCATTCTACATAGGAATGATGTACCAAAGTGAGGTGTTACAACAGCTTGAAACGCCATGGAACCTCAACACTTATAGCACACCCGCCTATTTCAAAATGGAAAACATTTTGCTAATTGGGGAGTGGTTCATTTTAATGGTCCTCTTATTCCAGAATCATAAGGCTTCCAGTAGTCCCATGCCGGCAACATGCTCATGAAAAATACTGGGTGGTAAGCCTTTTGTTAGCGGATCCGCAAGCATATGCTTCGTTCTTATGTGTTTAACATCAACTGTTTGATCCTGGATTCTATCTTTCACAACACGATACTTTATGTCAATGTGTCTGGCAGCATCACTTGACCTGTTGTTACTCGCATAGAAAACTGCGGGTTCATTATCGCAGTATAATAAAATTGGTTTAGATATGTTGTCAACCACTTTAAGTCCGGGAATAAAATTCTTTAACCATACAGCCTGCCCGGTGGCCTCATAACATGCTACAAATTCTGCTTGCATCGTAGATCCAGCAGTTAAGGTTTGTTTGGAGCTTTTCCACGATATAGCTCCTACTGCGAGTGTGAATATATAACCTGACGTGGATCTCTTACTATCCACACACCCGGCAAAATCAGAGTCTGAATAACCAACAATTTCTAGGTTATCAATTCTTTTATATGTAAGCATGAAATCCTTAGTTCCTTGCATATAACGCAAGACTTTCTTTGCGGCCTTCCAGTGGTCCGGTCCTGGATTTGATTGGTATCTGCCAAGCATCCTGGTTACAAAACATAAATCTGGGCGTGTACACACGTGAGCATACATGATGCTTCCGATAGCTGAAGCATAAGGAACCGACTTCATCTGATCAGTTTCACATTGGTTCCTCGGACATTGAAATATCCCAAACTTATCGCCCTTAACTATAGGAGCAGGTGAGGGTGAGCACTTATGCGTATTGAATTTTTTCAGTACTCTCTCAAAGTATGCCTTTTGAGATAGTCCTAACGTTTCTCTGGACCTATCTCGATGAATCTCGATGCCGAGGACATACTAGGCTTCACCAAGATCTTTCATATCAAAACTGGATGACAGAAAATTCTTGGTCTCATGCAGCATATCCTTATCGCTACATGCCAACAATATGTCATCAACGTATAGGACTAAAAATGTGAACCTACTGCCTTTAAACTTAACGTATATGCAGTTGTCCACAACATTTTCGGTGAAACCAAAAGTTTTGATAATTGTATCAAACTTGAGGTACGACTCTCTTGAAGCTTGCTTCAAGCCATAAATCGATTTCTTTAGACGACATGCCAAATGTTCCTTCCCTTCCACAACAAAGCCTTCTGGCTGAGCAATGTAAACGTTTTCTTTTAATTCACCATTTAGAAATGCCATTTTAACATCCATTTGGTGTAGTTCTAGGTCATAATGAGCTACTAATGCCATTATGATTCTGAAAGAATCCTTGGTTGACACAGGAGAGAAGGTTTGCTTATAGTCAATGCCTTCTCTCTGTGTATACCTTTTGCCACTAGCCTTGCTTTGAACCGTTTGACATTCCCTTTGGAATCATACTTGGTTTTGTAGACCCACTTGCAGCCTACTTTCTTAGCTCCATCGGGAACTTCTACTAAGTCCCATACGTCATTTGAGCCCATAGATTTTAACTCGTCTTCCATGGCAACCAAACATTTGGACGAATTTTCGCTTTTAATGGCCTCCTTATAAGAGGTTGGATCCTCCACCTTTCCTAGATCATTCATATCCTCAATCATGAAAGTGATATAGTCATTTGATATGGGTTTCTTCCTCTCACGCCGTGGTCTACCCACAGGAGGAGGTGGTGGTGGTACATCATCATTTTGTGAATCATTATTTTCCTGGTGGTCCTCATTTGTGTCTGGATTTTCATTATTAGTCTGCGGATCACCATTTGACTGAGAAACTGAACCATGAGATTCAGGATCATCAGTTGTCACATTTCTTCGTATTGGAAAAAAAATCTCTTGGATAATCGGGGATGGTGCACAAACCCGCTTCTCCTCAAGATCGATCTCCCTTAACTTAGTGACCTTATTATCCTCAAAAAATACTGCTTGTCTAGTCTCCACAAACTTGGTGGTATGACCTGGACAATAAAAACGATATCCCTTTCCCCTATGAGGGTATCCAACGAAGAAACAACTAACTATTTTTGGATCCAATTTCTTAAGTTGTGGATTGAAAACTTTAGCTTCAGTCGGGCAACCCCACACTCGTAAGTAATTCAAGCTCGGTTTCTTTCCCGCCCACATCTCGTAAGGTGTGTTCGGTGCTGACTTAGTTGGAGCAAGATTTAGTATGTGTGCAGCTGTCTTTAATGCCTCTATCCAAAGGCTTACTGGTAAACTCGAGTGACTAAGCATGCTTCGCACCATATCCATAAGGGTGCGGTTGCGACGCTCGGCCACACCATTTTTTTTGTGGTTCACTAGCCATTGAGTATTGAGCAATGATTCCATTTTCAGATAAGAACTTTGCAAAAGGTCCAGTAATCTGCCCATAAGGAGCATGCCTACCATAATACTCTCGCCCACGATCAGACCATACAACTTCGATTTTCGCGTTCAGTTGATTTTCAACCTCCGCTTTATAGACTTTGAATTTCTCCAAAGCTTCCGATCGGTCACGTATGGGATAAATATATCCATAGCGGGAAAAGTCGTCTGTGAATGTAATGAATGAATCAAAACCATCTACAGACTTAACATTAAGGGGTCCACATATGTCAGTGTGAATTAATTCTAAAACCCCTGTGGCTCTTACTGCTCCTTTCTTAATTGTTTTTGCGAATTTCCTTTAATGCAGTCGACACATTTGTCGGCATCTGAGAAGTCTAATGGGAGGAGTATTTCATTTTTAACTAAGCATTCCATTCTCCCCCTCGAAATATGGCCCAAACGACAATGCCACAATTTCGAAGAATTACTAACTCCTTTCCATTTCTTCTCAACATTAATTTCATCACTCACATGCATAACTGAATCATTATTAAGAGATAACATGTATAGTTGGCCTCGTCTAACACCGATGCCTACATTCTTATTACATTTGATCAAAGCAAATTGTTTCATGCCAAAATGGCACTCATACATATCATCATCTAAACGAGAAACTGAAATCAAATTCCTACTTAAGGTAGGCACATAAATAACATTATTCAATCTAAGAGTGTGGCCAGTGTGTAGCTCCAACGTGAGAGATCCCACAGCTTCAACATCGGCCTCAACTCCGTTCGCAACCTTAAGCTTTCTTGTTCCTCCTCTTATAGTTTGGATCGTATCGAATCCCTGCATAGAGTTAGCAACGTGAGTGGTTGCCCCTGAATCAATCCACCATGACTTTATAAAAAAACCGACATAAAGAGATTCATCTACAAAAGTAATTTCATCAATACCTCTTTTGTTCATCCATTTTAGAAAGCCTGGGAAGTCCCTTGGATAGTGTCCCTCCTCTTTGCAGAAGTTACAAGCATTTTCTCCAGCAGTGGAGCTACTAGGAGCAGAAGAAGAACTGCCGGCTTCTTTACCCTTGAATGCCTTAGGGTTGAATGGCTTAGTGCCTTCTTTCTTGACTTGCTTTTTCTGAGGCTTGGGAAAACCGTGCCCGTCATGCTTTCTCTTGTTAGAGCCAACATGAAAAACACGGTCTTTCTTCTGCCTCATGATCCTCTCTTCCTCCTGGACGATCCTTGCGGTCATCTAAGAGAGTGGCCATTTTTCCTTTACAGAGTTATAGTTGACCTTAAATTGTTCAAACTCTTCTGGAAGAGACTCAAGAATAATTATGACAAGAAGGACTTCACTTAAAGAACACTCCAAAGCCTTAAGTTTGGTGTAAGCATTTACTACCCTCAATTTTTGTTGCCTAACGTTTCCGTCAATAGTGTATTTCTGAAGAAGTTTAGCAAAAAGCTCATGAGCATACACTTTGTCGGAGCCTTTAAATTGCTCCTCCATTTCAGTGAGGAATTCTTTAGCAGTGTCTTTCTTAGGGAGTGCTTCAGAAATGTCCGGCGATATTGTCGCTTTCATGATGAGAAGCGCAATATGGTTGGACTTGTTCCACTTTTCCATCTTAACATCATAATTCTTCTTGAGTTCTGCATACCCTGTAGCATCTGCATCAGGTGCCACAGGTTTTTCTTCCCTCAAGGCATAGTGAAATTCATTACAACCCAAACATAATTCGACTTGGGACTTCCAACGAGGGAAGTTACTCCCCGTAAGTGGTTCGATCGTGTCGGACCGAAATGGAGCGGAAGCTAAAATCATCATAAAATTCATAAGTAAACTTGCATGATTATAAATTTACGTTGGTAAATAAACAAACATGCCAAGTATTTAATTTCAACTCCATGTCAAAAACACCGCTGGGTAGAAAAAACATGGAATTAAAATATCATAAGTGATGACTCGTAATAATAAAACAACGTTGGTCCGAATTAAAATTAGAGTCATTTCATTCTTAATTTAAGCATCAACATAAAAGAAAAAAAACAATATCATTATTTGATGCTTAAATAAGTTCATCATGCAAAACACAGAATAAATCCTGACACTAGTAGAAAAAGGACCTAATGTGAGACACATTAGTCCCGGTTTGATTTTGATCCGGTACTAATGGTACCATTAATGTCGGTTCGTGTTGAACCTTTAGTACCGGTTCGTGCCATGAACCGGTACTAAAGGGGTGGTGGCAGGCTGGCATCAGGCCGGGGCCCCACGATCACCTTTAGTACCGGTTCGTGGCACAAACCGGTACTAAAGGGCTAACCTTTAGTACCGGTTCGTGGCATGAACCGGGACTAAAGGGGTCTGACCTATAGTCCCGGTTGGAGACACAAACTGGGACTATAAGGCAATTTTCAATCTCTACCCCCCCGGGTGTATCGCCATTTCAATTTTGAAAAAATCAAAATAAAATGATAAAAACTTCAAAAAATAAAATCCTTCGAGAGGTAGTTATATTACTACATCTACTAGTTAGGAAAATTTGAAAACTTAAATTTGGACATGTTTTGCAAAAAGTGTAGGGAAAATGTAAAAACGGCTATAACTTTTGCATACGATGTCGGAAAAAAATGTATAATATATCAAAAAATTCAGCACGAAAATCCTGTTTGCAATTTTTTAGAATCCTCAAATTCCAAAAGGAAAAAAAGATATGGTCAAATTTCAGTTTTTTTAAAAAAAATTGGTTAAATCTGGTCAAACTACTTATTCAAGAAGTATTAATATTACTACATAATTATTCAAGAATATTAGTGTTACTAAATAATTATTTCAATTTTTTGAAGTTTGGTCAAATCTGGTCAAACTGTGGTCAAACTTTGGTCAAACTTATTCAAGAAATATTAGTGTTACTAAATAATTATTGTTTTTTAGAATAATAGTTTCAAACTTAAACGGTGAAACGTGTGACCTAATGCTCAAGCTAAACTGCTGAGGGTTAATAGGATTGACAGCTTACATTTGTCAGGAAAACAACAAGTGCAGACTTGGAATGTAGGGGGAATAGAACTCCGAAGTTAAGCGTGCTCAGGCCGGGGGAGTGAGAGGATGGGTGACCGGTCGAGAAGTTAGGCGATTTGGAATGAGTGATCCACACTTGAGCAGTTAAGAAAGGTGATTAGAGACTAAATCATCAAATAATTCAGAAAAATTAAAAATAAAAAAATTCAAAAAAATCCAAAATTTTCAAAAAAAATCAAAAAAAAAACCTTTAGTACCGGTTGGTAAAGGTTTGATGGCACTTTAGGTCCCCCATACCAGGGCGCGAGCTCACGCCACGTGGTGGCACTTTAGCGCCGGTTCGTGCTGAACCGGTACTAAAGGGGGGGCTTTAGTGCACACCCTTTAGTGTTGGTTATGGAACCGGCACTAAAGGCCCTTACGAACCGGTTTTAAAGCTCCGTTTTCTACTAGTGTGAATACAATGTCTCGTTGGTTCAATTTTACCCAGAATAATAATGTGTTCATTATATTTTTAGGCATTTTGTGTTTTAAACGGTGCAAAAACATAATAAGTATTAACTTAAACGCACTGGAAAAAAACAGAAAAACGCGACAGTGATTTTGGCCCAAAAACCAACGGCTGTCCGAAATGCAGCTCAGTCCAGTAGCATTTTTTTGGACTGAAACTACCTGGGCTGAAGCCCGCGGTCGGATATGGCCCCTTAAACACCCGCCGGCCCAGCAGGGAGCCGCGCGGTACTCTCAGTCGTCGGATCGAGCCGACGGCTCGGATCGCCTCGCGACTGAGCAAAAACAGTGGCGCGGTCAAAACCCTCGACCATTTCCTGCCCTCCTCCCCGAGTCTCACTCTCTGGCAGAGCGACGGCTTTCGACGGCGGCCCAAAAGGCGCACCGGCCATGGCGCCGCGGGGGCTGCGCTCGCCGGAGGAGCATGCAGCAGGATGAATCCCCCGCGCTCCCCCGTCGAACGTGGCCCCGACGTCCGTGCTCATGGCGCATCAAGGGAGAAGGGACGCCGGCCACCGCGACATGAGGGGCGACGGCGACGAGCTCGTCCATTCGAGTGGCGGCGGTGGTGGCTAGTCAATGTTCCACGCGTCGCTCCGGTGGGAGGCGACGACGTCGTGGCATCTCCGTCCTCGCACCACGGTGGACGCAGTGCGGGCCCCGAAGGGAAAGGCGGCTACGCGGCGCATTAGGTGAGCCTATGCCTCATTCTTCTCCAATTCATGTTCATCAGTGCTTATTTTGGATTAAAAACAGCCCTAATTGCAGAATGAGTGTACTTTCGAATTGGGGATAAAAACTAGGGTTCTTGATGTGGGGATTCTACTGTTTATATACTGTTTAGACCTCTGCCTTCTAATTTGCTTAGTGCATATGGAAACAGAACTTAAGCATGATCAATTTTAATCAACTTAACATGAAGGTGAGCATTAGATCTTAACTGAGATTAATTAAAATTGATGAACATAGGTGGCAGTAATGATTCGTAGAAAAATTAGGGTATCACATAATTATTTGCAGACGGCAATTGGCATGAACATCAAACAGTAGCATGAGCATGGGGCTAAAACTTTCAATCTTGATCATAAAACCCTAAACCTGACTTGATCTAAAATTCATGTTGATCTAAAGATCAATGATATAGGGACCTATTGCAATCAAAATTGGTGACTGATACCATTGTTGGATTAATTATGCATCTCTGGGATACCATTAGCAGGAACTTGCTTGCATCTAGATCACCTAAAAAGCATGAACAGAGAAGGTTTAGGGAATCTTTACATGTCACGGCAGTGGACATGATCGCCTGCTCGATGCAGGCGTGATGCAAGGGTGATGTAGTCGAGGTAGCAGTCCTCCTCAACATCCTGATGCCCTCAGGACGCCACCGGCACTGCCCGGGGACAGCAGCGGCGGCTGGAGTAGGTCTTCCCGTCGCTGCAACGCTCCCCCCGATCGGATGGGGTGAGAGAATATCGGGAGGGGAGTGAAACCGTACGAAAATTGTGATTGCGCAGGCTGCCAACCCTCTCCCGTACCCCCTTTTATGTAGCGCTAGCGACAGGGGACCTAAACCATCAGTTGGTTTGGGTGCCCCCGATCAGAGCGCCTTAGTTGGGAGAAAAAACCCACGTACATTGATGCATGGAGCCTTTTTCTTTAACGTTATCTTTTCCTTTTTTCTGTTAGACTAATAGATCTAACTGGCCTGTTAAGCCGTCAGATCAAAACCAACAGGAGATAGTATTTGTTGCATGGCAGTTCTCCTTATTTTCTGCACCATGACAATCCACAACCGGCAGCATGGCAATTACTGAATAGGTAGCACGGCAATTCTTTATATGGTGCAGCATGACAATCAATTTTTGAAACCAGAAGCATGACAATCCTTGCATGCACGGAAACATGACAATTTTTCTGCTGATAACATTGCCACAGCATGTCAATTTTTGTATGATAGCATGGCAAAGAATGTTGAGAGAAGGGGAGAGGGGTTGGTGGTGGCGTTTGCTGGGAGAACGGCACGGCCGCCTTGCCGGAACAGGGATCACGAAGCTAGGAAGGTAGGAAGCGGGATCTCCATTTGCATCACCCGTGATTCAGTTCTAACCCGAATGGGATCGACAACTAAAGACGATGTACTGTATACGACTAGTACTACTTGCATTGCATGTCTCCTAAGCTGGATTCTTCAGGTTTAATTCTAGAGTCAATTACACTGATGGTATTAGAACTTAGCGTAAACGATCACTTTAGTGCTAGAACTTGTGGCGTACATCGAAGTGGTGTAAAAACTTGACTCGGGCGTGCAAATACGATGCTAATCGCATTTATATATGACCGCAACACTGACGAGGCATACCAGCGTGGCGCGGGGCCCGCTGTCATCTACCAAACAGTGAAGAAGAGGTCTGTGCGTGCTCTTTTTTCGAAAACCGCCTAGTTTTTTTCGCAAAAGCACCTGACAAATGGTCCCAGCCATCAGCAGAACACATTTTAATTGAGCAAAAAAACGATCTGCTCGGGCCTCAAACCTGTGACACCGGGCTAAATGAGTGTGCATGTAGCCACTGATCCGAATCTCGCCGGATGTCAGTTCAGGATACACACGGTTTATATCCAATAGTTAAACAACATAAATTAATGTTTGAATTCCAGAAAAGAGATGCAGTTGAGGTAAACAAGCAGGCTAAATAAATGATTATCATTCTTTATATTTTTTTAGGGGTAGTCACTCTTTATGTCTACAATAGAATGTGCTCGTCGGCTAAAACGGACAGAACTTAGTGCGGCCCATTTTGAGCATGTTTGTTTTTTTCTCATTTTGTGAAGTTTGTAAACAGATTTAAATTACAACTATACATAATATACATGTAATTGCAAATGTGTATTTATTGGAGGAATTGCAGTCTGATGGCACACTACGCTCACATTTTTCCATGCATATATTTATTTTAAAGTGTATAATTATTTTTTAGAAAACACAAAAACTTTATTAAAAACACATGAATGTTTTTTAAAAACAATAATATTTTTATGGCATGGAAACTTTTATATGCTATACTCATTCCAAGGGATGAATATTTTATTGAAAACATGAAAAAGTTTGAACTTATACGAGAATTTATTTAAATGTAAACATATACAAAAATGGATTTAGAATTCTTAATTTATATGAAAACACTTTTTAAAATTGGTTGTTAATTTTTTTTATAGTTCCTAATATATTTTTGGATTTTTAGGAATTAAATAGGCAAACAATTTATGAAGTTATATGAATTTTTTAAATAATAATATTTACTTTATTTATATGAATATTACTTAAAATTGTAATTAAAATATTTTATGAAGTTTCGAAAAACCTAACATGTTGAAAATGGGCTGCACTAACTGAAATCTGTTTTAGCCCGTGAGCGCGTTCTGCTATAGACATAATGCGTGACAATTCTTTGTAAACATGAAATTACAATTGTTGGGGTGGCAGCCCTGCTCGCCTATTGACCGAAGGTTGTATGTTTGAATTTCAGCGTCTGCATACTTTTTTTCGAAAAAATAAAATTCTTAATTTATGTTGATATATAAAGATTCTTTCTTTAGTGTACACAAATGACGACTTGGATGGGCTGCACACGCAGGCTACTAGAGGTTGTCAGGTCGATTGCTGACCTTGCCATTTTTGTTGGGGGCTTTTCTATGGAAGAAATAAAAAAGACGAGGTGATTTTTTGTCCGGGGCTTTTCTGTGGAAAAAATAAAAAAATCGAGGTGATTTTGCAAAAAAGCATTGTGCTGTCACTGACAGCAGGCCCTGCGCCACATGGCAAGCCTCGTCAGCGTTACTGCCGTATACAGACGCGATTAGCACCGTATTTGCATGCCCGAGCCAAGTTTTTGCACCATTTTGATGTACATCATAAGTTCTAGCACTAAAGTGACCGTTTACGTCAAGTTCTAGCACCACCAGTGTAATTGACTCTTAATTCTACAACAATCAAAACGCACGTGCCCAGTGAACTTGAGTATACTGCCGTCTGTTGCTGTCTATCCTCTTCATCGATATGCAATATCTACTGTATGTATGTAGACTTGGAACGACGACTAGAACAGAAAATGGATCCAAATTAAATTGCATTATATATTTCTTTACCTCATATCTGTCCTGATCTGCCTTTTCTTTTTATTTGCATGCTCGCTTTTCGTTAGTCAACTAGTAACAACTATTAATCTATTAGTTTGTGGCCGTATGCATCGTTTTGATGCAGAGACCAGATAGTCCCCTTTTTCAAAAAAAATATACTATTAGTCTATGTTATTATCTTTACAGTGGGTAAGTGTCAGGCTGGTCACAATTAGAAGTATCATATACTAGTATTATGCATATGATACTACCTCCACAATATATAGTATCATAACTTGGTATCATAAAAATCTCATTTATTGTCAAGCATGATGCATACGAGTACATCATTTACTATGATATGGTATCATATCATGATACCCAGCCCTCTTTTTCCTCATTTAACTGTGTGCCAAGTCACCTAAAATGTTTAGTTGACATGCATGATACTACCTATATATGATACTCCCATTGTGACCAGCCTTATAGGTGTGATGACATAGAGATCTGCATTTATTACGTTGTAGACTCATTTTATATTGAAAAGTGCGATGTGGTTTGTCTCTCTCCTCCTTAATTGCTTGCCATATCACTTGTTTTGCTTATGTGACATGCATGTTACTACTACCTCTGTCCTGGTTTATTAGCCCACTTTGTATTTTGTGCCAAATTTTGATCATAAATTTAGCTAACAACATAAGAATGCATGTCACCAAAAATTATATCCTTACATTCATATTTGTACATAGTTTTCAATGATGCTATTTTCGGTGACATACATTAACATTTTGTTACTCCCTCCGTCACGGTTTAGAAGGCGCGCTTGGAAATTCTCTGGGACCTAGGTGGTTATCTATTGGTTGTGAGATGGGCTAAAAAATAGCATTCACACTACGCATGCATATAGAAATAGTACATCAGAGTACTAATTAGCTACTAGAAATAAATGCAATGCGCCCTAAACCTTGTCTATTGTGGAAACACACATAAATTTAACTGTGCCTTCTAAACTGTGACGGAGGGAGTAGTTAAATTTAAGGTCAAAATTTGGCACAAAATACAAAGGGGGCCAATAAACCATGACGGAGGTAGTTCTTATGTCACTCCCACTATGAGTAGTCTCACACTTGTGTCCTCTCCTTTGCGGCAGCACGCACCCACAGAAGCCTTCCTACCAAATATAGATGGTCGATGTTTTGGATCGAAATTGATAGGCTTTGTCTCTCACTCTTTCAATCACGGTTAAACTTTACTAGGGTCGTCTTTGTTGGTCTTATCTGTTGGATCAGCAAGTATCTACTCATTCTGTCTAGTGTTAAAAAACGTCTTATATTTTAAGACAAAGGGAGTATGTTACATTGGGTACGATTAATCCATATTGCTGCACTCCATGTTGTGCTTTTCGTTCTTACAAACTGGCTAGAATATACTTACTACCCAATTAAGCTTGAAGCAGGTTTATAGGAAGATCAACGTCCAAATTAAGCTTCTGGAAGGTCTACAGGAAGATCGACGTCCAGAAAATTTTTAAGTTCAGTCAAGACCGACACATATACTTTTCACACTTTCTTTTTGTTAAGGTACTTCTAAATATTCCTTTATTCACTAGAAAAATTGTTTACGTATATCTAATCATAAAATAGAAATCACTATCAGGATATTTCTGAGGTCATACGCTTTAGAGATCTTAACCAAGATTTTAAACATACTATGTTTATTTGAGTATCACAAGTGAATAGATGACAAACATGCATTTTTGTGTCTTTCTCATTTCTAACATTTACTGGATTGAGTATAAATAATTTTGTAAGGTGCAATGTATCAAAAAATAGAATTGTTTAATATAATTTTCGTTACAAACACGAACAAATTTTTCATGCACATTTTAGACGATTGGCATGACAAATGTAGACTATTGTTGATATTTAATGAGAATACCATCTGATTAGGTAATGTAGTTTGGTAAAAATGTGTTGTAAATAAGAATAAAGGTTTATTATAAATGTGTCAGGTCAGACAACCTATCTGAGGCAAATGTTGAGAACAATGTACTGAATGTTGTTATTGTATCAAAAATAGTATCCACTACAATTATCGGTTTTTTTATTGTCCAATGCGTAAAAATTTATTTTCATTCTCACATTATTATTTCAATATAACTATATGCTCTTATGTTTAAGTTTTCTCAACCTTAACTTGAGAATAGAATCAGGTAGGCACTGATTATTATTAGAATAATCCGAGCGCGCACTCAATTCACCGATCTTGAGCGAGTATATAATAACTCTAAATATGTATGAAGACCTTTCGGTCATGAGATCTCTCAGCTCGATCAGTATTAAGGATCAGCTATTTTGGTCGCTTTTTTGGACTTCTAGAATAAGTTTCCCCTCTATCAAGTTTGTTATAGGTGCAACCAAAAATATTTTTTTATAAGCCTACTAATAAAGTCTTAATTAGTACGTTTCTACAAAATAAATTTGGTTGGGTTTCTCGAATAAGCTGGGTAGAGGGCATCTTATTTCAACATATTCTAAAAGTCAGCAAAAGAACTAGCCCTAAGTTTTCTAAACCTAATATCACTACTAGAATCAACGATTTTACCCAGGGCCAAGTTCTTTACCTAGGCTTATTGATCTCCTCAAGGTAAATAACAGCCATGAATAGTACATCCTAGGGGAAGAGAAATTCACGTGTTAAAAAAAACTAGAAAACAAGGTAGCCACGACCTGTAGCTCATTTTTCTTCATCGGCGCGCTTTCTTTTGGTGGCCCACGCCATATTTCGGCATGCACCCACTTCCCAATGAGAAAGACATGTGTTCGTGTATTTAGGTCTCCTTCCCCATCCCCATTCTCTCCCGAAAACGAGCGTCGTCGGCCCAAAAATTCCCCTTCTCACTAGTAGAAAACAGGGCTTTGGTCCAGGCCGGGTCAGCTCATTAGTCCCGGTTCATGCCACCAACCGGGACCAATGAGGTGCCTATATATACCCCCTCGCGTAAGAGCAGAGCACACTGCTCTGTTTTTTTCTGGCCGAGGGGGAGAGGGCTTGGTGGTGCTCTAGCTCACCTCCTATGCACACAAGATGTTCGATGGAATGCCCGAGCCACACTACTTAAGCTTTATCCTCTCCAAGCTCGACCTCCAAGCTCCATTTTCCACAGTATTTGTCTAGGTTTAGCGGCCTGTCACGCCCGTCCCCGTCTTCACCGCCGTCGATCACCCGCGCCGAGCTCATCGCCGGCACCACCGTGGTGAGCCTCTTGTTCTTATCTTCTTTCTGAAAGGAAAAATATTCTTGCTTGTATGTTTACATAGATCCTTGTATTATTTTCTTACTTTTATTATTGCATCTTATATAGTGCGATGGTTTTGGTATCCTCCCCCGTCGGCCCTCGTCCTGTCTATGATTCAGATGTGGTATATATATTATCTTTATAATTATTGGTTCATTTATTGTTTATGAAAATTATGCCAACCAACGTGACATAGATTTTATTTATGTAGGATGTATGTGAATCAGAAATGCCAACCGACCCTATTGTCGAGAGGTTAAATTTAGTTGAAGAAGAAAACAATTTGTTGAAGGAAAAAATAAAAAAAATTGAGGAGGAGAAGATGATATTGGAGTTGCATGTTGCGGATGTCGTCGATGATCACAAGATCAAGATGGATGCAATGCGCTTGAAGATTAGAAAGATTAGAAAATATGCCATTCATATCGAGGCTTGGTATCATTATGCCGTTGGATCAATTGTTACCTTGTTGCGATTATGATCGCATTTGTTTTCGCATTTTAATGTTTTACATAGTTTCAATGTATGGTTTAATTAATTAGATGCTGTGGAGTGCTATATGTTGTTAGATGAGAACTATGTATGCACTTTGCTTTTAATGTGATGATGAACTTCTATTAATTTGGACACTTAATTATATATAATGCACGCAGATGAACCGGCAATGGATGTACGGTGACAGACACACCTACGAGTACATTAAGGGCGTGCATGAGTTTCTCGATGCGGCTGAGGCAAACAAGCAGAATGGTTTTATGTGTTGTCCATGCACTGAAGGGAATACGAGGTCTTACTCTAATCGGAAAATCCTTCACTCCCACCTACTTTACAAGGGTTTCATGCCACACTATAATGTTTGGACGAGGCATGGAGAAATAGGGGTTATGATGGAAGACGGCGAAGAAGAAGAGTACGATGACAACTATGTGCCCCCTGAATACGGTGATGGTGCAACAGGGGGAGCTGGTGAAGATCAAGAGGAACCAGACGATGTGCCTAATGATGTTGCAACGGGTGAAGCTGCTGAAGATCAAGAGGAACCAGACGATGTGCCCGATGATGATGATCTCCGCCGGGTCAATGTCGATGCAAGGACGCAATGGGAAAGTCAAAAGGAGAAGCTGAAGTTCGATTGCATGTTAGAGGATCACAAAAAAGGGTTGTACCCCAATTGCGAAGATGGCAACACAAAACTCGGTACCGTACTGGAATTGCTGCAGTGGAAGGCAGAGAATGCTGTGACTGACAAAGGATTTGAGAAGCTACTGAAAATATTGAAGAAGAAGCTTCCAAAGGATAACGAATTGCCCGACAGTACATACGCAGCAAAGAAGGTCGTATGCCCTCTAGGATTAGAGGTGGAGAAGATACATGCATGCCCTAATGACTGCATCCTCTACCGTGGTGCATACAAGGATCTGAACGCATGCCCGGTATGCGGTGCATTGCGGTATAATATCAGACGAGATGACCCTGGTGATGTTCACGGTGAGCCCTCCAGGAAGAGGGTTCCTGCGGAGGTGATGTGGTATGCTCCTATAATACCACGGTTGAAACGTCTGTTCAGAAACAAAGAGCATGCCAAGTTGATGCGATGGCACAGTGAGAACCGAAAGAAAGATGGGAAGTTGAGAGCACCCGCTGACGGGTCGCAGTGGAGAAAAATCGAGACAAAGTACTGGGATGAGTTTGCAAAGGACCCAAGGAATGTATGGTTTGCTTTAAGCGCGGATGGTATTAATCCTTTCGGGGAGCAGAGCAGCAATCACAGCACCTGGCCCATGACTCTATGTATTTATAACCTTCCTCCTTGGATGTGCATGAAGCGGAAGTTCATTATGATGCCAGTTCTCATCCAAGGCCCTAAGCAACCCGGCAACGACATTGATGTGTACCTAAGGCCATTAGTTGTATAACTTTTACAATTGTGGAATGGAAACGGTGTACGTACATGGGATGAGCACAGGCATGAGGAATTTAACCTAAAGGCGTTGATGTCCGTGACCATCAACGATTGGCCCGCTCTCAGTAACCTTTCAGGACAGACAAACAAAGGATACCACGCATGCACGCACTGTTTAGATGACACTGAAAGTATATACCTGGACAAATGCAGGAAGAATGTGTACCTGGGCCATCGTCGATTTCTTCCGACCAACCATCAATGTCGAAAGAAAGGAAAGCATTTCAAAGGCGAGGCAGATCACCGAAAGAAGCCCGCCATGCGTACCGGTGATCACGTACTTGCTATGGTCAATGATTTGCACGTAATCTTTGGAAAGGGTCCCGGTGGACTAGCTGTTCCGAATGACGCTGAGGGACACGCACCCATGTGGAAGAAGAAATCTATATTTTGGGACCTACCCTACTGGAAAGACCTAGAGGTCCGCTCTTCAATCGACGTGATGCACGTGACGAAGAACCTTTGCGTGAACCTGCTAGGCTTCTTGGGCGTGTATGGGAAGACAAAAGATACACCTGAGGCACGGGAGGACCTGCAACGTTTGCACGAAAAAGACGGCATGCCTCCGAAGCAGTATAAAGGTCCTGCCAGCTACGCTCTTACGAAAGAAGAGAAAGAAATCTTCTTTGAATGCCTGCTCAGTATGAAGGTCACGACTGGCTTCTCGTCGAATATAAAGGTAATAATAAATATGCCAGAGAAAAGTTTCAGAACCTAAAGTCTCATGACTGCCACGTGATTATGACGCAACTGCTTCCAGTTGCATTGAGGGGGCTTCTACCGGAAAACGTCCGATTAGCCATTGTGAAGCTATGTGCATTCCTCAATGCAATCTCTCAGAAGGTGATCGATCCAGAAATCGTACCAAGGCTAAGGAGTGATGTGGCGCAATGTCTTGTCAGTTTTGAGTTGGTGTTCCCACCATCCTTCTTCAATATCATGATGCACGTCCTAGTTCATCTAGTCGACGAGATTGTCATCCTGGGGCCCGTATTTCTACATAATATGTTCCCCTTTAAGAGATTCATGGGAGTCCTAAAGAAATATGTCCGTAACCGCGCTAGGCCAGAAGGAAGCATCTCCATGGGCCATCAAACAGAGGATGTTATCGGGTTTTGTGTTGACTTCATTCCTGGCCTTAAGAAGATAAGTCTCTCTAAATCGCGATATGAGGGGAGACTGACTGGAAAAGGCACTCTTGGAAGTGACCCAATAATATGCAGGGGCGGATATTCTTGGTCTCAAGCACACTACACAGTTCTACAGAACTCTACCTTGGTGACCCCGTATGTCGATGAACACAAGAACAGTCTGCGCTCCAAACACCCGAAGCAGTGTGACGACTGGATTACATGTGAACACATCAGGACTTTCAGCAGTTGGTTGGAAACACGTCTCAGAGGTGACAACACTGTTTGTGATGAGTTGTACTTGTTGTCCAGGGGACCATCTTTGACTGTATTGACTTACAAAGGATATGAGATAAATGGGAATACATTTTATACGATTGCCCAAGATCAAAAGAGCACCAACCAAAACAGCGGTGTCCGCTTTGATGCAGCAACCGAGAGCGGAAAGGACACATATTATGGTTACATAGTGGACATATGGGAACTTGACTACGGACCTAATTTTAAGGTCCCTTTTTTTAAGTGCAAATGGGTCAATCCGCCAGGCGGCGGGGTACAGGTAGACCCACAGTACGGAATGACCACAGTGGATCTGAAAAATCTTGGGTACACTGACGAACCGTTCGTCCTAGCCAATGATGTGGCACAGGTTATCTATGTGAAGGACATGTCTACCAAACCGAGAAAAAGAAAAGATAAGGAAGCGAATACATCATACGATGAGCCAAAGCGCCACATAGTTCTTTCAGGAAAAAGGGACATCCTGGGAGTAGACGGCAAGACAGACATGTCTGAAGATTATGAAAAGTTTCTTGAAATTCCTCCCTTCAATGTCAAGGCTGACCCAAGCATCCTGATAAACGATGAATATTATCCATGGTTACGGCGCAATAAGCAAATGACACAAGCGAAAAAAAAAGTGAAGACTTTCTCCCGCAACTATTATGATGATACCATGTCAACTTTGTAACACACGAGTATGTTGTGCCAACTTTTTCAGAGTTCATTTGATAACTATGAATTTAGGTCGGATTTTCTCTATAAGTGCATCTATGTTCATTTTTTAGTAAAGTTAATCACAAACTTGTGATTCACACAAATTTCAAAGAATTCAAATTTTAACTATTCAAATTTAAAAACTAATGGCACTAACAAAAAGTTTACAATTTTTCTAAAACTAATGGCACTAACAGAAAGTTTATAATTTTTGGAGTTCATTTGGAATTCATTTGAAATGCTTTTCAATTTCAGGGTCTTATAGCTCAAAAAATCAGTAAATGCATGAAAAATAACAAATGAAGTCAGAAAGGGTTGAAAATTGATGATGTGGCTTTGAATGGTGCATTTTGAACACAGAAAAAATATGGAGTTCAAATAAGTTCAAGAAAATGAAATCCCTTTGTAACAGATGATCTTTCGTCCAAAACTCTGATACTTCGAAAGAGATTGTCCGTTTTGTCCACGAACTGCATCCAGTTTTTGCCGTAACCATCTCAACTTTGTTGCACGTGCTATGTGGGTGAAATGATGATACCATGCCAACTTTCAACCTTTTCGGAGTTCTTTTGAAATGCTTTTCAATTTCAGGGTCTTATAGCTCAAAAAAGCAAAAGGAATCAACTAAAAAGTTTTTATAAACCTCTAGTATTTTTGAAACTAAACTTATATATAATTTATGCAACTTAAATTCAGAAAGTATTTTTGGTTCAACACATTAATAGCAAAAAGAATTTAACAGAAAAAAATAACAAAATTTGTTTTTGATTAAAACAGATGTTAAAAATAACCTAAAATTACCAAATAGAGTATAATGATAAAACACTATAATATTAAGTAGCAGGAAAATTAATCACTCAAAAATCTAACTTCATAGTAAAGTTATTCATAAAATAGTGATTCACATACATTTTAAAACTATAAGTATTTAGTACAAATAAAAAATAAAAAGCAAAAATGAAAACAAAAGAAGAAAACAAAAAAATTTCAAATT
>NC_041382.1:783439615-783440832 GCF_002162155.2 Triticum dicoccoides
CCGCCCCTCGAGCTCGCCGTCGTCCCCAAGCCCACGCCGCCCCGAGCCCGTGCCGGCCCCGATCTCGCCGTCGTCCCCGAGCCCTCCTCCCCGAGCCCGTGCCGCCCCGACGCCATCCGACGCCCTCGCCGGTCAACCTCGCTGATCTCGCCCTCGCCGCCGCCCTCGCCGCCCCCGCCGTCGCCCTCGCCGTTCATATTTTTTGTTCATAGCATTTTTTTGTTCATATTTTTTTCATAGCATTATTTCCATGTATATATGTATGTGGCTATGTATGTATAGATGGATAGCATTTTTTGCATGTATGTATGTCATTGTCGATATACCCCCTCCCCGTTAACTTCGACAGGAGGGGGGTCGATATAAACCTCCCTGATAACTTCGACATGAGGGGGGTCGATATACCCCCTCCCTGATAACTTCGACATGAGGGGGGGTCGAGAACTAGTTTAGGGGGTCAAGGGTTGAGAACTAGTTTAGGGGGTCAAGGGTCGAGAACGTCGAACATTCATGAGAGAGGCGAGGAAGAAGGGGAAGAAGAGGGAGAAGAAGAGGAGAGGAAGAAGAGGAAGTCTTCTCCTCTATTCTTTCTTCTCTTCTTTTTTCTTCTTCTTCCTATATGTATTAGTTTTTTTTATTTAGGTTGTTAATTAGTAGATATTAATTTTGTTCATATATGTATGGATGCATGTGATATGTATGTATGTATGTATGTATGTATGTATCGGGTATGTCGTTGTTGATATACCCCCTACCCGGTAACTTCGACATGAGGGGGTCGAGAGGGGGTCTAGGGTCACCGAGGGGTCGAGGGTCGTCGAACATGAGAGGAAGAAGAGGATAAAAAAAGAAGAGGAAGAAGAAAAAAAGAGGAGAAGAAAGAATAGAGGAGAAGAACTCCTCTATTCTTTCTTCTCCTCTTTTTTTCTTCTTCTTCCTCTTTTTTATCGGGAACGAGGATCGTCGAGGGTCGCCGAGCGGTAGAGGAAACCCTAAATAGCAAGTATCGTTGGTGTGAGATACATGTGGTCGTCGGTGTCGGACAGTACATCCACGTCCCACAAGTGACGCGGGCTTCGACGCCCACGTCACTTGTGGGACGTGGATGTAGTGTCTGACACCGACGGCCACATGTATCTCACACCCACGATACTTGCTATTTAGGGTTTCCTCTACCGTTCGGCGACCCTCGTTTCCGATAAAAAAAGAGGAAGAAG
>NC_041382.1:783441420-783455724 GCF_002162155.2 Triticum dicoccoides
CCCACGTCACTTGTGGGACGTGGATGTAGTGTCCGACACCGACGGCCACATGTATCTCACACCCACGATACTTGCTATTTAGGGTTTCCTCTACCGCTCGGTGACCCTCGACGACCCTCGTTCCCGATAAAAAAAAGAGGAAGAAGAAGAAAAAAAAGAGGAGAAGAAAGAATAGAGAACTCCTCTATTCTTTCTTCTCCTCTTTTTTTTTCTTCCTCTTCTTTTTTTATCCTTGAAGCGTTGTCGAGGCCACCCCAAACCCTAGAGAAGCAGCGTCGAGGCCACTAATTAATATTAGTTCTACGTTTGCCACTAATATATCCATCTGTCATGTTTGAATAATAATTGCCATGTTGTCAATATTTGTAGAAACTATGGACACTGCCCGAGACGAAGTACAAGAAGAGTTGTCGGGGGACATAATCGCACGAGGAAGTGATGCCGTCTGCTCGTTGTTTCTCAACAACACTGATGGTCTGGAAGCAGCTGGCTATGATTATGCTGGCTCCGGTGACCTAATGCCGGTGTAAGAAGGAGACCGTGAGGACGGCTTCGGTGACCCAATGCCGGTGCAAGAAGGAGACCGTGATGACGTCTCCAGTGACCGAACCGAGTTCGGCTAGGTATATATATTAGTTAAGCTTCTGCTGACTAGCTAATTGATGCATTCATTGTTTTGGTATGTACACATATTAATTAAGTCTTTGTTCTTTTTTCTAGCCCTCCGGATCGAGCACAACTTCGGTAAAGAGACGAGGCCCGAAGAAAAAGTTGAGCTCGGATGAAAAGTTTGAGATCATAGCAATCGCGCCCGACGGCAAACCGATTGAACCCCTCCGGACAAAGAGCGCATTTGTTGCTCAGTGCGGGGTTTTGGTTAGGGACAAGATCCCGATCAGCATCCAGCAATGGTTAAAGCCGGCTACAGAAGACCCTGAGGTGTCTTATGTCAATGATATGCAGAAAAATGATCTTTGGACTGAGCTGAAGTCAAATTTCACCCTACCGCTAGAGGATGATCCGGAGAAGCCAGTTAAAGAGAAATTAATCAAGTCTTTTGCTCTTAAGAGGATGGCAGAACTATTCAGGAGGTGGAAGAAAGAGCTGAATAAGTTTGTCGAAAATAAAGAGACACCAGAATTCAAGGGCAGATATGAGAAGATCAGAGATCACTGGCCCGCATTTGTGGCCCACAAGACATCGGAAAAGAGTAAGAAGATGTCGGCGACAAACAAGGAAAATGCTGCGAAGAAGAAGCATCACCATCGCACGGGGTCAGGTGGCTACCTCGTAGCCCGGCCTAAGTGGGCCAAGACTGAGAATGATCTGGTTGATAAAGGGATCGAACCAGAGACAATTAACTGGCTAGACCGTTGCCGGATTTGGTTCTTCGGGGCTAGCGGAACCTTGGACCCTGTATCAGGGAAGTGCATTTGGACGAATGATCAAATGGATATACCAGCCAAGAAGCTTCAGCAGTATATTGAAGCAGCGCAGCAAAGGACGTTCTTTCCAGACAGAGAGAACGACGAGCTCACAATGGCCCTCGGGAATCCTGAGCACCCTGGACAGACACGAGGCACGCCAGGCTCCATTCCGTGGAAGGTTGGGTTTCTGGACGCAGGCGGTTACAAATGCCAGGAGAGGAGGAAAAAAGTGCAGCAGACCCAAATGAAGGCGCTGCAAGCAAGGGTACAAGCGATAGAGTAACGAGAAGCAAATCGCAGCAAACGAACTGCCGAAGCTTCTCCCGAAGCTACCCCGCCATCTCAGCGGAGAAGCAGCGTGGCTTCCACCGAGCTGCTTCAGCCGGAGCATGCCTTGACGGCTCCTGCCAGCTATCCCGTGGATGCTATCACGGAATCTCAAAATTGCCACCTTATGACGCAATGGATGAATTTGAAGGTCAAGGCGGCTGTTGGCTCTGTTTATCCTACTGAACCCGGCGCAACTTTTCACTGCCGGCCGATTCCAGAAGGATATGCTAGGGTGATGGTGGATGAAATAACGGAGGGATTTGAGGACCTCCAGCTTGACCACCCTACCGGTGAAGGGGAGACTAGGCTGGGTTCTGCTCTGAAGACTCCATGCCTATGGCGGAAGGAGCTCATCAACCTTCCGAACTGGACGCCTCCGCCTCCTCCTCCTCCTCCTCCGGCAAGTCAGGGCACTCCGCCTCCTCCACCGCCTCCTCCTCCGGCGAGTCAGGACACTTCGCCTCCTCCACCGCCTCCTCCTCCGGCAAGTGATGATCAGGGCACTCGGCCGGCTCCTTCTCCGGCGTGTGGCGGCACTCTGCCTCCTTCTCCGCCTGCGCCGGCGCGCCCGAGCAGCCAGCCTCCTCCTTCTCCGCCTCGTCAGCAAGGGCGGAAGAGACCTGCCGCCGCTCCGGCTGCTCCGGCGCGTCGTAGTCCTTCTCGTCCTCCTCGTAAGCAAGTAAAGAAGACAACCGCTCCGTCTGCTCTGCCGGCGTCTAGTAGTACAGCCAGAGGCGGGAGGACATACAGATTCGGTCCTTCTTTGAATACTCCAGAGAAGTTACCATACGAGAGGACCCCGGAGGAGAATGCTGAGATCGTGCGAGAAGAAGTGAGGAACTACTTTGAAGGGGTGAAAGCAAAGAAACATCCACCTCCGGAGGAGAAGGTAGATCCGGTGAAAGCGAAGCGCACTCTGGCTGCCCTGACAAAACCACTCAAGTCTCCGCCGAAAGGAAACTATGAAAACATTATTGGAAAGGAATTTGTCGAAGCGGAGCGGTCGGGAAGTACTGTCAGTGATCAAAGACTGAAAGAACGACGAGCTGGGAAACAAATTGCACAGCTCGGCGAACAAGCGAAGCAATCGTGCCCCCGCTCAAGGTGCCTAGCGACATCGTCGCTAATGGTCCGAGGATGGTGCCCGGTTATAGCAATCTTTGAGATTACCTGCCCGATGATGTACATTATGATTTCATGGAGGTGCAGATATAAAGATACGAGTACGGGAAGCCTCTCGTCAAAGATGAAAGATCTCTATCAACGATGATGCGAAGATTGCATGATTGGTACTTGAAAATCTGCAGAGAGTCTGGGGGGGAGTACTTTGTATGTGAGAGTTAAGAAGGATCATGACCTCGTTGGAATTGATCTGTTGCCTGTTCCATTTGAGGAGTTCTTTCAGTTTTTCAATCAATTGGCCCTCGATAAAGCAACGGTCACCTGCTACTGTCTGTAAGTAGTACTACTTATGTCATTAAGTCTCTCTATATAGCTCAACTCTTTCATTGCATGTATTTATAATTATCCTCACTATATTATGCAGATTGAAGATCGCCGAATTGAAGAAAAGACAAGGCGATGATATTGGGTTCATTAACACATATCTCATAGATGAAACTGAGGTTAAATTTCATCCCGCAGATACCGAGGCCAACTTGCTACGATCGTTGGTAATAAATGAAAACTAAGATATAATACTCTTTCCTTACAACTTCAAGTGAGTGTTACTGTCTTGTGCGTATTCGGTTTTCCTTATATATTAGTCAAGGTTATAGTAATGTAATTGATGAGTTATGCATGCGTGTGCAGTTTTCACTATATTCTCCTAGAGATTAAGTTTGAGCAGGGACTAGTAACCGTCTTAGACTCAAGACGAAAAGATCCCCAGGACTATGCGGACATGAGTCAAATGCTCGAGAAGTAAGTTAAATCGATCATTATCCACCACATCAGCAACTTTGTTCATTTCCTGATATATCAAGGAATTGTTTTCTTTGTCTGGCAGGGTTTGGAAAAAATTCACCAAAAAAGCTCCGGGACTCCCGAAGAAGCTGCAATTTAGACACCCGAAAGTAAGTACTTTAGTAGCATGTTCCGCGCATCTCCTATTGATTCAAGCGCTAGTTTCATCAATACCATTTGGCATTCTTGCTTATCAGTTTGATTGACCTTTATTTCTTGTAAAGTGGTTGTGGCAGGAACAAGGGAATAATTTCTGTGGATACTACATTTGCGAGTCCATCCGCCACACGACCTGTGAGCGGTGCTACTCTGACGAACAATATGAAGTGCGTAAATAACAACATTCACAATTTTATTTTATTACCATCATTTGTGTTGAGTATATATATATATAATATATATATATATATATATATATATATATATATATATATATATATATATATGTATGTATTGACCCCTTCTTTAAATTAGATGTTTCGGAAGCGGGATGAACTCCTAGCACCAGCTCGCATGCGAGCAATTCAAGAGGAATTGGCGGCATTCTTTCTTGACCACGTGATCGCTGAAGACGGAGAATACTATGTGGACCGTGAGTCCGTATGTTAGGAGATTATATTTGTAAGAGATAATTATTGTATATATGTAGCCGGTAGTGTCGGATAGATATACGAGAACTTGTTGTTCGACCAATCTCTCGGAGAAGGAGAGGTGGTCGATATCACTTCTCTCTGTATGCATATATGTTCATGACGATCTTCTGTTTCCTTCATTTGCTTACTAGCTAGCTAGCGTGTCTAGTCCTCTCTATACGTATGTATAGTACGTAACGTCGACCAAGCACGGACATAAGAGAGGACACTTCTCTCTATTAATTATAGTTAGCTAACACAATATATGAAACACCTAAATTAACCCCTCAAAACCCCCAAACCCCCCCCCCCTCAAAAAAAACAAAAACCCCAGCCACAGAAATGCTGACGCGTGGATGACTATTGGTCCCGGTTGGTGTCACCAACCGAAACCAAAGAGTCTCCTGCCTGGGCTCCGTGCACAGGCCACGTGGAGGCCCATCTGTCCCGGTTCTGAATTGAACCGGGACTAAAGGGACGGGGCATTAGTACCGACCCTTTAGTCCCGGTTCAGGAACCGGGACAATAGGCCCTTACGAACCGGGACAACAGGCCCTTTTTTTACTAGTGTCTCCCTCCGATCCCCTTATCTGCCAAGCCGCCCCCATGCCGATTCGACCCCAACCTGCAGTAAGGCAAGGAGCATGGTTACACTGGTGCGGGTCATGTTTGCCCTGTCTGTACCCCTCCTCGACGCCCCGTTTCCCTTCGCCTTCCATGCCAGCTTCAGCGGATGCAAGAGCGCCGCCCCGCCAAACCTCCCTGCTGAGAGCTAGTGACCTGAGAGGAAGAACTGGATCGGCGCCGCTAGCACTGCACGAGGTCCCTCGTTCCTGGATCTGTCATCCCCTTCATGGGAGCCGGCGTGACCTCCCTATCTCCCTTTCTCCAACCAAGGATCCACGCCAATGAGCACTGGGCGAGGTCCTTGTGCACCGGGTTTGTCGTTCCCCACCACGGGAGGAGCCGTGGCATCTGATGAGTCCAAATTACGTAATTATTTTTTAGTATTTTGTGCCTAGCTTTGTGGAATTTTACTGCGTTCAAGCATTTCTTTTTGTCGCTTTACCTCACATAACGCTTTTTGGACTAAAAATACTTTATGGAATAAATCCCAGGACATGGTAGTGAAATCACGCATTTAGTGTGATGATCACCTACCATAAAATAATCAGGAAAAAAGGCCAAAGAAGAAATCGCCACCGCGCGTCCAGAGCAGAAGACGGCGCTCCATATGACCACACCCGCTTGAATGGGCGGCCGTATGGAGTGCCATCGCCGCCTCTATGTCAACTATTTCCACCCCGTGAAATCGAATCATTGACGCACACAGAGACCAGAAACTCATCCGGGAGAAGGAATCTTAGCCTCCGGGGCGATCCAGAGGGGGGAATTAGCAAGGAGGTGGCCGCCGCCTCCACTACCATCACTGGGAAGGCTTCAACATCATAATCACCGTCGTCATCATCATCATCATCATCATCCACATCCTATTCGTTGTAATCTCAGGAACCCTAAAGGGAACAACTTGTGTGTTACATGTGTGATTTAATCATGTTTTCCATCACCGTTGTTAGGATGCTTGTTGCCTTCATGGGTGAGTAGTTCCCTCAGTTCTCAGGGATATGGATGAACCCTTATCCTCTTTGCATGTTTATGTTAATGATCTTCTTGGCGTTGAGTGAAGTCGACCATCGAATGTTATTACTGTTGGTGGAATGGTTGGTTGCGGTCATGGGTAATGTGGCAGGCCCCATCTACCTTCGCCCCGGATCGTTGCAACAGGGTGTAAAACAAAGACCACATATGGGCTGCGCCCACGGGGATCTTTTCCCCCTTAATCACCGTTGGGTAACCGGAGTGTGGAAGAACGGTGGTAGCGTATGTGATACGGGGTCCTGAGTATATGCACGTATCTGTAGCGGCTCTGCCCACAAAAAGAAACATGCAAAGTGCCTTAGAAATCTGACATACCAATGTGTTTAGGCACCGCTATAGATGAATAATAGAGGGGATTCCGAACTCCCTGAGAATGGTTTAATCCTATTGGTTTCAAAACTCTTGTTTGCAACACTCACCCTTTACTTTCATTGCAATATTTACTTTTATGTTTGCTTCACCATTTCTATCATTTTGTTACTGCTTTGGGTTACTCACAACTTGCAGGCATAATATTTGAACCATCCAAGAGACAAAAGATCGATTCATGTGCTCTCCGTGGGATTGATATATACTCTTATTTCGAAAAGGCTACAATTTAACCCTGTGAACTTCAGGCTACCAAGCTTTTTCTGGTGCCATTGCGGGGGAACTGAGCGCTTTTGATCTTGTTTTGAGTTTGGTTTGAATTATTTGTACTAAGCTGTTTGTAGATCCAGAGCAACGATGACTGGGTTTGGACACAATTACTAGCTATCAGCTATGCATCTTACCGGACCACCTATGCAAGAGATGTTCACATCATTGGGTCCCAACCTGACTTATGTAGCCTATAAGGTGAACCCAAGCATCCGCGAATTATTGCACATCAAACAATTTAAAGGTGAGGAAGGTGAGGATCCTTATCAACATTTGTAATTTTTCAGAGTTGTATATGGGACATTCAAATCAAATGCTTGAGCCCAAATGATATGAAATTAAAATTATTTCCTCACACAGTGGCTGATGCGGCCAAAGAAGAAGTTAGAAGAAAACAAAGAGGGGTACATCACATGACACAACCTGTGGTAGATAGTTAATTAGCGCTAATAGGAAAGAAACCATAATGGAGGAAGGATACACCCCAACAATGGCTGACAAGGGTGCTACGTAATACGTCCACTGTGTTGCTTGCATGATTGCATCGTACATCGTTAAGGTTGGACTGGGCGGGTAGAATACACATATCATAGTAAACGCGGGTAGAATTTTCATTTCATCGTGTGTGCAGTGCGTGTGTGTTTTACTTCTCTATCTGTTGCTTATCACATTCTTTAGAAACACAGAGTACATTTTTTGTGAGTCAAACCTAGGCATTGGTAGCACAGACCCAGTATTTGGGACACCTTCTGTCTAGATTTTAAGAAAAGGACGGAGGCTAATTGATTGATTTAAAGCGACGATGGAAATTGGTGCGCAAGTCCGTCGGACATTCGGTTTGATTGGCGCGAGGAGGGGAGACAAACTGGTGTATCGATCTTCGTTTCTTCTCTCCTTCCCAAAGTGCATGCACCCGGAGAGCGAACATAATTCCCCCTTCCTCCCTTTCCCCCTCCCCCCTCCCGCTACGTGCCCACGCGCGCCGGGGGGAAACCCTAGCCACCAGGCCCTTCGGCCCCGCCTCCCTCCCTTCCTCCCTGCCGCCGTTGGCAGGCGCTAAGGGACAAAGCCCGAGTGGCGCGGCGGCGACGGGGCCCTCCCTGCTCCTCTGTTCGTGGGAGGCCGACGCAGGGCAGCGACCTCAAGTGGCGGCGCTTTGCGGCCGTGAGGCCTAGCGGTGCGGTGGCGGGTGCGTCATGCGGTGGAGCGAGCGACTGGTGGTGGGGCGACTGCGTACTCCATCCCGAGAGCGGCCGGTGGTGGCGGGGCTCCTATCTCGGGAGGTGGCGCACGGTCAGACAACCAGCCGGATCCAGCCGAATCTGGAGGTGGGGGTCGGCCGGTGGCGTGGCTCCTGTCTCTGGCGGTGCCGTGCCCTCTGGATGCTGGTTCTTGGGGGTGGTGGTGTGGGGGCGGTGCGGATGTCCTGGGCAGATTGGTCGGTCCTCCGGGTGGCCTCGGGGCTGAATCTGGTTGGGGGCAGGTTCCGGGAGCCCACCTAGTCCGCGTTGGTCTTCCCTCACGTTCGTGGTCCAGTTCTTGTTTCTCCTTTGTGGTGTCGATCCGAGTATGCGCCCTTGTTGCTGCTATGCTGCAGACGGGTAGACGACGCTGGCCATCGATGTGGAGGCGTGCGAGTTTGACTCGGTATGGTTGTGGACCATGCCGGGGCGGCGGCCCCGGATGGTGGGCTGCATGGTTGGCTCTCCGGCTGGCACTATGGTAGCGGTTGTGGCTCTCCTCTTGCTCGTGTGGGCTACGCGGGGGTAGTGTCAGGTGGCTCGGGCTTGCACTCTTTCTCAGGGGCGATGCCCAGATCCAGATCTAGGAGTCTGTGATCGTCGCGGTTGTCCTGGTGACCTCGTGTGGCACGGGTGAGCTACCGAGCGAAAGCTCCGCGCTTTTGCGCCGATGGCGACGACGCTTGCGGGCGCCACTCTCTTCCTGAAGACATTGTCGTGCATCTCCTCTCCATGCCAGGGTTCCGAGTGAAAGCTCATGTCCACTTTGGACTCAGCAGTGGGGACGCTTCGCGTCATCTTCCCTTCTGAGGGCGTTGTCGTGCAGCTTAGGTGTGTTAGGGCGTAGTGTGGCGTTGTATCTAGACTTTCCTGTGTTCTCCTTCGGTAGCGTAGTTCTTGCGTTCTGCATGATCCGACCTTGTTCGGTTGATGCTTTATCTATAAAGCGGGGCTAAGCCTATTTCAAGAAGTGCATGCACCCATCGCTGCCAAGCAAGATAAGTTGAATGATCTGCTGCAACACACGACCACACATTTGACCCAACCAACGTATACGCTTAGCGCGTGCACCAATCGATCAACATAGGCCAGTAACTCCCACATCCTGATTTCCAATTGGCCTCTACGTACTTGATTCTGCCGTTGCTCTTTTTCTAGTTTACTGGCAGCTGCTACTAGGAGCACTAGTAGTAGTATTCATTGTGAGAGTCGAGATCAGTTTTTATTGCACCGGACGTTACATGATCGCGATCGATCGAGACGCGATAGCGAGGACGGCCGCGTCGCTCCTGGTGACCGGTCAAGGAAGAATCCAGCTAGCGTAATTTATTTCTGCCTGCTTCGGATCTCGGAAGATCGCCGTCTTTGATAGCACTGCAGCCACTGCTGAATCATTTGTCTACGACAAGACGCACGTAGGAGTACGTATCATTATGAGTAAATAGCATAAAACTACTATTTTACAGGTTAGAGTTCCAAAAAACTACCAGTTTTTATTTTTTTCTCAAATAACTACTAAATAGGTGGTCGGCTGTTTCAAAAAACCCAAATTGTCAAGTGTTTTACTATTAATTGTGATTATGACAGGTCGGACCCATATGTAAGAGCTCTGATTGTTGACCATTTGTTTGACTGTTAGGAATGGGCATGCACACAAATTTAAAAAAGCAATCAGGTCCCTGCAAGTTTGTAGAAAAGCAATCGGGTCCCTGCCACATCACGCAGCCATTGGCGCAGGTCTGCCCTGACCTCGCGATGGCACCTCCTCTCCGGCCGGCGAGCCGCCCGCCGTCCACCACCGGTGATCACCGCAGCTCAACCTCAGCCGCTCCTCCGCCTTACCTGCTTCTCTACGCCCGCAGCTCACCCGTGTTGGACGACGCCGTCGAGCCATGGCCACCTCTGCGCTTGGCGAGGATGCCAGCTCCCCATGGCGGGTGGCGAGCCCTGGCGGCCCCATGGTGGCCGGCGACCCCCAGGTGGCTCCCCATGGCGGGCGGCAGCGCGGTGACCCCCAGGCGGCTCCCCATGGCGGGCGGCGGCGCGGTGACCCGAGCGAAGACCCATGGCAGGCGGCTCCCCATGGCGCGCGGCGGTGCGGCGACCCGAGCCGGATCCCGACGATGGCGCGCGCGGCGGCGACCCCCGCCGCGGACGAGGCCGTTGAGGCCGGTGAGCTCCTTGTCTCCAGGAGCTTCAGCGAGCTCCTACCAGTAGGAACAACAGAGGAGGGAGGCGGGGGGGGCATAGGGCGGCGACCAGACGTGGAATAGGACGGCGGCGTGGGCCAGCAGTGTGGCCGGCGGCCATGGCTGTTCTCGGGCGTTCTTCGCGAGCAGGGAGAGTGAAGGAGAAGAAGGGAGGCAGAGAAGAGGAGAAGAAGATGACTAGATGAGAAGAGACACTGACATGTGGGCCCCACATGTCAGTTAACGGTCAAACAGACGGTCAAACTAACGCTTCATTTAGGTGTGGGTCCGGCATGTCATAATCGCGGTCAATAGATAAGCACCCGACAATTTGGGTTTTTTGAAACAGCCGACCGCTCATTTGGTAGTTATATGAGAAAAATTAAAAATCAATAGTTTTTTGAAACCATATCATGTAAAGTAGTAGTTTTTTGCTATTTACTCTATCATTATATTGATCAAATGCCGTTTGGTGCTTTCTGTCCTAGATCCATCATTCCTGCTTGAAATTGATAACACAAGCATGGTGGCCGAAATGTCAACACAAAACGAGTGCTGCTGATCTCCAAGGATGCCGGATCACATGGACACGGCCGGTCGACCTCGATCAATCGCTACACTGTGTGGTCAGACAGTTTTCACTATATTCCTACACTTGCACTTAAATATCCTAGCGCTAGTTTTCACTCAAATTAATGTCTGGATATTCCTACACTTACACTTTCACTATATTCCTACACTCGCTACACTCTGTCATCAAAACCCTCCTATATTCCTACACTATATTCCTACACTGTCTCAGCCCTCGGTTTTGATGACAGAGTCCAAAAAAGGCACAGAGGAGGAGTGATATTTGGGATTTGTTTTTTCCATGGAAGTAGGTAGAATAATTTATAATCTAATATGTGAATGATTTATTATATATTTTAAATACAAAATTATGATTTTATAAGGGTAGGTCGGGCTTTTGCATGCTCTGCACAAGGTTTTGCCCAAACAGACTCGATTTGAAGTCGGTGGCAACACATTGTTCATTGCGCTGATGAATGATGCTACACGTACGACGAAACTTGTATGATCCTGGTACGACAACTGATATGGTTCATTGATGTCCTAAATTTGATGCCCATACTAGCATTGTACAAATGTCGGATTCTGAAGCGTCGTATACACAACATTTTTGGTCATTGATACCTTCTGCCTTGCTTTCTGAGAAAATGATTGACACTGATTAATTGATTTAAAGCGCAGATGAAAATTGGCGCGCAAATCCGTCCGTCATTTTTGGGACCGGCTGGGCATTGGCGCGAGGAGGGGAGACATACTCCTTGGCCTCCAGAGTGCATGCGCCCATCACTGTCAAACAAGATAAGATAGCTAGTGCTGAGTTAAACGATTTGCTGCAAAGCATGGCCGCCCACACATTTGATATAACCAATATAAACGCGTACACCGATCAATGCCAGTCACCCTCACATCCTGATTGTATCTTGCCCGGCTTCTAATTGTTTTTGGCCTTTCCTTTCCTCACCCTCACCCACACGTTTTTGGCCTTTTTTAACACGGTAGTGATGCAGACACTCAGTCCTACTTCGGGGAGATGCCCAGATTTGCTTTCGCAAAAGGCGGAGATTTGCTTCACGTGAAGCCATGGATTTACTTCCGTAAGAGGCAGAGTTGTGCCTCTGAGAAAAGAAAAAATATGTGTTTTTTTCTTCTTTCACGAGAGGCGCAGTTTTGCTTCTCGTGGAGGCACAACTTTGATTTCGCGTTGTGCTTTTTGGAAAAGGAAGAAAACTTGTATGTTTTTTTAGGCGAGAGACGCAGATTTGCTTCTCATGGAGGCACATGTTTGCTTTTGTTAGAGACACAATTGTGGTTCTTGAAAAGAGAAAATAACGTGTATTTTTCTTCTTCCATGAGAAGTACATATTTTCTTCTCATGGAGGCACAGGTTTGCTTGAGCGAGAGGCACAACTTGAAAAGAGAAAAAAATCATTTATTACTAGTACCATTTCTTTTCGTTTGTTCGGCAGCACCAGCATGTGAAATCAGTAAATTCTAAGGCTAACTCCAATGTAACGATCCAAAAGGACGCGCATTTTGTTTCTTTTTTTTGTATGTTTGGGTAGGAAAAATGGACAGTGGACAGGACACCACCATTGTACCCAACACGGAAGACCCATTTGAGACGGACAAGCAACTTTTTGCAAAGAAAAAAAAGATATGTCCCCTACACCACCAGACCACGCATGCCTACCTCGAGCCTGGATGGGAACGGGAGGAGAGATCCATCGACCGAATATCGACGTCCAGGTGGCGGGAGCTCCAAGGAGGCGGGCTGGAGGACGAACTGGGCAGGAGCTCCAGCTCCTCGGGCTGGAGGAGAAGTGGCGGCGGGAGCTCCAGCTCCTCAGTGGAGCGCACGCCGCTGTCCCACCTTGCCTTGCCTAGCAAACAGCGGGAACGATGCCACCCCGAGTGCCCACGCCGCCACCTCGAATCGCCTTGCCTCGTCGCTGCACAGCCTTGCCGTGCCGCACCGCTGGCCATGTGTTGCCTCACCGCCGACCTCTTCTAGTCATCTGCCACAACGAGTGATAGCGGCATGGTAGGCCAAAAGAGAAAAAGGAGGAGAGAGAGATAGAAAGGTGGATGGGTGGTGGGCTAGGCCAGACAAAAAGGGCACAGATGGACGCATGGGTCTGTGTCCGCTTCAACCCAAATCTGCCTCAAATTTACGACGGCATGATCCAAGCGGACACAAAACATTCAAAAAAATGTTTTGGGACTCTGTGTTGAGGTGTTGCTTGTGTCTGTACGGACTAAAATGGACACGGTTTAACGAAACTGATTCGTGTGATGCAGTTTGCCTAAGAGCATCTCTAGCACAATCCTTAAAACGCAGAACTGAAAACACAGTTATCAGTTCACGGAAAACGCGCTTTAAGGTTCGGTTTGAGTAGCTGCCAAACAGACCCCTCAAACTTAAACTGTAAAACCGAATATTCGTTTATATTTTTCCCAACGTCTTCTTCCACTCACTCGTGTCTACAGTCAGCTAGCTCGCTCCTACGAAGACGGCGAACAGTGCACGAAGCGGGGAAATACGGAGCCATCAGCGTCCAAGACGGCTCGCACGAAGCGCCCCCGGCGTTCGTTGCCGTAGCTGCTTGAATGGATCAATCGAATTGATCCTAAAGCTAGCTAGCTAGCTCCCGTCGCCGTAGCTGATTGAATGGATCAATCGAATCGATCCAGGAGCGAGCTAGCTAGCTCGCGTCGTCGTAGTTGCGTGAATGGATCGATCGAATCGATCCCGTCGCCATAGCTGCTCCAATCGAGGCCGAGGTGGCGGCCAGGGCGGGCGGGCTGCGGCCGGGAGGCTGGGGCGGCGGCGGGGCGGCGCGGACGGTGGACGTGGACGGGTCATGGAGATGTTTCCGTGGTAGTTGGGCTCCCGCCAACTGCTTTCTTCTGATACAGGGCACCGTAGAAGCGAACGCGGAGACTGTATTTTTACAGATCTGGGGGAGCTTTTTACTGCACCCCTAAAACGGATCCGTGCGATGCAGTTTGCCTAAGGAAGTCCTCTACCTTGCTTCATCAATCAAATCAATTAATCTATGACGATGACCCATTCAAAATGTGTACGATGCCTTTTAGTGGCTTGCACATGGGATGGGACTGGGACCGAGCAAACATTCCTGGTTTTGGAAGACGTGGATCAAGATGATTAATCAAAGTTCATTAGAAAAAAACAATGATAACCCCATATGCTGCACTGTACCATCGGTAACATGGGGTGGCGTGGATCTAGAGGCCAACTAAAGTTAATTAACTCTATTGAACGTTAAATCTCAGGCTATGTCTGGTGGATGTCGGCTTGAGCGTGAATCTCCCTCCCACATCTCTTCTTCTGGATCTCAAGACTGCAAGAGGTGCGTTTCACTACCGGACTCGCGGTCTATGCCTACGGCCAAGGGCCGTCGGCATAGGCCCCCAAGCCGTCGGCATAGGTCTATGCCTACGGCTGCCGTCGGCATAGACCCGTCGGCGTAGATACCGTCAGCGTAGTCTTGTCAGACCGTCGGCATAGTAAAGCCGTCGGCATAGGGGCCTATGCCGACGGCCTGGCGTCAGCCGTCGGCATAGTATAGCCGTCGGCAGTCTTTTTCGTCTGACGGCAACGGACGGCGCCGTCAAAAACGGGGACGAATCA
>NC_041382.1:783455852-783463760 GCF_002162155.2 Triticum dicoccoides
GCATAGCCCTGCCACGTGTCTTCTTCTGGTTACTCCTGGCAGCAGAGGTATGCCTACGGCTTTGCCGTCGGCATAGATTTTCACCTATGCCTACGGCAAAGCCGTCGGCATAGATCCGCCACGTGGCGAGCCCTGGTGACTCCTGGGCTTATATATGCCGACGGCTTTGCCGTAGGCATAGTTTTTTTTTTGTTTTTTTTCCCTGTTTTTTCTCTTTTCCAATTCCTTTGACAGCATTTCAAAACAGAACAATATGAAATTATGCAGAAATATGACAGTTCATCATCTAAACATACTCAAGTTCACCATCATCATCTAAACATACTCAAGTTCATCACATCATCTAAAGATCATCACCGACTCAAGTTCATGAACATAAAAGTTGTGCAAGACATGAAACATCATAAAAGTAGGAATATGAAAGGCATGGCACGACGGCCACATGCACGGAATCATCAAGCAAGACCACCTCCGCCAAAACCACCACCTCCGCCAAAACCACCACCTCCGCCAAAACCACCACCTCCACCAAAACCACCACCTCCGCCAAAACCACCACCTCCACCAAAACCACCACCACTCTGCCAGATCGAAGTGATTGGGGTCGACGGAGCAGGAGTCAACCCACCGGTCCCCTACATGTTTCAGAAAAGATTCTAACAGTAAATATGATATGATAGTGTTGAATGAACGAGAACTAGTTTGTCAGTAGTTAGGCAAATGTACTAACCGGACCATCACTGCCTAGTGCCACCCATTCATCGAACGTGGGCACGTGTGGGGGTTCTCCCGCAGGTGGTGGTGGGGGTCCCATTTGTGGTGGACCCGTGCCGTTACTCCAAGCCGCCAACATAGCCTGAATGTTAGTTAAACAAGCAAACTAGAAGATCAGAAGGAATGAAAGTGCAAAAATTTAGCTTGGTTTTAAGAGGGCAGAACTAACCGTCATCATCTGACGGTTGTAATCATCGTTTGCCTTCACTCGTTTCAAGTACTCCCGCACCTCGAGATTCCTATGCTCGACAAACTCCTTATATGCCTACATAATTTAGATTGTTTCTAAGTGAGCAATGCTGAAAATAAACTGAGAATGCTAGATAAAAAAGATAAAGAGGAAGTACTTACAGCATGCTGGCGGGCTAAAGGAGTCTGTGAACGCCCCGTACTCTCTAACTGGCTCGGGTTGCTAGCCCGAAGCTGTGTGTACGAGATCGAAGGAGTGATCAAGCCGTCGAAACACGGATACCGGCCATTCTTCTTCCCCTGGATGGCCACCACCGCCGTGTCGTCGATCTGAGACTGGGCGACCTCGGCAACAGGAACATCCGGATGCAACTCCTGATAGTGATGAATGTAAGACCCCAGGTGCTCCTCGGTCTTGCCGTAGTACTGGCTCTCGCCCTCCTTGCGACGACTCCGCTCGCGGGCCAGCTTCCACGACTCCATGTCTGAGAGCGGCCTCTTCAACTTGTCCTCCTACAACGTCAAATAGAAGTTAGCCATACATAAGAACATGACGGTAAAGAAGAACAAAAATGCATCATGCACATAGATATACCTTCATGGCCTTGAAGCTCTAGTGGTTCCTGTTTCCTTGGCCGTGTGTCCCGTCGGCTCCACGGTTAGCCCGGCCCTTGATGCTCTTGGCAGCAAACTCTGCATCGGCGCCGAGCCACCTATCCACCAAACTCGCCCATCCGTCATGCCTTCCATAGCACCAACGAGGAACAACCTATGCAAATTTTGGAAGCATGACATGTGAGCACGAAACATAGAGTTCACTGCTTGAAACAATGAAAAGTTAGTAATAGTTACCATCATGAACTGCTCCCTGTTCAAGGTAAGTCGCTGCTTCTGCGCTTGACTTTTGGTCATCTTTTGGTGCAGGTAGTAGTGGTAGTACTGCGAGACGGCAACCCAGCGCACCTCGTACTGCAACTGACGAGCTTTCTTCTTCGCAGCCGCAAGTAAGACCACGTCGGCTCTGGCCTTGTGCTCGTCAAGAACTCTATAGAGTTGCTGCATAAACCAGAAGCAAACAAGGCATGAGTTGAGTGATCCAATGATAAACTATGAACGAAACTGAAGACAAGTGATTAAGAAGAGAACTTACCCAAAATTTGGTGATCACGGCCTTAGCGGCTGTCCCGTACTCCGCGTTGCTGCAAGCCTCATAGTGGGCCCAGCTCGTGGCCAAAACCCGCAGCTGCGGGTCCCTGTCTGGCCGCGGGCAGAATAGGCCAGGCCAAAAGTGCTTCAACAGGACAGTGATAAGGCCGTTCGGTTTACGGCCATTTCCGCGAAGGATCCAGTTTCTCCAAAAGAATCAAATGATTGCCATGTGTACAATAAGAAAATGTTGTCATGTGTTGAAAATATGATTGAGAGGCACTTACTCTGTCCCCACAGGTTCAATGATCCACTTGTGCTCCTCGATAGAAGGTGGTGTAGGTAGTCCGGCATTACCACGCAGCCACCCCTGCGGAGCACCCGGTGGCAAGTCACCCAACAACTCGGGATCAACCTCCCCTCCACCCTCCTCGCCCTCCTCCTCACCCTCCTCCTCGGCCTCCTCCTCCTCACCCTCCTCCTCGGCCTCCTCCTCCTCACCCTCCTCCTCGGCCTCCTCCTCCTCGCCATCAGGAACATACTCCTCCTCCTCAGACTCAGAAGGTGCCTCTGTATGGGAGGGCATCGAAGAAGACCCTCCTATTTCGGACACGGCCCGGAGTTTTTTGCCCCGGCTGCCTCTCCCCCCACCTCCTCCTCCTCTAGGGGCTCTCCCCCCACCGCCTCCTCCTCTAGGGTCTCCTCCCCCGACCCCTCCACCTCCCTGTGAGGTGCCATCCTCGCGTAGTCGGGAGGGAACCTTGTGGGCTCGTCCACTCCGAGTAAGTCCTCCTTTGAGTTTACTGAGGAAACTGGCACCACTGGACTTGCCCATGATTAGCAAACCTGCATTGAGAAGAGAATAAAAAATTAGTAAGGATATCAATTAAACAAGCATACAGGAAAAACATTAATACCAGAAGTGCATATTAAGCATACTATTGTAATGATCATTAAAAGAACTTACATTTTCTAGAACCCATATGAATCATCACTATTGTAATCTATTTGTGGAGCGGTCTCATCATCACTATCACGCATATCTTCTTCGTTGTCTGACAGAGGTGGAGGCTCTTCCTCATCATCAGCGTCTTCATTTAACTTTTCAAGCATAATTATGTCTCTTTGATTCACAACTGCCTCACCATCAATCCTTGCGTCGTCGTCGTTTGGGTCCAGGTCAACATAACCCAAGTCATCATCCTCGTTGTTTCGGACCACGTCATCATGTTCCTCTTGATAGAACACTCCCTCGTATGTCATGGGATTTATGTTGTAGTAATCATCATCGTTCGGGTCCGGTAGCTTACCATGCGGCGACACCTTGAACACAACTTCCCAACCCTTTAGGTACTCTTTCTGGCATGGGTAAGGCAGATAATATACTTGTGTGGCCTGGGTAGCGGCGATAAAGAGATCAGCTCCGGCATAGACGGTTGATGGTTTAACTTCAACTAAACCAATAGAAGGCGTATGTCTCAGGCCCTTTTTGGGGTCGAACCATCGGCATTTGAACACAGTGAGACTTAGGTGTTCGCGGCCAAGTTTGAATGTAAGCTCGTATATTTTTCCTACCCTTCCGTAGTAATCTATTTTATTATCTCCTTCAGTGAAGACTCCGGTATTTATGGTTTTGGGATCAGGCCGACTGTTCTGGTGCTCCTCTGTATGGAAGCGATACCCATTCACATCATACTTTTCGCATGTCATGACGACAGGGTCAAAACCCATGGAAACCCATCTCAATTCTTCATCCATTGATTCGGTCGGATCATTTCCCTACAAGTTCAATTGAAATTATAGGGTGCATGAGTTTAATTGAAATTATAGGGTGCATGAGTTTAATTGAAAGTGTGAAAAATTACTTTCTCCATGAACCACGCAACGAAATTTTTCCTTCCATCAGCACCCTTTTGGAGAAGAGCAAGTGCCTCGGCTTCAGTAGGAGGCAGCATTCCTGTCCATTCTTCCTCAACGAATCGACTACAATAAGAAAAGCGGTATAAGAACTAGGCAAAGTGAACATAACGAATTGACTAAAAGAATGGTGCAAAGGTATTACCTCATCCACTCATCCTCAACTTCCTTGATGTTGTGCAAGATATAGAACATGGCATCCTCCCACTCATCTCGTGGCATGACATAAGATGTCGAGCATCCAGCCCTGCCACCTTGCCCGGTGAATAGAGGCAACTTGGGTTTATACTTGGGTTCTTCTGTATTGTATCGAGACACCTTATTGTGCAACGTGGGAACATGGTCCGGATAGTAGGTTGTCCTGAGGTCTACCACCTCCTCTAGGATAACTGCCTCAGCTATGGAAGCTTCAATCTTAGCTTTGTTTCCACATTTCCGTCTCAGATGCTTGTTCTGTCTCTCAGGGCCGTACTGCCAACGATACTGCACAGGGCCCCCCAACAATACCTCGTTCGCAAGGTGCAAAATGAGATGTGTCATCGGAGTAAAGAAGCCTGGCGGGAAGATCTTCTCTAGCTTGCATATCAACTCCGGCGCCTTCTTATGCATTTCTTTTATCTTCTCAGGACATACTTCTTTAGCACAAAGCGTTCGGAAGAAATGGCTTAACTCCGCAAGCACACGCCAGACACGCTCGGGAACATAGCCCCGAACCATCACCGGCATAATCCGCTCAATCCATACATGATAGTCATGACTCTTGAGCCCGGTCACTCTGCCCGTTGAAAGATTGACCCCCTTACTTATATTCGACGCATAACCATCAGTGAACTTCACGACGTGTTTCAGCCACTTGAATGCCTCCATCTTATGATCCTTTTTAAGTACGAAGTCAGCATCTGGCTTGAACCAAGATTTTCGACTGCCTGTGGGAGGTTGCATGTGAAGACGTGGTCTATCACAAATATTCTGTTGATGGAATCTAGCATTAACATTATCCTTTGTCTTATCAGGAATGTTGAGGATCGTGTTAAAAAGGGACTCTGCGACATTCTTTTCAGTGTGCATCACGTCGATGTTGTATGGAAGTTTGAGGTCCTTAAAATAGGGAAGCTGCGTGAAGGGGGTAATGTGAGTCCAGTTGTGCGTCTCACCATATCCTTCAAAATATTTTTTCCCTTTACCTTTGCCTTTGCCTTTGCATTTCCCTTCACAGGCAGGCTTAAGAGCTTTGAGCTGAGCAAGCACATCCTCACCAGAAAACGTTGGAATCTCATTTACTTCATGGACAACTTTGCCTTTTGTGAAGTTCTTCTTGTCTTCCCTATCAGGATGGTCTGGAGGGAGGAATTGTCGATGCTGGTCAAAGGCAACATACTTGCCACCCTTCTTCATCCAAATGAAAATCAAGGCCTGCATGCACACTAGGCAAGGCATCTTTCCACTTGTACACCATCCGCAGAACAGGGCATAGCCGGGAAAGTCATGCATGCAATACTGTAGCCAAACTTTCATCAAGAAATTTTTCTGCAGATGCCGGTCGTATGTCAACCTCGGGAAGTACCAAGAATGGTGCAAATCATCCACCAACGGCTGCATAAACACACTCAAATTCTTCCCTGGATATTCAGGCCCCAGAATTATAAGCGACAGGAACATGGTCTTGCGTTGCATTATGGCGCCGGGAGGGAGATTGAGCGGAATAACAAATATGGGCCAGCAGCTGTATGGATTAGACGACATACCATATGGATTGAACCCATCACCTGTTATAGCAATTCTGACATTCCCAGCCTCGGCTGCTTCCTCTGGATACTTTATATCGAATGACTTCCATGCTTCACCTTCTGATGTATGTACAATTTTTTTTGGATTGTACCTTTTCCCTTCCTTGTGCCACTTCATCATTTTGGCAGACTCCTCGGTGATGAAAAGGCGCTGCAGTCTTTTTATAAAATCAAGATACCGAAGAACCTTCACAGGGATTTTTAGCTGCCGCTTCTGACCATGCTTATCGACCACCTCAATATACCGAGAGGAACCGCACTTCCTACAGTAGTTGTCATCCGCATACTCATGTCTAAACAAAAGGCAATTCTTTGGACAAACATGTATTTTCTCATAGTCCATGGAGAGCGCCTTCATGATTTTCTTCGTACCGTACATGGTTTTCGGCAGTTCATGGCCCTCGGGCAGGCTGTTAGCCCATACTCTCAGAAATGCTTCGAAGCAACCTCGGCTACAGCCGTACTCAGCCTTCACTGCCATCAGTTGCGAGATGGCATCTAGCATAGACAGCTTGGCACCCTCATAGAGAGGTTTCTTTGACGAGGCCAAGATTTCCAGGAAGGCCTTTGCGGTTTCCTCCGGCTCCTCCGGTTCATTCGCTGAATGTGACGGAGGTGTCGGCTGTGCAGCAAAGACATCATCTAGCATGTCTCTAACCCCATCGTCCTCATAACCAGCGATGCGTTGTCGTATCACATCCTCTCTACCACCGTCCCGCTGGGCAAAGTTTATCGGCATATTAAAGTTGGGCATAAATCCATGCGTGCGAAGGTGCTTAGTCATCTCACTCTTATCTCTGCGGATACGTCTCTTACATCTGGCACACGGGCATTCTGGCACCATCCTCATTGGACTATGGAATATCTCTTTCAAAAACACATCAGTTTTCTCGACCCACTCTGTTGTTACTTGATTCCGACGGAAAAACCCACTATACATCCACTGATTATCTGCCATTTCTGCTTTATTGGAAGCCACACAATAAAATTAAGGATTCATTTTAATTACCAACATCAATATTTTATTTTTTACAAGGTTGACGAGTAATCCACCTACATCTCTAATAGGTAAAGATGGGTCCTAATCCCACCCGAGAATGTGTAGATTGAGTACGGTCCATGCTCTACCCCATTCTGAGAAAAAATTTCGGCAGCACCTCCCCGCTGTTCTACAAATACACGTCTCGGCAAAATGCCGAGAGAATGTGCATCCGGAGAACAACAGGGAGGCGCCGCCGAAATCCTATCTCGGAACGGGGTAGAGCATGAACAACGTACCCAATCTACACATCCTCGGGCTGTCCGTGGAAAGCACTGGACAATCCGAAAGAGCTGCGGTGATAAATATGCAATTGAATGCATATTTATCGATGCAACCCTTTCGGACGGGAGACCTAGGTTACGCGACTTGATGTGAAAATTCAATCTAGTTAAAAGAGGCTAGGAGGTGAAGGTGGATTCGTAGCTCACCCTCCGCTGTAGAAGAAGTAGTCGAGCAGCGGCAGGATCACAGACCAAACCCAGACGACGAAGGCTCCAGGGAGATGAATACCACAAAGCCTGTAAATTTTGACGGCACCACATCACATAAAGCATTGACACTTCAAACTATGAAAAAAAATCATATTGCTAATGACATCTAGTCAAGGTTTTAGATCATCATGATACTTCAAATCCTAATTTTCATCAAGTGTCAAATTTTGTTCTTCAATTTTTTTAGCAAGATCATCATGATAAAATAACTACTCATCAGATACCAATTTTGTCAACATCACAAAATGAAACTATAGCTATTTGACAACATCTCAAATATGCCAATTTTGTTCTTCAAATTTGACAACATTTGACAACATCACTAAGTTGACCAAAGCTATAACTAACCAATATACATCAATCCATCCATTCATCCATACAACATGCATCTATCATATAACAAGCAGTAAAAAAGTGCAAAACAAATGCAAAATAATGAAAAAAACCTCACCGGGGCGGCCGGGGACGGTGAGGCAGGGGCGGCCGGGGACGGTGAGGCAGGGGCGGCCGGGGCAGCGGCGAGCAGGGGGCGGCGGTGGAGGGCCAAGGTAGGGGCGGCCGG
>NC_041382.1:783464576-783465343 GCF_002162155.2 Triticum dicoccoides
GGTGGAGCAGGTCGGGGTGGGGGGGGCGCGGCGGCGCAGGTCGTGGGGTGCGGCGGCGGCGCAGGTCGTCGTCGGGGTGGCAAAGAACGAGTGGCTGCAGGCTGCTGCGCGCTGGTGGGTGGATAAGGCCACCCTATGCCGACGGCTAAGCCGTCGGCATAGCTGAGGTCGCCACGTGGCAGCTATGCCGACGGCTTAGCCGTAGGCATATTTTTTTAATGATTTTAATAGCTTATATTTTTTCTTCCTTCTGTTTTTTTATTTCATATAAATTTTTGATGTTTTTATAGTCATCAGTTATATTTCTATACACAGAGGGGAGGTGAAGGCGCCACGTGGCATTAACTGTCTTCAAATATTATTAACTGTCTTCAAATATTATTAACCGTGTCATTGCCGTCCGTGAGGGGGGCCACGCACCGGAGATGCGTGCCGCCTCTTCGGACATGCCACAACACCACCCCGCATGTATGAGGGCCCGGTACGACGCTCCGGTGGCATTGCTACCCCCCAGGGCCCCCGTCCCGCCTAACCCTGTAGCGTTTGACCATCGGATCTAGCCCTTTGACTTTGCACGGACGGGATTTGACCAGTGGACCTCTCCATCCGGTTGTGTTAGGTCGGCCCATAGGGACACCCGGGAGCAACATCCGGGCCAAACCCACAGCTACATCCACTCCGTGTAGACCCGACGCGTCCATTTCCCCCCTCCAGGTGCCGGCGGCGGCGCCGTCCGTGAGGGGGGCCACGCACCGGAGACGCGTGCC
>NC_041382.1:783465353-783467667 GCF_002162155.2 Triticum dicoccoides
GCGTTCGTGAGGGGGGGCCACAACCCGGAGACGCGTGCCACCTCTTCGGACATGCCACAACACCACCCCGCATGTATGAGGGCCCGGTACGACGCTCCGGTGGCATTGCTACCCCCCAGGGCCCCCGTCCCGGCTAACCCTGTAGCGTTTGACCACGGGATCTAGCCCTTTGACTTTGCATGGACGGGCTTTGACCAGTGGACCTCTCCACCCGGTTGTGTTAGGTTGGCCCAGAGGAACACTTTGGAGCAACATCCGGGCCAAACCCACAGCTACATCCACTCCGTGTAGACCCAACGCGTCCGTTTCCCCCCTCCAGGTGCCGGCGGCGGCGGCGTCCGTGAGGGGGGGGCACACCCCGGAGACGCGTGCTGGGCGTTTGCAACCGCCTCAACACTTCTAGATTTGTGAGAGGCCGCCTACGCAAGATTTGACGGTATGCTAGCCCCCGGAGGCCGCCGGCCACAGTCGTAGACGTGCGAAGAGCAATCCGCGTAGAGGGAAGTGTTCAGATACTTCTCCATCACAAAAAAATATGAAAAATTACCATCAATCCTATAGCACATGTGCCCACGTTGTGTAAAAAACTCATGATTTTATCGCGCTCCAAGTATTTAATAATATTCGCGCTGCATCGTTACCGCAGAACGTCTACTACCGTTCCACTGCCGTCCGTGAGGGGGGCCACAACCCGGAGACGCGTGCCGCCTCTTCGGACATGCCACAACACCACCCCGCATGTATGAGGGCCCGGTACGACGCTCCGGTGGCATTGCTACCCCCCCCCCAGGGCCCCCGTCCCAGCTAACCCTGTAGCGTTTGACCACGGGATCTAGCCCTTTGACTTTGCACGGACGGGCTTTGACCAGTGGACCTCTCCACCCGGTTGTGTTAGGTCGGCCCAGAGGAACACTTTGGAGCAACATCCGGGCCAAACCCACAGCTACATCCACTCCATGTAGACCCGACGTGTCCGTTTCCCCCCTCCAGGTGCCGGCGGCGGCGGCGTCCGTGAGGGGGGGGGCACACCCCGGAGACCCGTGCTGGGCGTTTGCAACCGCCTCAACACTTCCAGATTTGTGAGAGGCCGCCTACACAAGATTTGACGGTATGCTAGCCCCCGGAGGCCGCCGGCCACAGTCGTAGACGTGCGAAGAGCAATCCGCGTAGAGGGAAGTGTTCAGATACTTCTCCATCACAAAAAATTATGAAAAATTACCATCAGTCCTATAGCACATGTGCCCATGTTGTGTAAAAAACTCATGATTTTATCGCGCTCCAAGTATTTAATAATATTCACGCTGCATCGTTACCACAGAACGTCTACTACCGTTTCATTGCCGTCCGTGAGGGGGGCCACAACCCGGAGACGCGTGCCGCCTCTTCGGACATGCCACAACACCACCCCGCATGTATGAGGGCCCGGTACGACGCTCCGGTGGCATTGCTACCCCCCAGGGCCCCCGTCCCGGCTAACCCTGTAGCGTTTGACCACGGGATCTAGCCCTTTGACTTTGCACGGACGGGCTTTGACCAGTGGACCTCTCCACCCGGTTGTGTTAGGTCGGCCCAGAGGAACACTTTGGAGCAACATCCGGACCAAACCCACAGCTACATCCACTCCGTGTAGACCCGACGCGTCCGTTTCCCCCCTCCAGGTGCCGGCGGCGGTGGCGTCCGTGAGGGGGGGGGGCACACCCCGGAGACGCGTGCTGGGCGTTTGCAACCGCCTCAACACTTCTAGATTTGTGAGAGGCTGCCTACGCAAGATTTGACGGTATGCTAGCCCCCGGAGGCCGCCGGCCACAGTCGTAGACGTGCGAAGAGCAATCCGCGTAGAGGGAAGTGTTCAGATACTTCTCCATCACAAAAAATTATGAAAAATTACCATCAGTCCTATAGCACATGTGCCCACGTTGTGTAAAAAACTCATGATTTTATCGCGCTCCAAGTATTTAATAATATTCGCGCTGCATCGTTACCGCAGAACGTCTACTACCGTTTCACTGCCGTCCGTGAGGGGGGCCACAACCCGGAGACGCGTGCCGCCTCTTCGGACATGCCACAACACCACCCCGCATGTATGAGGGCCCGGTACGACGCTCCGGTGGCATTGCTACCCCCCCCCCAGGGCCCCCGTCCCAGCTAACCCTGTAGCGTTTGACCACGGGATCTAGCCCTTTGACTTTGCACGGACGGGCTTTGACCAGTGGACCTCTCCACCCGGTTGTGTTAGGTCGGCCCAGAGGAACACTTTGGAGCAACATCCGGGCCAAACCCACAGCTACATCCACTCCGTGTAGACCCGACGCGT
>NC_041382.1:783467677-783472126 GCF_002162155.2 Triticum dicoccoides
GGGGGGGGGCACACCCCGGAGACGCGTGCTGGGTGTTTGCAACCGCCTCAACACTTCTAGATTTGTGAGAGGCCGCTTACGCAAGATTTGACGGTATGCTAGCCCCCGGAGGCCGCCGGCCACAGTCGTAGACGTGCGAAGAGCAATCCGCGTAGAGGGAAGTGTTCAGATACTTCTCCATCACAAAAAAATTATGAAAAATTACCATCAGTCCTATAGCACATGTGCCCACGTTGTGTAAAAAACTCATGATTTTATCGCGCTCCAAGTATTTAATAATATTCACGCTGCATCGTTACCGCAGAACGTCTACTACCGTTTCATTGCCGTCCGTGAGGGGGGCCACAACCCGGAGATGCGTGCCGCCTCTTCGGACATGCCACAACACCACCCCGCATGTATGAGGGCCCGGTACGACGCTCCGGTGGCATTGCTACCCCCCAGGGCCCCCGTCCCAGCTAACCCTGTAGCGTTTGACCACGGGATCTAGCCCTTTGACTTTGCACGGACGGGCTTTGACCAGTGGACCTCTCCACCCGGTTGTGTTAGGTCGGCCCAGAGGAACACTTTGGAGCAACATCCGGGCCAAACCCACAGCTACATCCACTCCGTGTAGACCCGACGCGTCCGTTTCCCCCCTCCAGGTGCCGGCGGCGGCGGCGTCCGTGAGGGGGGGGGCACACCCCGGAGACCCGTGCTGGGCATTTGCAACCGCCTCAACACTTCCAGATTTGTGAGAGGCCGCCTACGCAAGATTTGACGGTATGCTAGCCCCCGGAGGCCGCCGGCCACAGTCGTAGACGTGCGAAGAGCAATCCGCGTAGAGGGAAGTGTTCAGATACTTCTCCATCACAAAAAATTATGAAAAATTACCATCAGTCCTATAGCACATGCGCCCATGTTGTGTAAAAAACTCATGATTTTATCGCGCTCCAAGTATTTAATAATATTCACGCTGCATCGTTACCACAGAACGTCTACTACCGTTTCATTGCCGTCCGTGAGGGGGGCCACAACCCGGAGACGCGTGCCGCCTCTTCGGACATGCCACAACACCACCCCGCATGTATGAGGGCCCGGTACGACGCTCCGGTGGCATTGCTACCCCCTAGGGCCCCCGTCCCGGCTAACCCTGTAGCGTTTGACCACGGGATCTAGCCCTTTGACTTTGCACGGACGGGCTTTGACCAGTGGACCTCTCCACCCGGTTGTGTTAGGTCGGCCCAGAGGAACACTTTGGAGCAACATCCGGGCCAAACCCACAGCTACATCCACTCCGTGTAGACCCGACGCGTCCGTTTCCCCCCTCCAGGTGCCGGCGGCGGCGGCGTCCGTGAGGGGGGGGGGCACACCCCGGAGACGCGTGCTGGGCGTTTGCAACCGCCTCAACACTTCTAGATTTGTGAGAGGCCGCCTACGCAAGATTTGACGGTATGCTAGCCCCCGGAGGCCGCCGGCCACAGTCGTAGACGTGCGAAGAGCAATCCGCGTAGAGGGAAGTGTTCAGATACTTCTCCATCACAAAAAATTATGAAAAATTACCATCAGTCCTATAGCACATGTGCCCACGTTGTGTAAAAAACTCATGATTTTATCGCGCTCCTAGTATTTAATAATATTCGCGCTGCATCGTTACCGCAGAACGTCTACTACCGTTTCACTGCCGTCCGTGAGGGGGGCCACAACCCGGAGACGCGTGCCGCCTCTTCGGACATGCCACAACACCACCCCGCATGTATGAGGGCCCGGTACGACGCTCCGGTGGCATTGCTACCCCCCAGGGCCCCCGTCCCGGCTAACCCTATAGCGTTTGACCACGGGATCTAGCCCTTTGACTTTGCACGGACGGGCTTTGACCAGTGGACCTCTCCACCCGGTTGTGTTAGGTCGGCCCAGAGGAACACTTTGGAGCAACATCCGGGCCAAACCCACAGCTACATCCACTCCGTGTAGACCCGACGTGTCCGTTTCCCCCCTCCAGGTGCCGGCGGCGGCGGCGTCCGTGAGGGGGGGGGGGCACACCCCGGAGACGTGTGCTGGGCGTTTGCAACCGCCTCAACACTTCCAGATTTGTGAGAGGCCGCCTACGCAAGATTTGACGGTATGCTAGCCCCCGGAGGCCGCCGGCCACAGTCGTAGACGTGCGAAGAGCAATCCGCGTAGAGGGAAGTGTTCAGATACTTCTCCATCACAAAAAATTATGAAAAATTACCATCAGTCCTATAGCACATGTGCCCATGTTGTGTAAAAAACTCATGATTTTATCGCGCTCCAAGTATTTAATACTATTCACGCTGCATCGTTACCGCAGAACGTCTACTACCGTTTCATTGCCGTCCGTGAGGGGGGCCACAACCCGGAGACGCGTGCCGCCTCTTCAGACATGCCACAACACCACCCCGCATGTATGAGGGCCCGGTACGACGCTCCGGTGGCATTGCTACCCCCCAGGGCCCCCGTCCCGGCTAACCCTGTAGCGTTTGACCACGGGATCTAGCCCTTTGACTTTGCACGGACGGGCTTTGACCAGTGGACCTCTCCACCCGGTTGTGTTAGGTCGGCCCAGAGGAACACTTTGGAGCAACATCCGGGCCAAACCCACAGCTACATCCACTCCGTGTAGACCCGACGCGTCCGTTTCCCCCCTCCAGGTGCCGGCGGCGGCGTCCGTGAGGGGGGGGGCACACCCCGGAGACGTGTGCTGGGCGTTTGCAACCGCCTCAACACTTCCAGATTTGTGAGAGGCCGCCTACGCAAGATTTGACGGTATGCTAGCCCCCGGAGGCCGCCGGCCACAGTCGTAGACGTGCGAAGAGCAATCCGCGTAGAGGGAAGTGTTCAGATACTTCTCCATCACAAAAAATTATGAAAAATTACCATCAGTCCTATAGCACATGTGCCCACGTTGTGTAAAAAACTCATGATTTTATCGCGCTCCAAGTATTTAATAATATTCACGCTGCATCGTTACCGCAGAACGTCTACTACCGTTTCATTGCCGTCCGTGAGGGGGGCCACAACCCGGAGACGCGTGCCGCCTCTTCGGACATGCCACAACACCACCCCGCATGTATGAGGGCCTGGTACGACGCTCCGGTGGCATTGCTACCCCCAGGGCCCCCGTCCCGGCTAACCCTGTAGCGTTTGACCACGGGATCTAGCCCTTTGACTTTGCACGGACGGGCTTTGACCAGTGGACCTCTCCACCCGGTTGTGTTAGGTCGGCCCAGAGGAACACTTTGGAGCAACATCCGGGCCAAACCCACAGCTACATCCACTCCATGTAGACCCGACGCGTCCGTTTCCCCCCTCCAGGTGCCGGCGGCGGCGGCGTCCGTGAGGGGGGGGCACACCCCGGAGACGCGTGCTGGGCGTTTGCAACCGCCTCAACACTTCTAGATTTGTGAGAGGCCGCCTACGCAAGATTTGACGGTATGCTAGCCCCCGGAGGCCGCCGGCCACAGTCGTAGACGTGCGAAGAGCAATCCGCGTAGAGGGAAGTGTTCAGATACTTCTCCATCACAAAAAATTATGAAAAATTACCATCAGTCCTATAGCACATGTGCCCACGTTGTGTAAAAAACTCATGATTTTATCGCGCTCCAAGTATTTAATAATATTCACGCTGCATCGTTACCGCAGAACGTCTACTACCATTTCATTGCCGTCCGTGAGGGGGGGCCACAACCCGGAGACGCGTGCCGCCTCTTCGGACATGCCAAAACACCACCCCGCATGTATGAGGGCCCGGTACGATGCTCCGGTGGCATTGCTGCCCCCCCAGGGCCCCCGTCCCGGCTAACCCTGTAGCGTTTGACCACGGGATCTAGCCCTTTGACTTTGCACGGACGGGCTTTGACCAGTGGACCTCTCCACCCGGTTGTGTTAGGTCGGCCCAGAGGAACACTTTGGAGCAACATCCGGGCCAAACCCACAGCTACATCCACTCCGTGTAGACCCGACGCGTCCGTTTCCCCCCTCCAGGTGCCGGCGGCGGCGGCGTCCGTGAGGGGGGGGGGCACACCCCGGAGACGCCTGCTGGGCGTTTGCAACCGCCTCAACACTTCCAGATTTGTGAGAGGCCGCCTACGCAAGATTTGACGGTATGCTAGCCCCCGGAGGCCGCCGGCCACAGTCGTAGACGTGCGAAGAGCAATCCGCGTAGAGGGAAGTGTTCAGATACTTCTCCATCACAAAAAATTATGAAAAATTACCATCAGTCCTATTGCACATGTGCCCACGTTGTGTAAAAAACTCATGATTTTATCGCGCTCCAAGTATTTAATAATATTCACGCTGCATCGTTACCGCAGAACGTCTACTACCGTTTCATTGCCGTCCGTGAGGGGGGCCACAACCCGGAGACGCGTGCCGCCTCTTCGGACATGCCACAACACCACCCCGCATGTATGAGGGCCCGGTACGACGCTCCGGTGGCATTGCTACCCC
>NC_041382.1:783473480-783479454 GCF_002162155.2 Triticum dicoccoides
CGTGCCGCCTCTTCGGACATGCCACAGCACCACCCCGCATGTATGAGGGCCCGCTACGACGCTCCGGTGGCATTGCTACCCCCCAGGGCCCCCGTCCCGCCTAACCCTGGAGCGGTTGACCATGAGATCTAGCCTTCTGACTTCCCACGGACGGGCTTTGACCAGTGGACCTCTCCACCCGGTTGTGTTAGGTCGGCCCAGAGGGACACCCGGGAGCAACAGCCGGGCAAAAAAACCACAGCTACATCCACTCCGTGTAGACCCGACGCGTCCGTTTCCCCCCTCCAGGTGCCGGCGGCGGCGCCGTCCATGAGGGGGGGCACACCGCGGATGTGAGGGGGGTCACTCTCTGGAGACGGGTGTCGGGCGTTTGCAACTGCCACAAAACTTCTGTCGGCATAGCTGTTTTTGATTTTAATAAAATATAAGGATCTATATTTAAAAGAACATGACCGCACATTATTAACGTGCTCGAAAAAATACAAACTATATATATATATATTCATAATATATGAAAAAAATACAAACTACATATATATTCATATGTATGTTTATATTTAACATGCTACATGTTAGTTGATATAATAATACACAAAAAAGCATTAAAAAATATGTACGGAAAAAAATCTAACTATGCCGACGGCCTAGCCGTCGGCATAGATCCGACCAGCGTGCCGCGGATCGCTGACGTGGCAGATATGCCGACGGCAGCCGTCGGCATAGCCTCTGCATGGTGCGGCCTGGATCAATGACGTGGCCTGCGGACCTATGCCGACGGCCCCCCGTCTAGGCCGTCGGCATAGCTCTGACGCCGTTTGCCAGGGGGTGGCCGGGCCCCACGTGTATGCCGACGGCCTTCGTAAGCCGACGGTAGCTGTCGGCGTATATGTAGCTAGGCCGACGACCGTTCTATGCCGACGGGTGCCGTCGGCTTATCTCTGCGTAGCCCGACGGCCTTTGTACGCCGACGGCCAGAACCAGGTTGTCGGCATATCTCCGGAGAAGCCGACGGGGGCCGTCGGCATTGTTCTGGCCGTCGGGGTATGGCCCTGTTCCGGTAGTGTTTGCTCAAGCTGGTTTCCCTGAGGAGCAGCCATGGCGGCACGGCCACATGCTGCAAGTGTTGACTGATCACTCTTCGGCTTAGAGCAATCATCACAAGCGAAGGCTTCTCGATCTAGTCTGGTAAATCTCTTGCCCAGCTCATGGTAATCTCCTGCATTTTTTGTGCTCTAGAACCTTAGGGGGGAGGATGATTTCAAATGGGTGAACAGCCAAAGTACGTGTATAGAATTAGTTTCTTATGTTTTGTTTATAAATATCCTTCATTCCAGCATCCTATCTATCTCTGGAATTTCTGACTTATATAATGCCCATATAAAGAGCTATCTATCTCTGGAATTTCTGACCTATATAATGCCCATACTACAGGTTCCTCTCAAGCATAGGTAGAAGCCAACATTAAAAAAAGTTGGCCGGCAAGAGATGACCGGAATAATGGTGAGCGCTTCTACAGGCGCAATGAACTCCCTTCTGGGTAAGCTGACCACCCTCATGGGGGAACAGTTCGCCGAGATGAAGAACCTGCGAAAAGAGGTGAAGTACATCCATGATGAGCTTCGCAGTATGAAGGATGCTCTTGGGAGACTTGCAGATGTGGACGAGCCAGATCCACAGACCAAGAGTTGGAGAAACACACTGCGGGAGTTGTCTTATGACATCGAGGACATCATCGATGACTTCATCCAAAACATTGGGGAGAAGGACAAGAGATCTGGGTTTGTCCGCAAGATGATTCGATGTCTCAAAACTTCAAGGGCCCGTCACAGGATTGCTGGACAGATTGAAGAAATCAAGAAACTTGTGCATGAGACTAGTGATCGCCACAGAAGATATGACCTTGATAACATTATCCCCCAATCAAGTAATGTTGTTGCCATTGACCCACGAGTTAAAACACTCTATGAAAAGGCGGCTAACCTTGTTGGCATGGAGGGGCCAAAGAAGGACCTTGTAGATTGGCTAATTGATGAGGAGAAGCAGCTGAAGGTGGTATCAATAGTGGGATTTGGAGGTCTAGGCAAAACAACACTTGCCAATGAGGTATACCAGAGGCTAAAGGGCGATTTTGCCTGTGGTGCATTTGTGCCGGTGTCCCAGACGCCATTGTCATTGTCTTTGATAGCAAGATATCACAAGGATACTTATTATACATGCCTAATTTGGTCTCAAAAAGAGAATGAAATATATTTTGAAGATGATGTTTTTCTGGAAAGAAAATCTGATCAGCCTATCAAACAGTAGAAGTGTTGAAACAATTATGCATATAGTAACTGCGCTTAACAATTTGTATGAGAAAATCAGTTTAACTTTCAAATGTTTACTAAGTTTATTATGAATGAATAATATTTCTTAAACAAAAGGTGTTAAATAATTTTAGCTTATGTATTACGGTTTTTCTGTTTTGTGTTTTTTTTGTTCTCCAGCCACAACTAATAATTGATTGAAGGAAGTTAAATCTCTCTTGTTTAAACTTCTCTTTTTTTATAAGTGTTCTTAACATTATGTTGTATGTATGGCAGGTACTTGATTATAATTGATGATCTATGGGATGTATCAGCCTGGGAATTTATTAAATGTGCTTTCCCAGAAAATGATCTTGCCAGCAGAGTAATAGTAACTACAAGAAGTCTGAAAGTGGCTACGGCGTGTTGCTCCCCTCACAATGAGTACATTTTACAAATGAAACCCCTCAGCAACGAAGACTCAAGAATGCTATTTTTTGGCAGGATATTTGGCTCGGAGGACATTTGCCCTAACCACCTCAGAGATGTTTCAGTTGAAATTCTGAACAAATGTGGTGGCTTGCCTCTTGCAATTATCACCATAGCAGGCCTTCTAGCTAGTGAAGGTCCCAAAGAAGAAGAGTGGGAACATGTACGGAATTCTTTGGGCTCGATATCTGGAACAAAACTCACACTGAATGGGATGAGACAAATCTTAAACCTCAGTTACAAAGATCTTCCATCTCATCAGAACACTTGCTTGTTATATCTTGCTATGTATCCTGAGGACTACACGATAAAGAGGTCCAATCTGGAACGTCAATGGATGGCAGAAGGTTTCAATAGTAAAGAAAATGGGCAAGATGTGGAGAAAAATGCAAGAAACTATTTCAATGAGCTTGTCAATAGAAGCCTTGTTCAACCCGTATGGTTTGATGGTGGAGGGGCAGTGACAGCATGCAAAGTACATGATATGATGCTGGATCTTATCTTGCTTAAATGTAAAGAAGAGAATTTTCTCAGTATAGTGGACGGCTCAGAAGCCATTACAGAAGAGGAATATAAGGTTCGTCGGTTGTCTCTTCGTTTGAATGATTCAGATAATGGAATATTACTAGGAAATATTAGTTTGTCACAGGTTCGGTCTGTTATGATCTTTGGAGACTCTGGTAAAATACCTCCTCTGTCAAAGTTCAAGTTCCTTCGAGTTCTTTTTGTCGAGAACCACAGGACAATGGACCTCACTGGAATGAATGAACTGTATCAGCTAAGATATATAATGATTGGTTCTCGTTTGCAGCTACCAAGCAATTAGAAACACTTGATATACAAAATTCCAGAAGTATTCCATCTGATATAATTCTTCTGCCACACTTGTCGCATCTGGATATTGGATATGCATGTAAGCTGCCTGATGGGATCGGAAACATGAAATCCCTGAGGTTTCTTAGCAAATTTAATTTGAATTTTAGAAGAAACTCACTAGATAACTACAAGGGCCTTGGAGAGCTTACCAATATGAGAATTCTATCTCTCTACGGCAACTTAGATGGTCAGGACGCCAGTATAACAGGCATGGATGTTCTATGCTGTTCTTTGAGAAAACTTTGTAGGCTCGAGTCCCTGTTCACAAATAATTTCCAAGGAAGCATGGATGGTTTGTCTCTTCCCTGCAGCCTTCAGCGACTCCACAGCGGAGTTACACCATGGTATAGCTGTTGGTTTTCCAGGGTCCCTAACTGCACGAGGGAACTTCATAATCTCCATGAGTTGCATCTCCAAGTTGACGAGCTGCTCGATGATGGTGTTGGTATTCTTGGGGGGTTGCCCTCCCTCATCGACCTTGATTTACATGTCCGAAGATCACCAAAACAAATGATTATCATCAATGGAAGAGGAACATTCCCTGTTCTAAAGAGTTTTAGGATGAGCTTGAGCAGAGCATCATACCTGATCTTCAAATCTGGGGCGATGCCCACGGTCCTGAGGCTGAGGTTAAATTTCAACTTCCATGTACAGATGCAGAACGGAGCTTGGCCAGCCGGCATCGAGCACTTGGCTGCACTGGAAGAGCTGTCTGCGCGTATCTCGTACGTCAAGGCTACAGAATCTCAAAAGAGCTGCGCTGAATCTGATTTCAGGAGTATTGTCAACAGGCATCCCGACAATCCTCTGACTGTAGTCCGTTGGGGCGGGGATTTTATGGACGACTAATTTCTGCTTCGACTCTGCAACTAGCATGCAGCTAGTACGTGCAAGTTTCCACCTCCATTGTAATTTGCTCTCTCTCTCTCCGAAAACATGTTTTAGAGCCTATGCATCCGGTTACTCCTTATCCAACCACTCATTTCTGCATCATGATTCGTGCAAATAATTTTCTCTTTTTTGTTTCTCTCATATAGAACATGTATTTGTACTTCAACTTTGCAGCAAAACAAAGCTTTCTATGTAGAATGTGGGATAAAACCTACAGATTTTTTGGTCCAACATAAATATACAAAATGAGATTTGTTTGATTAAAAAAAATCTTATTTTTCATATTTATGTCGGACAAAAAAATCTGAAAGTTTTATCTCACATTCTAGTTACAAAGTTATGTTGTACTGCAAAGTTTGAAGTTCAAGACATGTTTTATATGAGAGGAACAAAAAAGAGAAAATTTCATGTAATAAGGTAGTTGTGTAGCACAGATCTCAAAGCAACATTGGAGTGCTAGGATAGTGAGGCCCGGGTGCATAACCTCACAAAATCTGCATCCCTGCTCTCTCTCTCTCTCTCTATTGCTTGTTTGTTTCGTGAAACCTCATTGTGTAGAGTTCCTGTAGCTTCATACGTGCTTTATTGCGTTACTATTATCAGAAATCGTTTCTTTATCATGGAAATGTTTTCCTGCAGTGTCATTAGTGAATATTTTCACAGTAGCCTGATTTCCACCAAACTAAGTATAGGTGTATGCTCTAGTTCACATTCCTGGTAGAATTTTTAACACAAGATGTTGTCTGGTTTTCTAATTCGAATACTACTATGATGTGCTGTGTGCTGTGCTACCCTGCTAAGGTCTTCTCTTCCATGCATGGTGTGATGATGTACGGCTTTCGCTTTCGATTCTTGAGTAGCTTTCGCTTTCTAATTTTTTGCGGCAACTTTTATTGTTAGGTTAACACCCTCACCTGCGTAATTTCAGAAAGGTCTGACCTGTCTTCTCAATGATATTTGTTTGTAGGAAATGAAGTGGATGCCAATTCCTATTGATTGGGACAGCTCTGTGAGGACAACAATGGAATGCTGCAAGCAGATGTCTACCAATATATACAAGTCACAACGGATGGAGATGAATTGTTAGATGGACTGCTGGACGCATCTTCGCTTCTTGTTTCCACTTACCCTTGGTGAACATTCAATTCATAACCTCACCGAGTTGCATTCTGTTACCTCTATGCACTGGTAGAAAAAGGGCCTATAGTCCCGGTTCGTAAGGGTCTTTAGTCCCGGTTCCGGAACCGGGACTAAAGTGTCGGTACTAATACCTCCCCCCTTTAGTCCCGGTTCAATCCAGAACCGGGACTAAATGCCCTCCACGTGGGCAGTGCGCAGAGCCCAGTCAGGAGACCCTTTGGTTCCAGTTGGTGGCATCAACCGGGACCAATAGGCATCCACGCGTCAGCACTTCTGTGGCTGGGGTTTTTGTT
>NC_041382.1:783479495-783485783 GCF_002162155.2 Triticum dicoccoides
GGGGTTAATTTAGGTGTTTCATATATTGTGTTAGCTAGTTATAATTAATAGAGAGAAGTGTCCTCTATTATGTCCGTGCTTGATCGACGCTACGTACTATACATACGTATATAGAGAGGACTAGACACGCTAGCTAGCTAGTAAGCAAACGAAGGAAACAGAAGATCGTCATGAACATATATGCATATATACAGAGAGAAGTGATATCGACCACCTCTCCTTCTCTGAGAGATTGGTCGAACAACAAGTTCTTGTATATCTATCTGACACTACCGGCTACATATATACAATAATTATCTCTTACAAATATAATCATACGGACTCAGGGTCCACATAGAATTCTCCGTCTTCAGAGATCACGTGGTCAAGAAAGAATGCCGCCAATTCCTCTTGAATTGCTCGCATGCGAGCTGGTGCTAGGAGTTCATCCCGCTTCCGAAACATCTAATTTGAAGAAGGGGGTCAATACATATATATATATAAATGAATGAAACTCAACACAAATGATGGTAATAAAATAAAATTGTGAATGTTGTTATTTACGTACTTCATATTGTTCGTTAGAGTACCCGCCCCGCTCACAGGTCGTGTGGCGGATGGACTCGCAGATGTAGTATCCACAGAAATCATTCCCTTGTTCCTGCCACAACCACTTTACAAGAAATAGAGGTCAATCAAACTGATAAGCAAGAATGCTAAATGGTATTGATGAAACTAGCGCTTGAATCACTAGGAGATGCGCGGAACATGCTACTATAGTACTTACTTTCGGGTGTCTAAATTCCAGCTCCTTCGGCAGTCCCGGAACTGTTTTGGTGAATTTTCTCCAAACCCTGCCGGACAAAGAAAACAATTACTTGATATCAGGAAATGAACAAAGTTGCTGATATGGTGGATAATGATTGATTTAACTTACTTCTTGAGGATTTCAGTCATGTCCGCATACTCCTTGGGATCTTTTCGTTTAGAGTCCAAGACGGTTACTATTCCCTGCTCAAGCTTAATCTCTAGGAGAATATAGTGGAAACTGCACACACATGCATAACTCATGAATTACATTACTATAACCTTGACTAATATATAAGGGAAACCGAATACGCACAAGACAGTAACACTCACCTGAAGTTGTAAGGAAAGAGTATTATATCTTTGTTTTGATTTATTACGAACGATCGTAGCAAGTTGGCCTCGGTAGCTGCGGCATGAAGTTTAACCTCAGTTGCATCTATGCGATATGTGTTAATGAACCCAATATCACCGACTTGTCTTTTCTTCAATTCGGCGATCTTCAATCTGCATAATATAGTGAGGATGATTATAAATACATGCAATGAAAGAGCTAAGCTATATAGAGAAACTTAATGACAGAAGTAGTACTATTTATAGACAGTAGCAGGCGACCGTTGTTTTATCGAGGGCCAATTGATTGAAAAACTGATAGAACTCCTCAAATGGAATAGGCAACAGATCAATTCCAACGAGGTCATGCTCCTTTTTAACTTTCACATACAAAGTACTCCTCCCCCTAGAGTCTCTGCAGATTTTCAAGTACCAATCATGCAATCTTCGCATCATCGTTGATAGAGATCTTTCATCTTTGACGAGAGGCTTCCCGTACTCGTATCTTTGTATTTGCACCTCCATGGGTTCATAATGTACTTCGTCGGGCAGGTAATCTACAAGATTGCTATAACCGGGCACCATCCTCGGATCATTATCGATGTTGTGGCTAGGCACCTTGAGCGGGGGGCACGATTGCTTCGCTTGTTCGCCGAGCTGGGCAATTTGTTTCCCAGCTCGTCGTTCTTTCAGCCTTTGATCACTGACAGTACTTCCCGACCGCTCCGCTTTGGCAAATTCCTTTCCAATAATGCGGTCATAGTTTCCTTTCGGCGGATCAGACTTTGGTGGTTTTGTCAGGGCAGCCAGAGTGCGCTTCACTTTCACCCGATCTACCTTCTCCTCCGGAGGTGGATGTTTCTTTGCTTTCACCCCTTCAAAGAAGTTCCTCACTTCTTCTCGCGCGATCTCGGCATTCTCCTCCAGGGTCCTCTCATATGGTAACTTCTCTGGAGTCTTTAGAGAAGGACCGAATCTGTATGTCCTCCCGCCTCTGGTTGTACTGCTAGACGCCGACCGAGCAGACGGAGTGGTTGCCTTCTTTACTTGCTTAAGCGGCGGAGGAGAAGGACTACGGCGCGCCGGAGCAGCTGGAGCGGCGGCAGGTCTCTTCCGCCCTTGCTGACGAGGCGGAGAAGGAGGAGGCTGGCTGCTCGGGCGCGTCGGCGCAGGCGGAGAAGGAGGCGGAGTGCCGCCACGCGCCGGAGAAGGAGCCGGCCGAGGGCCCTGATCGTCACTCGCCGGAGGAGGAGGCGGTGGAGGCGGAGTGCCCTGACTCGCCGGAGGAGGAGGAGGAGGCGGTGGCGTCCAGTTCGGAAGGTTGATGAGCTCCTTCCGCCATAGGCATGGAGTCTTCAGAGCAGACCCCAGCCGAGTCTCCACTTCACCGGTAGGGTGGTCAAGCTGGAGGTCCTCAAATCCCTCCGTTATCTCATCCACCATCACCCTAGCATATCCTTCTGGAATCGGCCGGCAGTGAAAAGTTGCGCCGGATTCAGTAGGATAAACAGAGCCAACAGCCGCCTTGACCTTCAAATTCATCCATTGCGTCATAAGGTGGCAATTTTGAGACTCCGTTATAGCATCCACGGGATAGCTGGCAGGAGCCGTCAAGGCATGCTCCAGCTGAAGCAGCTCGGTGGAAGCCATGCTGCTTCTGCGCTGAGATGGCGGGGTAGCTTCGGGGGAGGCTTCGGCAATACGTTTGCTGCGATTTGCTTCTCGTTCCTCTATCGCGTCTACCCTTGCTTGCAGCGCCTGTATTTGGGTCTGCTGCACTTTTTTCCTCCTCTCATGGGATTTGTAACCGCCTGCGTCCGGAAACCCAACCTTCCGCGGAATGGAGCCTGGCGTGCCTCGTGTCCGTCCAGGGTGCTCAGGATTCCCGAGGGCCATTGTGAGCTCGTCGTTCTCTCTGTCTGGAAAGAACGTCCCTTTCTGCGCTGCTTCGATATACTGCTTAAGCTTACTGACTGGTATGCCCATTTGATCGTTCGTCCAAATGCACTTCCCTATTACAGGATCCAGTGTTCCGCCAGCCCCGAAGAACCAAGTCCGGCAATGGTCTGGCCAGTTAATTGTCTCTGGTTCGATCCCTTTATGAACCAGATCATTCTCAGTCTTGGACCACTTAGGCCGGGCTACGAGGTAGCCACCTAACCCCGTGCGATGGTGAAGCTTCTTCTTCGTGGCATTTTGCTTGTTTGTCGCCGACATCTTCTTACTCTTTTCTGATGTCTTGTGGGCCACAAATGCGGGCCAGTGATCTCTGATCTTCTCATATCTGCCCTTGAATTCTGGTGTCTCATTATTTTTGACAAACTTATTCAGCAGCTCTTTCTTCCACCTCCTGAATAGTTCTGCCATCCTCTTCAGAGCAAAAGACTTGATTAATTTCTCTTTAACTGGGTTCTCTGGATTATCCTCAGGCGGTATGGTAAAATTTGACTTCAGCTCAGTCCAAAGATCATTTTTCTGTATATCATTGACATAAGACACCTCAGGGTCTTTTGTAGCCGGCTTAAACCATTGCTGGATGCTTATCGGGATCTTGTCCCTAACCAGAACCCCGCACTGAGCAACAAATGCGCTCTTTGTCCGGAGGGGTTCAATAGGTTGGCCGTCGGGCGCGATTGCTATGATCTCAAACTTTTCATCCGAGCTCAACTTTTTCTTCGGGCCTCGTCTCTTTACCGAAGTTGTGCTCGATTCGGAGGGCTAGAAAAAAGAACAAAGACTTAATTAATATATGTACATACCAAAACAATGAATGCATCAATCAGCTAGTCAGCATAGGCTTAACTAATATATACCTGGCCGGACTCGGTTCGGTCACTGGAGCCGTCATCACGGTCTCCTTCTTGCACCGACATTGGGTCACCGGAGCCGTCCTCATGTTCTTCTTCTTGCACCGGCATTAGGTCACCGTAGCCAGCTTGTTCACCCTTTCCTTCCAGACCATCAGTTTCATTGAGAAACAACGAGATGGCATCACTTCCTTCTGCGATTATGTCCCTCAACAACGCTTCTTTTGTTGCTTCGTCTAGGGCCGTGTCCATAGTTTCTACAAATATTTACAACATGGCAATTATTATTCAAACATGACAGATGGATATATTAGTGCCAAACGTAGAACTAGCTACCTAATCATAGTAAGCTATCGGGAGGGGGTATATATCGACAACGACGACACTACATCTATGTCCCTCGACGACCCTCGTTCCCGATAAAAAAAAGAGGAAGAAGAAGAAGAAAAAGAGGAGAAGAAAGAATAGAGGAGATCTTCTCCTCTATTCTTTCTTCTCCTCTTTTTTTTCTTCTTCCTCTTCTTTTTTTATCCTCTTCTTCCTCTCATGTTCGATAGGATCACCGAGGGGTCGGGAGGTTGCCTAGTGTCAAGGGATTCAACAAAACCATGTCTTCATCATTAGGACAAGTAACATGTGCATGATGGTACGAAGCTCTTCAAAGTTGTTCTGGAACGGAGTCCCAGATAGGATAATTCGCTTTTTGGTACAAAGTTCAGCAAGAGCCTTCCGAATATCGCTATTTGGAAGGACTTGCTGAATTCGTACCAAAAGGCGGATTATTCTATCCGGGACTCCATTCCAGAACAACTTTGCAGAACTTCGTACCAACATGCCCTGTTTACTTCCGGCTAATGATGAAGGCATGGATTTCTTCAATACTTTGACACTAGGAAACCTCTCTCTACTTCCGGCTAATAAGAATAAGAAGAAGAAGAAGAAGAAGAAGAAGAAGAAGAAGAAGAAGAAGAAGAAGAAGAAGAAGAAGAAGAAGAAAATAAGAAAAAAAAGAGGAGAAGAAGAAAGGAATAGTGGAGAAAAGAGAAAATAGAATATATTCTATTTTCTCATTTCTCCACTATTCCTTTCTTCTTCTCCTCTTCTTTTTCTTCTTTTTTCTTCTTCTTATTTATTTCTCCTCTTCTTTTCGGTAGAGGAAACCCTAAATAGCTAGCAAGTATCGTGGGTGTGAGATACATGTGGCCTTCGGTGTCGGACACTACATCCACGTCCCACAAGTGACGTGGGCGTCGAAGCCCGCGCCACTTGTGGGATGTGGGTGTAGTGTCCGACACCGACGGTACATGTATCTCACACCGACGATACTTTCTATTTAGGGTTTCTCCTCTACCGCTCCTCGACCTCTCGATGACCCTCGTTCCCGATAAAATAAAGAGGAAGAAGAAGAAGAAGAAAGAAGAGAAGAAAGAATAGAGGAGAAGACTTCCTCTTCTTCCTCTCTCTTCTTCTCCCTCTTCTTCCCCTTCTTCCTCGCCTCTCTCATGAATGTCTGGCATTGTCGACCCCCCCCCCCCACGTGTCCAAGAAAAAAAAGAAGAAAAAAGAGGAGAAGAAGAAAGGAATAGAGGAGAAAAGAGAAAATAGAATATATATTCTATTTTTCTCTTCTTCTCCTCTATTCCTTTCTTCTTCTCCTCTTCTTTTTCTTCTTTTTTCTTCTTATTTATTTCTCTTCTTCTTTTCCTCTCCTCTTCTTCTTTCTTTCCTCTTCTTATTTTCTTCTTTCCTATCCTTCTTTTTCTAAAATTGTAACTTTTGCATATATAAAACTCTTCTAAAATTGTAACTTTCTATATAAAACTTTCCTATCGGGAGGGGGAGAAGATCGAAGAAAAAAAGAGGAGAAGAAGAAAGGAATAGAGGAGAAGAAGAAAAAATAGAAAAAAAATCTATTTTTTCTTCTTCTGCTCTTCCTTTTCTTCCTCTCCTCGTCTTCTCCTTCTTCCTCTCCACTAACATAAAATGCACTAACCTAAAATGCAACAAACATAAAATGCACTAAATCGATCAACTAACCTAAAATCAGTGATAAAATGCACTAACCTAAAATCGATATCTACTAACAACTTAAAAAAATTAGTACATATATGAAAAAATGCATATATGAAAAAAAACATCATCATATCATCAACAGAAAAAAAACATCATCATATCATCAACAGAAAAAAAACATCATCATATCATCAACATCATCATATCATCAACCTAAAATCAGTGATAAAAAGGGCGCTGGGGCCGGACCGAAAGTGGCGGCGTGTGGTCGGGGCGACGGCGACGGGGTTGGGGAAGGGGCGGCGCGCGCGACGGCAGCGACGGGGTCAGGGAAGGGGCGGCGCGCAGC
>NC_041382.1:783486817-783488393 GCF_002162155.2 Triticum dicoccoides
TGATTTCTTTTTGATTTTAGGTCACAAAAATTATAAACTTTCTGTTAGTGCCATTAGTTTTAAATTTTGAATAGTTTAAATTTGAATTTTTAAAAATATGTGTGAATCACTAGTTTATGAATAACTTTACTATAAAAATAGAATTTTTTTTCTTCTTTGCTATTTATTTTTTATTTATACTTACAATTAAATACTTATAGTTTGATTTTAGGCCACAAAAATTATATTCTTTTTGCTATTGAAGAATATTATAGTTTTATTTTAGTTGATCATAACATAATATTTTAATTGATTGTTTTTATTTCATAAAAGTTTTGTAGTTCATTCTGTTTGCTATTAATTCATTCTTTGAGCTAAATGACTCTGAAATTGGAAAGCATTTCAAAATGAACTCTGAAAAGGTTGAAAGTTGGCATGGTATCATCATTTCACCCACATAGCATGTTCCAAAAAGTAGAGAGGATTATGACAAAAACTTGATGCACTTCGTGTACAAAATGGACAATCACTTTCGAAGTATCAAAGTTTCGAACCATAAGACATGAAAGCATTTCAAATGAACTCTGAAAAAGTTGAAAGTTGGGATGGTATCATAATTTCACCCACATAGCATGTGCATGTACAAAACGGACAATGGTAGCATGTTCATCTGTTACAAATTTGGCATGGTATCATCATAATAGTTGCGCGAGAAAGTCTTCACTTTTTCTTCGCTTGTGTCATTTGCTTATTGCGCCGTAACCATGGATAATCTTCATTGTTTATCAGGATGCTTGGGTCAGCCTTGACATTGAAGGGAGGAATTTCATGAAACTTTTCATAATCTTCAGACATGTCTGTCTTGCCGTCCACTCCCAGGATGTCCCTTTTTCCTGAAAGAACTATGTTGCGCTTTGGCTCATCGTATGATGTATTCGCTTCCTTATCTTTTCTTTTTCTCGGTTTGGTAGACATGTCCTTCACATAGATAACCTGTGCCACACCATTGGCTAGGACGAACGGTTCGTCAGTGTACCCAAGATTTTTCAGATCCACTGTTGTCATTCCGTACTGTGGGTCTACCTGTACCCCGCCGCCTAACAGATTGACCCATTTACACTTAAACAAAGGGACCTTAAAATCAGGTCTGTAGTCAAGTTCCCATATGTCCACTATGTAACCATAATATGTGTCCTTTCCGCTCTCGGTTGCTGCATCAAAGCGGACACCGCTGTTTTGGTTGGTGCTCTTTTGATCTTGGGCGATCGTGTAAAATGTATTCCCATTTATCTCGTATCCTTTGTAAGTCAATACAGTCAAAGATGGTCCCCTGGACAACAAGTACAACTCATCACAAACAGTGTTGTCACCTCTGAGACGTGTTTCCAACCAACTGCTGAAAGTCCTGATGTGTTCACATGTAATCCAGTCGTCGCACTGCTCCGGGTGTTTGGAGCGCAGACTGTTCTTGTGTTCATCGACATACGGGGTCACCAAGGTAGAGTTCTGTAGAACTGTGTAGTGTGCTTGAGACCAAGAATATCCGTCCCTGCATATTATTGAGTCTCTTCCAAGAGTGCCTTTTCCAGTCAGTCTC
>NC_041382.1:783489336-783490315 GCF_002162155.2 Triticum dicoccoides
AAGGGGCGGCGCGGGGCGACGACGGGCTCGGGGCGGCGCGCGGCGGGCGCGGGGCGACGACGGGCTCGGGGCGGCGACGACGACGACGAACGGCCTGGGGGCGAATGGGAGCGGTTGGCCAAAATTTCACAAGTGTTGGCTTATATAGCCAGAGCAAAGATCCCGGTTCGCGATACCAACCGGGACTAATGCCCCTCTTTGGTCCCGGTTGGTGCCACGAACCGGGACCAAAGGCCAATTTTCAGCAGCCCAAAGGGCGGGAAGCGGCGGCCTTTGGTCCCGGTTGGTGCCACGAACCGGGACTAAAGGGTGGCATTGGTCACGGTTGGTGCCACGAACCGGGACCAATGCACCCTTTAGTCCCGGTTGGTGCTACCAACCGGGACCAATGGCCTTTGCTGCCCCGCGCCCAAAAGTTTAGTCCCACATCGCTAGCTGAAGGGCGCCGGCACTGGTTTATAAGCGCGGGTGTGCCTCCCCATTCGAGCTCCTCTCTAATGCAGACTTTCGGGCCTAAACTTGCTACTGCCTGTGGGCCTATTGGGCCTTCTACGGGCCTGAGTCCTGGCCCATGTAGGGTTTCTAGTCGTATTCAGGACGTGGAGACCCAGTAGGAGGCATTTTTTTTTGGTTTTTTCTTTTTTATTTCTACATTTTTTTGGTTTTTTTATTTTTTTATTACTACTTACAACTAAATAGTTACAATTTTTTAGTGATTTCTTTTTCCTTTTAGGTCACAAAAATTATAAACTTTCTGTTAGTACCATTAGTTTTAAATTTTGAATAGTTTAAATTTGAATTTTTAAAAATTTGTGTGAATCACTAGTTTATGAATAACTTTACTAGAAAAATAGAATTTTTTTCTATTTATTTTTTATTTATACTTACAACTAAATACTTATAGTTTTTTAGTGATTTCTTTTTGATTTTAGGTCACAAAAATTATAAACTTTCTGTTAGTGCCATTAGTTTTAAATTT
>NC_041382.1:783491553-783509710 GCF_002162155.2 Triticum dicoccoides
CCAACTGCTGAAAGTCCTGATGTGTTCACATGTAATCCAGTCGTCGCACTGCTCCGGGTGTTTGGAGCGCAGACTGTTCTTGTGTTCATCGACATACGGGGTCACCAAGGTAGAGTTCTGTAGAACTGTGTAGTGTGCTTGAGACCAAGAATATCCGTCCCTGCATATTATTGAGTCTCTTCCAAGAGTGCCTTTTCCAGTCAGTCTCCCCTCATACCGCGATTTAGGGAGACCTATCTTGTTAAGGCCAGGAATGAAGTCAACACAAAACCCGATAACATCCTCTGTTTGATGGCCCATGGAGATGCTTCCTTCTGGCCTAGCGTGGTTAAGGACATATTTCTTTAGGACTCCCATGAACCTCTCAAAGGGGAACATATTGTGTAGAAATACGGGCCCCAGGATGACAATCTCGTCGACTAGATGAACTAGGATGTGCGTCATGATATTGAAGAAGGATGGTGGGAACACCAGCTCGAAACTGACAAGACATTGCGCCACATCACTCCTTAGCCTTGGTACGATTTCTGGATCGATCACCTTCTAAGAGATTGCATTGAGGAATGCACATAGCTTCACAATGGCTAATCGGACGTTTTCTGGTAGAAGCCCCCTCAATGCAACCGGAAGCAGTTGCGTCATAATCACGTGGCAGTCATGAGACTTTAGGTTCTGAAACTTTTTCTCTGGCATATTTATTATTCCCTTTATATTCGACGAGAAGCCAGTCGTGACCTTCATACTGAGCAGGCATTCAAAGAAGATTTCTTTCTCTTCTTTCGTAAGAGCGTAGCTGGCAGGACCTTTATACTGCTTCGGAGGCATGCCGTCTTTTTCGTGCAAACATTGCATGTCGTCTCGTGCCTCAGGTGTATCTTTTGTCTTCCCATACACGCCCAAGAAGCCTAGCAGGTTCACGCAAAGGTTCTTCGTCACGTGCATCACGTCGATTAAGGAGCGGACCTCTAGGTCTTTCCAGTAGGGTAGGTCCCAAAATATAGATTTCTTCTTCCACATGGGTGCGTGTCCCTCAGCGTCATTCGGAACAGCTAGTCCACTGGGACCCTTTCCAAAGATTACGTAGTGTAAATCATTAACCATAGCAAGCACGTGATCACCGGTGCGCATGGCGGGCTTCTTCCGGTGATCTTCCTCGCCTTTGAAATGCTTGCCTTTCTTTCGACATTGATGGTTGGTCGGAAGAAATCGACGATGGCCCAGGTACACATTCTTCCTGCATTTGTCCAGGTATATACTTTCAGTGTCATCTAAACAGTGCGTGCATGCGTGGTATCCTTTGTTTGTCTGTCCTGAAATGTTACTGAGAGCGGGCCAATCGTTGATGGTCACGAACAGCAACGCCTTAAGGTTAAATTCCTCCTGTCTGTGCTCATCCCACGTACGTACACCGTTTCCATTCCACAGCTGTAAAAGTTCTTCAACTAATGGCCTTAGGTACACATCAATTTCGTTGCCGGGTTGCTTAGGGCCTTGGATGAGAACTGGCATCATAATGAACTTCCGGTTCATGCACATCCAAGGAGGAAGGTTATACATACATAGAGTCACGGGCCAGGTGCTATGATTGCTGCTCTGCTCCCCGAAAGGATTAATGCCATCTGCGCTTAAAGCAAACCATACATTCCTTGGGTCCTTTGCAAACTCATCCCAGTACTTTCTCTCGATTTTTCTCCACTGCGACCCGTCAGCGGGTGCTCTCAACTTCCCATCTTTCTTTCGGTTCTCACTGTGCCATCGCATCAACTTGGCATGCTCTTCGTTTCTGAACAGACGTTTCAACCGTGGTATTATAGGAGCATACCACATCACCTTTGCAGGAAGCCTCTTCCTGAGGGGCTCGCCGTCAACATCACCAGGATCATCTCGTCTGATCTTATACCGCAATGCACCACATACCGGGCATGCGTTCAGATCCTTGTATGCACCGCGGTAGAGGATGCAGTCATTAGGGCATGCATGTATCTTCTCCACCTCCAATCCTAGAGGGCATACGACCTTCTTTGCTGCGTATGTACTGTCGGGCAATTCGTTATCCTTTGGAAGCTTCTTCTTCAATATTTTCAGTAGCTTCTCAAATCCTTTGTCAGCCACAGCATTCTCTGCCTTCCACTGCAGCAATTCCAGTACGGTACCGAGCTTTGTGTTGCCATGTTCGCAATTGGGGTATAACCCTTTTTTGTGATCCTCTAACATGCGATCGAACTTCAGCTTCTCCTTTTGACTAATGCATTGCGTCCTTGCATCAACAATGACCCGGCGGAGATCATCATCATCGGGCACATCGTCTGGTTCCTCTTGATCTTCAGCAGCTTCACCCGTGGCAGCATCATTGGGCACATCGTCTGGTTCCTCTTGATCTTCACCAGCTCCCCCCATTGCAGCATCACCGTATTCAGGAGGCACATAGTTGTCATCGTACTCTTCTTCTTCACCGTCTTCCATCATAACCCCTATTTCTCCGTGCCTCGTCCAAACATTATAGTGTGGCATGAAACCCTTGTAAAGCAGGTGGGAGTGAAGGATTTTTCGGTTAGAGTAAGACCTCGTATTCCCACATTCAGTGCATGGACAACACATAAAACCATTCTGCTTGTTTGCCTCAGCCGCATCGAGAAACTCATGCACGTCCTTAATGTACTCGCGGGTGTGTCTGTCACCGTACATCCATTGCCGGTTCATCTGCATGCATTATATATAATTAAGTGTCCAAATTAATAGAAGTTCATCATCACATTAAAACCAAAGTGCATACATAGTTCTCATCTAACAACATATAGCTCTCCAGAGCATCTAATTAATTAAACCATACATTGAAACTATGTAAAACATTTCAATGCGAAAACAAATGCGATCATAATCGCAACCAAAGTAACAATTGATCCAACGGCATAATGATACCAAGCCTCGGTATGAATTGCATATTTTCTAATCTTTCTAATCTTCAAGCGCATTGCATCCATCTTGATCTTGTGATCATCGACGACATCCGCAACATGCAACTCCAATATCATCTTCTCCTCCTCAATTTTTTTTATTTTTTCCTTCAACAAATTGTTTTCTTCTTCAACTAAATTTATCCTCTCGACAATAGGGTCGGTTGGCATTTCCGATTCACATACATCCTAGATAAATAAAATCTATGTCACGTTGGTCGGCATAATTTTCATAAACAATAAATGAACCAATAGTTATAAAGATAATATACATACCAAATCTGAATCATAGACAGGACGAGGGCCGACGGGGGCGGATACCAAAACCATCGCACTATATAAGATGCAATAATAAATGTAAGAAAATGATACAAGTATCTATCTAAACATACAAGTAAGAATATTTTTCCTTTCAGAAAGAAGATAAGAACAAGAGGCTCACCACGGTGGTGTCGGTGATGAGATCGGCGCGGGTGATCGACGGCGATGAAGACGGGGACGAGGGGTGACGGACCGCTAAAGCTAGACAAATCTCGAGGAAAATGGAGCTTGGAGGTCGAGCTTCGAGAGGAGAAAGCTTAAGTAGTGTGGCTCGGGCATTCCATCGAACACCTCATGTGCATAGGAGGTGAGCTAGAGCACCACAAAGCCCTCTCCCCCTCGGCCAGAAAAAACAGAGCACTGTGCTCTGCTCTTGCGCGAGGGGGTATATATAGGCACCTCATTGGTCCCGGTTGGTGGCATGAACTGGGACTAAAGGGGAGCCTTTGGTCCCGGTTCAAGTCACCAACCGGGACCAATGGTGGTGGGCCAGGAGCGAGGCCCATTGGTCCCGGTTCGTCCCACCAACCGGGACCAAAAGGTCCAGACGAACCGGGACCAATGGCCCACGTGGCCCGGCCGGCCCCCTGGGCTCACGAATCGGGACCAATGCCCACATCGGTCCCGGTTCTACACTGAACCGGGACTAATGGGCTGAGCCGGCCTGGACCATTGCCCTGTTTTCTACTAGTGATGAGAACATAACCACGTTTTTGTTGTGCTTGTAATAAGGGTTGGTGCTGGCCAGGAGTTTGCACTATGATAGATGGTTGCTTGCCCCTTCCTCCCAGCTTTTCCAGCCTCCGAATTATCTTGTTCATTTATTTTTGGTGTGCTTACTCTGTATTGAACTGAACATTCCTTGTTTGAAGATTCAAATTGTTGAAAACACAACTTATTTATTCGAGATGTATTGTAATTTGCTCAGTTCTAATGTATCTTTGTGATGAAATGTTGTTTCACTCATTTCATTGGAGGTTGTAGCACCTGCCCTGCATTACAAGGGCCTCATCGCACTAGGTGTCAGGATAACATAGCTGAGTTACTTGATGCAATTTTGGCTTAGAGGAACACCAAGTGAGATCTCTCCGCGAAATAACCGTCCGATAGCACCCCAGCAGTCGCCATGATGATTCGAACACGGGTGGGCGGAATGGTGCATGCAGCTGCTTCACTACCGCCGATCTGCTCAATGCCCATGGACCTACGTACATACACTGTTTGTAAGCATTACAGTACAGCCGTATGTACCTACTGAATGGACATGTCATCTACTTCCTCTGTAAATATATATAAGATGTTTTACATTACTGTAAAGAGTACTAACTATCAAAATGACATATATTTAGGAATTTACTGGAATGTTCTTCTCTTCTCTTCTCATCTTTTTTTCTTTGCGGCAGCAGAATGTACGTACGTAAATAAGCTACTGACGGGTCCTTGGTTTTCCTTTTCATCCCCTGAATCGTGCCGCCACGTGTACAGTATGTTTCAGTAGAAGGCATATACTGCTGCATGAGTCATCAGGTTGTGGCGAATACAGCCCTGCGCTGCCCCAGTAACCATGGGGTGACACCCCCGGAGGTGCCACTGAAATAAAACCGCCAGGGCTATTTCTCGCCTATTCCAATAGCTACAGTAGCCTCGCCTCTGACACAGGGCTGCTTCCTTTTCATGAGGACAGCTCGTTAAAACGGTTTTTAGGACCGATTTTCAAACCTTTTAGCGTTTTCTGTTCTTTTATTGTGTTTCCTTTTATCTGTTTTTTCAGGTTTTCTACTTTTTTATTCATTTAATTATGTTTATTTTCTTTCTAAAATTTATTTTTTATAGTTCTATGTTTCTTTTTCAACAGTTTTTTGGCTTTCGGTTGCATGTGTTTGTTTATAGGTTTTTTGGGTATGCTATTTTTTGCCTAGTTTTTTTGAAATGTCTAGTTTTTGTGTACGTATTGTATTGTACCTTTTTCAAATTGCTCAAGAATTTGAAATATGCATTCTCCATTTTTCATATGCATCAGGAACATTTCTGTATACATGTTTAGCATTTTCCAAGTATACATGATTAAGATTTTCTAAAATATATGTTTGATGTATACTTTCTTCAGGCACATTGTGCATTATTTATATACATTATGAACATTATTTAAATATTATTTTCAAAATTTCAAATACATGATTATTGTTTTTCAAATATTTTTTTGTGAAAAACAAAAGCCAAATCTGTGTTAAACATTTTTTCAAATATATGTTGATCTTTTTCTGAATTAATATATGTTGATCTTTTTCTTGAATTATTTGTAATATAATTATTTTAACCTGCAGGAACATTTATTTTACCTTCTTTACATATTTTTTTAAATGTCACAAACACATTTTTGGAAATGTGTAAACTTGATCTAAAATGTCATGTACAATTTTGAATGTTATGAAACATTGTTTTTTGAATAGACAAGCATTTTTTAAAAAAATTCACGTACATTTTCTGAAACAAGGGAACAGTTTTAAATGCAAAGATTTTTTAAAATTATAAAAGTTGCATAAATTTTATTATTTGCACTATATTAACATTTTTATGTACACGCGATGAATGTTTTTAAAAAATTTAAGTAAAAATATTCCAATTAATAAATGTAAGAAAAAGTTATAAAAATAGGAGTAATGTGCTTTAGAGGCCCAAAGAGCATCCCGCAATGGGGAGGCCCATTTAAGGGAGCACCTGAGGTGAGCGAACACTTCGTCTCGCCCTAAGCGAGTCAAAGCCCCTAAATGAAGGGCAAGCGCACATACCAACTAGGCCAGCACATTATTAGCACTACTTACTGTAGTGACTCCAAAATTTTTTTCTTAAAAATTACCTTCAGTATAAAATAAGTAAAATAGTAAAAATAGGAAAAGTACTGAATTTCCAAAATTCTCTTGAAAATTAAATAATAGTTTTAATTCTAAGGAACATTCTTGTTTATTCTCAAATTTAAAATTGTTTGTGACTTCTAAAAAATGTTTGTGTTTCAAAGAATTTTCTTGAATTATTGTTGATTTTTACAAATTTTTGTGTGATTTCAACAATTTTTCTCTAATTTTAAAAAATGATTATGTATTCCAAAAAGTTCTCATGAAATGTTTATTGTACTTATTTTTTTATTGTCAAAAAAAAACCTAGAATAGGATAGAACCACAAACACAAAAGGGAATGCAAATGAACAGAAGAAAACTGATGGAACTGATCAATACATGGGACAGGCCCATCGAGTGATGCCCTGTGCCTCGACATCTTTATGTGGTATGTCTCAAATAGGGATTACCCCACACCCGTATGATCTACACCCAACATGGTATGCATTTCTTGAGGTTGGCGCATGGGGTCAGATGGTCCATCCACAGTTGGTATGCTTACATTCAGTTCCTCTTGGCATGAATTTTTATACGGAAGGATGTTGCATTTCCTTCAGAACCTTCAGACTGCAATAGATGTTTCCATGTAGCTCTTATCGAGTACTACTGATTAAATGTCACTGTTTTTTTCCTGATTTTTACTGCATTTCATTGAAAACTTCATATTTCAGTAGATGTTTCCATGCATTCGTTAAGAACTTCAGACTGCAATAGTACTGTCACGGTTTATGCCTTCTGTAGTTTGGGGACTATGTGTTTGTCGGTGACATTGGTGACATTCAGATAATACTAACCTCTAGGGAGAGCCTACTTTAGGAATTTTGTCTCAGGCTTCCAGATTGTTGGCTGAAGATGTGTTACAGTAATACAATCATGGATAATATAGTTATGTAAAACCACTTTCTCACGGATATTTACAATATTTCGATGGTTAATCCTTTTACATCAATATAACTAATTTCAAGATTTTATCTTACTTGGTGAGAATTATTTTCAACCAACCGAGTGACTGCCGGAAAAAGACGTGTGGAGGTGAACAGAGCGAGCAGCAATCTTCGTCGTCGGTCTGTACTCTCGCATCGCACGCTCTGTTACCCTCGCAACAATCTCTTGATCTATTTCTCGTATGGTCCATCTGGCAGTGGTGGAGATCGCCGGCAGCTTCGCCTTCTTCGGCGTGTCGGCGAACCTGATCACGTACCTGACGGGGCCGCTGGGCCACTCCAACGCTGCCGCGGCCGCCGCCGTCAACGCCTGGTCGGGGACGGCCTGCCGCCTCTGCTGGGCGCCTTCGTCGCCGACTCGTGGCTGGGCCGCTACCGCTCCATCATCCTTGCCTGCTCCCTCTACGTCCTGGTAATTACGTACTAAGTTAAAATCCTCCCAGCGGTTCTGATTGGAAGGAATGCACGATGTGATTGAGGTGTCAGGCGTGTGGGTTCAACCAACCGGGTAGTACTAGAGGTAATTGACCAATACTAGCACTAGTGGTTCAACCTCCTTTTCCAAATGAGCAGTGTAGGAAAACTCGGATTTTTAATTATTTGTATTTGGTACAACTTTTTCTTTAGGACATATTTGATATTTGATTTTTTTTGTTTTCTGTGCATGGATAATATACATTACCGTACAAAATAGTTGTCAAAGATGTAGCAGAACGTGTCAATAACCAAATGGATAGCATTTCAGAGGCCAAACACAGTAAATCTTAAATTTTACCAGATCGCACCGGATTGATGTTCTGGAATTGCTTATTATTAGTCCTGCTCAACTTGCAAGTATATGGATTTTTTTAATCTGGTTTGATGTTTGATACTGGGACGTGGCTAGCAGGCGCCCGAGGGCCCGCTGATGGGATCGAGAGCTCTTTCAAATATGGAAAGAGCTGCTGGCGCGCCCGACGCAGCCCACCAAAAAAGGAATCTTGTCCCACGTGTATTTATTTAGAGGTCCAAAAAGTTTGAAAAGCTATAACTTTTGATTTAAGCATCGATATCTAATTTCACTTTCACAGTTGTGTTTCTCGCGACGAGTTCTTCAAAACTAGATCTCATATAGATAGGTTTCGTCGAATTTTTTTTCGAGACAACTTAGGCAACTTTAGTGCTATACGAAACCAACTTCATTTTTTTTGCCTAGTAGGACTATCTATTAGGTTGGTTTGTGCAAAAATGAGAAAATCACACAAGAATATGAGGCACCTTTAGTGCTACATATAAGTAACTTCATTGCACTATATGTATCAATGAATTTTGTTAAAATTATCACAACTGTCCTACTATGGTTGCTCAATTGCCTACCATGGATATTCAGTTGCCTATCAGTGATGCCCAATTGCTTACAATACTATGAAATTGACCTACCATTGATATCCAGTTACCTGTTATTAATAATTAGTTACCTATCATTGCTGCTTAGTTGCCTAACTTTGCAAATTAGTTGCCTACAATTGTGAAGCTGCTTGTCATTGTGTTTTTCCTAAGTTGTCTAAAACACTATGAAGTTACCTATCGGTGGTGATTAGATGACTGGCATTTTAAGATCGTTATGCAACCCGAATATCAAACAAAAAAAGTTAGCAACTTTTCGGGTGTTTTTGTGCAACTCCAATGCATTCAACAAGCAACTCATGTGTGTTTTCCATCGTTATATCTGGATATTTCAATAATTTTCACGGGCAACCCATGCAAAAATTATGAACAACTTGTGTAGGCTTGTGGGCAACTATCTGATCCATCCCTATGAAACTTCTCATCACCCCCTATGCAACTTATCATCTATCACTACTTATGCAACCAGCTAACACCCACGACTTGGCTAGCCAACACCCATGCGCACTCCCACAGAAAAGGAAAGAATAAGGCTATCACACCATCCATCTCCACAGAGTTTTGAAATTTGAAATCATGATAGACAACTTATATCCCACAAAAACTTTTCAACATTATAGGCAACTTAGATCCCTTGATGGACAACTTTCATAGTATTTTAGGCAATTGGGGTGTGTAGGCAACTTCGTAGCAATATAGGCAACTTCGTTTCTGAGGCAGGCAACTTAGAAGCCATATTAGGCAATTTTCCACTCTGCGCTAAGCAACTTTCACAGTATCGTAGGAAACTAAACTATCGACAACTTAGTTTTTGATGTATGCAACTTAGCAACCATGGTAACCATCTATTAGACTATTGCACACAACTATTAGTAGGCTAGTAGGTGAATCACTAATACACACAACACACTTCATCTAGCATCAAAGTTGCTCCAATTTAGCACTAAAGTTGCCCCATCTAGCATCAAAGTTGCTTTTAAAAAGCATCAAACCATATTCATATGGGATCTAGTTTTAAAGAGTTCATCACGAGGAACCCAACGACAAAAACAGATCATAATTCCAACACGCGATTTGAAAGTTATAGCCTTTTGGAATTTTCTTGTAATGAAATTAATGCATCTTATGTCATCGTTGGCTTCATATGGTTGGTCGGACGAGTTCGTGAAAGATCAACATACTATAGTGGTTGAATCCTTCCATATATGGGCAACTTAGGATGATGTTAAGCTACTCGTGAGTCATGGCATGCAACTTAGGATATTGGTAGCCTACCTCGGAAACTAAGTTGCGTATAATACTATAAACTTGGAGGCGAAACTAGTTATGGTAGAAAACTTAGAGGTGAACCTAGTTAACACTACTAGGAAAACCCTTACCAGTAGCACTGGTTTTTGAGCTACCAGTAGCGCGGGTACCAGCGCTACTGCTACGGCGGCTACGGCTATTTTGTAGCTGTAGCGCTTTTTTAAACCAGCGCTACTGCTATCTGTATCTAGCAGTAGCGCGCCTCTGTCCATCGGTACTGCTAATACTAGTAGCGTGGCCCTTCAAAACAACGCTACTGGTAAGCAGCGCTGCTACTACAATACCCCACGCTACTGCTAGTAATTTCTTTTTTTATGTTGTTGTATTCGTATTTTTACAGGTTTTATATAGTTACAACATACACATACACTGGAACTATATGAAAAAGGAATGTCTCATCATCATCATCGAAGTGGGACAACATAGTCTCATCATATCAACATAGTCTCAACACAAATGATGTCGATCTCATCATCATCTCAAAATAGCGATACAAGTTAATGATCACATGTCTCTTACATTGTCACCTTAGACACATGTTTCATCATCTACCTAAACTAAGACATAAACGATAAGAGCGATCACGATGATCAAAAGCGGTATGATGTAGTAGTTTTTGCGGCGGCGTTGGTTCTGAATCCCCTGTTGTGCTATGAATCTCAAGTAACTAGTTTCGGCTTCCGCTCTGCTATCAAACCCTTTCTGGCTTCCGCCGGAGAAGCCAGAGACTTGGGCCTGACACTCTGGCCACTCATCATACACACCCGGAACATGCCCTACATACACGGCATATCACTTCCTCGCCATCGTTGATCTATATACCTGTCAGAGATGCACATATATATACCATGAAGCGAATTCAACAAAACAGTTATGAAATAGAAGCAACATATATAGTAAACATAGTTAACAAATTTCATCGTACCGAAAGTAATTAACTAGAGCGCGGCACCATACATCTAATAGTTTTGTCGTACTGAGAGACTCGAAGTTTCGTCGTACATAAAGTAACAAGTAACTAAACAGACACATTGTTTTTAAGCAGTGCACTCTTCCCATCTGTCCATATCCGGAAGGGTGCACCCAAGCTTAGTGAAAGGCATCATGTCCTGACGCTGTAGGGCAATGCGGGTTCGGACGTCAGCTCGCGATATTGGGCCGCCGTACAACATCCCATTCTCTTCGAGGACATCTTTGATGATGATGGACGCAATTTCCTGTTGGATCCGGTAGAAATCATTTCAAAGTCGATTATTCGGCACGGCTCCAAAGGCTTCGGCCCATCTCTGGATATGGGTATCGGATGAAGATTTCATGCAAAGTGATTGCACATCCCTTCTGTACTCCATCATTAGATGGATGACGTAGAATCCATCATTCTCACTTCTTGCTGGTTGCTGGATGCAACAGAAGTCAGTCTTGTGGCTGAAACAAAGCCTGGCCTTATTTGTTTTTTTTTTGCATTGGACATAGCCACCCCGCATGCTGAAGCCCAGTATAGCTCTGTCCAGAACATACTTTATGTGTGTGTAATCTTTCTTCTGAATGTTCTTCGACGGGTCCAAATATAGAGCGCGGGAGTAACGTGGGTAAAGAACAATGAGAACGGCATGACACCCTCCGCTGCGCAAAATACATGATCAAGTTTAGCCTCCATGCGTGCAAAGTAACTATTGAAATGCATGAAAGGATGTATGTGTTATAGTGCTATCCGCGGATGTCTTACCTGGGATGATAAGGTAGGAGAATTGTTTCTTTGTCCTTATTGCTGACCAAGAATTCTTCGATGTACTGACTCGCATATTGACGGTTGGCGTCGTTGATTGACAAGAAGCCGTCATGCATGTAGTATGGGTCCGCGACCGCAAGACCGGCGACTTGCTCTCTCCTGACGATGTAGTTCATGTGCAGCGCATACAGGCGGACGAAGGTGAAAGAACATGCGGTGCCCCCATGTTTGGTTTTGGTAATTGATGACAATCTCTATGGACTAATGGTTGCCTTGAGTTATATTTGAAGGTTTTGTCCATAGGCTTTTCTTGGAGTACATGTGTTGGTTTCAAGGAGAGTTTGTATCGACCAAGGTGCTATTTAAGGAATTACCTAAAGATTGGTCTTGTGAGAGGTTGATCAAGACTAAGTCAAAGAGTGAATCAAGTTGATCAACCCACAAAGCGTAGAAGATGTACCGAGAGGGATCAAGTGATCCCATGGTATGGTAAGCATTGTCAATTATGCTTTGTGTACTAACCCATGGTCTTCGTGAGGGTTCTTTGTGGGGTTAGGTTACGGTGTGCAAGTTCAAGTGGAGCATCACGAAGAGATCAAATGCTTGAAGCTTGCCGTACTTTGTGGTGACAATGGACTTGTGAAGATGTGCGGAAGAGTGGCTCACCCATAATGGAGTATGGGGAGCAATCAACTAGTCTTCATCGAGTCAACACAATCAAGAAAGGTTGCGGTGTGCAAGTTCAAGTGGAGCATCACGAAGAGATCAAATGCTTGAAGCTTGCCGTCCTTTGTGGTGACAATGGACTTGTGAAGATGTGCGGAAGAGTGGCTCACCCATAGTGGAGTATGGGGGAGCAATCCACTAGTCTTCATCGAGTCAACACAATCAAGAAAGGTGGTCCAACTTGAGGGAGTCAAGATCATCATCATCTAGCTCAAGTGGACCATGTGCAAGGCAAAGGTTTGCCCTTGATAGGTTTTCTATTTTACCGGTCTCATGATGGTAGTTGGGAGACCGGGTTATAGGGTCGATTGCCATACTATCAAGGGGGGGGCACTCGATGAGTAGCTTGATCGTATCGTTCGTTGAGAGCTCAAACCATTGCATCCTTGCATCATCTTTCTTGGTTCTTGTTTGGTTCTCTTTGTGAGTCTTAGAGCTTATGGTCATCTTGATGATAAGCTTGAGTTCATCGAAAACGGAGTTCGCATGCATATTCTATGATGTTTTCGATGTTGGAGGTTTTGCTGATTCGTCTCGGTTGGAGGTTTCACTCCTCTTTTTGTTAGGCATACCTCCCCTGCCTCTTCTTACTATAACCAGTCATTGTTTTGATGCTACTCGTCGTCTTGTTTCCAACAAGCTTGAGTTTGCTTAATTCGGAGCTCACATGCAGAAGTTATGGCAGTTCTTGTTTTCTTGAGTGTGGTTTTTGTCAGGGTCCCAGCGGTAGTACCGTGGTACCCAGCGGTAGTACCACTGAGGGGTCACAAGCGGCAGTACCGCTCCGCAGCGGTAGTACCGGCAGTGACTCCGCAGCAGTAATACCGCCGGCTTACCAGGTCCCTACCGCGTCGATTTGAGGGGTCTTTTTCTGTGTCAGATTGTGCGGTACCTCGCTGCGGCAGTACCGCTCCTTAGCGGCAGTACCGCCCTTCCTCCATGGTAGTACCGCCCGGTTCCCTCTTTCCCTTTACCCTTCGTTATGCGTGGCCCAACGGTAGTACCGCTGTCTCCTGCGGTACTACCACCCCAAGGTTCTTGTTTTGTTGCTCCTTTTCCCTGTTTCTTCCACCTAAGCAGTAGTATCGCTCGTGGAGCGATAGTACCGCTCGTGTGCGGGCTGAGCACATAACGGTTGGATTTTCCCCCTCCTAAAAGGGGGTCTTCTTCCCCTTTGAACCTTATCCTTTTAGCTCGTGTTCTTCCCCCATTGTTGACCTTCTTCGAGCTTGCTAACTCTCAATCCCTCCAATGATTCTTGCTAGTTCTTGAGGGAAAAGAGAGAGGAGATCTAGATCCACGTTTCCACCAATCACTTTCTCCTCTAAGTGAGGGGAACCCCTTGGATCTAGATCTTGGAGTTCTTCATGTTCTTCTTTCGTTCTTCCTCTCATTTTCTTCCCTAGCATTAGTTGCTTTGGTGGGATTGGGAGAGAAGGACTTGGGCACTCCGTGTGCCCTTGCCATTGCATTTGGTGCATCGGTTTGAGTTCTCCACGGTGATACGTGGAAGTGAAGTTTGAGAAGCTTATTACTCTTGGGTGTTTGGGCACCCTAGAGCTTGTTCCTCTTGGGTGCCTTGGCGCCCTAGACGGTTGGTGGTGTTCGAAGCTCAATCATTATGGTGTAAAGCTCCGGGCAAGCGTCCGGGTCTCCAATTAGGTTGTGGAGATTGCCCCGAGCAATTTGACGGGTACCGGTGACCGCCCCCAAGGGTTTCCATTTGTACGGGTTCGCTGACCGCCCTCAAGGGTCCCTTAGTGGAATCATGGCATCTTGCATTGTGCGAGGGCGTGAGGAGATTACGGTGGCCCCAGTGGCTTCTTGGGGAGCATTGTGCCTCCACACAGCTCCAAACAGAGATTAGCATCCGCAAGGGTGTGAACTTCGGGATACATCGTCGTCTCCGCGTGCCTCGGTTATCTCTTACCCGAGCCCTTTACTTATGCACTTTACTTTGCGATAGCTGTATTGTTTCTTGTCATATATATTGCTATCACCTAGTAGTTTATCTTGCTTAGCATAAGTTGTTGGTGCACATAGGTGAGCCTAGTTGTTTTAGGTTTTGTGCTTGGCAAATTAATCGCTAGGTTTATTCCGCATTTGTTCAAGCCTAAACCATAATTATTTTAAAGCGCCTATTCACCCCCCCTCTAGGTGACATCCACGATCTTTCAGAAGGTAAAATCGAGTGTCCTCATTTGGAACATCTGGAAGATGTAAACAAACCTCAGGAATAAGAGGTCCGCGGGGCATGTGTGGACATACATCTTGCAACTGCTCGATGAACCGTATAAAGTGGGTATCCTGGATCATCCGAGGCGAGGAGGCTTCTCTCTGTCGAAAGCACATGGTCATGGAGTCTCCTGAGATCCCCTTCTATGGCAGCTAGTGCATTCGCCGGTACCATTGGCTATCCCGTGACATGGATTAATGGCGCATGTTTCATCGGTACACGGTCAACCTTGGTCGAAGGCGGCTGGCTGCTAGAACCAACATGGCCAGCTTTATTGGATTTTCTCGCCACCGGTCTCTTCCTCTGCTTCTTCTTGGTGGGCTCAGGTGCTAGTGGGTCTGTCAGACCCTCCCTGAGCACCCCCACTAGTGTTGTCGGGCTCAGCTTTGGACGACTCTGGCTAATCAGTTGAGCTTGGGTTGAGCCGGCATCTGGAGGCGTGTCCTGCGAGGATTGCATGAACAAAGACTTCTTGCACACCCGAGGACGTTCCGTCTCTGGTACATGCATCTCATATTCATATGGTTGACTCATTGTTACATCGTTGTCAAAGGCAGTACTGAAATACTGGTTAGGGTCATCGTCGGCCTCCTCCATGTCATGATCCCTATCCTCTTCCATGGGGCAGATGGCATCATCTGCCGGCGAAACGGTTGGCCCTCCTTCCTCATGTCTCTCGATCTCAGCAAGCAGCGCAGACGATGGTTTTACTTGTGTAGGTGGTGTTGTGGTCATACCTTCCTGAGGTCCCGTTGGTGTGCTCCCGGCCACCTCGACACGAAGAAGATTTTTCGGCCACAGGATCGGCCAATTTTTGCATTGCCCAAGCTGCGTGGGGGTCTCGTCATCCTCTCCATCGGTTTGTATCGACGAGGGAGACCCTCGTAGCCCGCTTTCACACTCGCCACGGAGACCCTTAAGGCGTTATCAGGCATGTGCCGGTGGTGAAACAATCGATCCTTAGGCTTCACTATAGTACCCTTCCCCACATCCACCAACCCTCCCTTCATGTTGTAAAGGAGGGTGCACGGAGTGGAGTCGGCCTACAAAGGCATACACGTGCAGCGTCAGAGATCCAAAAAGAACGGCAACTGAAGATTAATTAATTAGTTGAGTTGATGAAGGTGCGACGACGCGTATTTACCGTGAGGGCGTCGAGCTCAGCCAATGTCGATGGCCCGGCATTCAAGCTAGAGATGGAGCTAGGGCTGCTGTGAGAGCTGGGCGGAAGAGCAGGTGCCGCTGGAGGAGGTGCGCCGGTTGCCATACTAGGTATGGGTATGGGTGCGGTGTTCATTGAGTTGCTCCCGCTGAAGCTAGGCATGGGAAAATCACTTGGTGGCGCATTTGGATTTTGTTGCACCCATGTGACCACTGATGGAATCAAGCTTGTAAAGGTAGCCACCATATCAGATCTACAGGCAGCGATTATCTCAGCTTTGGTCTCAGCTTTTGCTTTCTGCATCGCCTGCGCCACCTTCTCGTTGATGGTCACTTGACTGAACTTCTTTCTCTGTCTTTTGGCCTCGGGGTCCTTGTTATAATAGTACTTCCATGTGTCCCCATCCCCGGCGCCATGCACACGTCCATATTGCGGCCGCTGGCGGGGCGGGTGTCCCATCATTATGTTCATGGCCCGGTTGAAAGGAGTGTCCCACTTGTACTTCGCCGACGACTGAGTCGACGAGTCGCTCTCGGCCGCAAGCTTGTGTTTCTCTCTCTGCAAAATGGACCGTGAATCATTTACGAATGCGACTAGAATGTAGTAGACTTTGTTGATCGGAACCTAATATGTAAGGTGGTAAAAAGGATAATTACCAGTAATCTCATGAATTGCCTAGTCGGCCCGTCAGTGAATTTTTTTTTCTTGGGGTCCCACGAGAATCAGGCCCTGATGAAGTCGTGCTCCTGCTAGTCGGTGAACTCAGCCAATGGGTCTGGGATCCCCTGACGTTCACGCTCTGCGTCCTCCTTAGCCCACACGGGCCTCTTTCCCGTGTAACCACGACTTCCAAGGCGGTGGTTCCCCATGTTCTTTGCCTGCAGCTGCTTGCCTCTCTCCGACCTGGCCTTGGCAGCTTCTTCATTGCAAGTCTCCTTGAACCTTTCAAAGTCCTCTATCGTAATTTTCGGATTGTCTGCAACAATCTCGGCGTAGGTTTCATGGTCTACTTGAATCACCCTTTTCACCCTAGTTTTCCAAGCGCTCAATGCATTGCTGAACTTCCCTAGGGCTTTGTTGTTGATTTTTTTCATGCCCTCATCATCCCATGGGTCGATATCGTCATTCCGACCGGGGAACTGGAATCTTGCGTGCAACCTAGTTAGAAGCAGCTTCTTCAAATGTTCATCCTTCCGTATTTTTGTGGTGTTGATGTTAGCGGTATATATCCCGTAGGATGCATCCTAGTTGGTTGCCGTAACACGCTGCCACTTCTCGTGGCTCTATTGGCTCGAACTCGCCAGGGTGCACCGCCGTGACCACCATTCTTCCGGTGCCGAGCTCATTTGGGCGTCGTGTCCTCTTTTCCTTCTATCCCTCACTGACTTGGGAGGTCCCACCTTCCGTTCTGCAGTTAGGAACATCATCAACGCCAGTCTCAGTGCCGGTGTCGTTGGTGGCATCAGTGTCGGCACCAGCGCCACCACCGTCGTCATCCGTCATGACAAGGCGGTCCAGACACCTAGCTTCCTATCTCTCCTGATCCGCCAGAACGTCGAGGTAGGCGTGTGCTTGACCTAATTGGGACTGAGAACCTCCGGCCTCATCGGTGTCGGTCATGTTTCCTAGGGTTCAATGTCATAGTGGTTTAATTATCGAACTTTATATAATAAAGTGAATAATGACAAAAAAGTGACCTTTGTTTTACCAGAAATGTCGTTTCATTCCCGGAGCGACAAATCTCGAGCACTCGATATGTCCAACTTTCTAGCACAAGTCATGCCGAAATTCACGGAAAATTTCGGCATGACCTTTGCTAGAAAGTGCACATGTAGAGCGCCCGAAATTTGCCGGAATGGAAATGAATCAACATTTCCGGCAAAACATAGGTCACTTTGTTGCTGCTGACATATACACAATCATGAACATTGCTGCCCAACATATACAGAATCATGCATCATTATGAACACTTTAACAGCCACATTGTGAACACTCCCCCTTGCATCATTATGTGCTGACATATGAAGAGAGAGGGAACAGGGGGTGGCGCACCTCGGGGTCGGAGTCGCCGGGGCAGAGGGGGCCGGGGTCCTTCTCCTCCTCGTCGATCTGCGCCTAGCTTCGATCTGCAGAGAGAGAGTGACCAAACTGTAAGTTAAAAATCCTCATTTTCAAAATGGACAGCAACTACATAAGCTAATTTTCAAAAACTGTAACTTTCATTTCTATTTTCATTTAAAAACAAACACTAACAGCAAATTAAGCTAACTAACACTAACTAACTATCACTGGGCTAACACTAACTAACACTAACAGCAATTAACTAACTAGCACTAACAACAAATTAAGCAAAATAATTAACACTAACATCAATTAACTAACTAACTAACACTAACTATGTGGGGGGTATATCGGAGAGGAATGGGGTCGAGGCGGGGTGGGGCTGGCGTCGGCGTCGGGGTCGTCGGGGTCGCTGATCTGCAGAGAGCGGGAGGGG
>NC_041382.1:783510083-783534117 GCF_002162155.2 Triticum dicoccoides
TGAGGGGTCGGAGAGGAAGGAAGAGGGGGCGGGGGGGCATATCAGAGCGGGATGGGGTCGAGGCGGGGCGGGGCGGGGCGGGCCTGGTGTCGGTGTCAAAACCGGCGGATCTCGGGTAGGGGGTCCCGAATTGTGTGTCTAGGTGGATGGTAACAGGAGACAAGGGACACGATGTTTTTACCTAGGTTCGGGCCCTCTCGATGGAGGTAAAACCCTACTCCTGCTTGATTAATATTGATGATATGAGTAGTACAAGAGTAGATCTACCACGAGATCAAGGAGGCTAAACCCTAGAAGCTAGCCTATGGTATGATTGTTGTTCGTCCTACGGACTAAAACCCTCCGGTTTATATAGACACCGGAGAGGGCTAGGGTTACACAGAGTCGGTTACAATGGTAGGAGATCTACATATCCGTATCGCCAAGCTTGCCTTCCACGCCAAGGAAAGTCCCTTCCGGACACGGGACGAAGTCTTCAATCTTGTATCTTCATAGTCCAGGAGTCCGGCCGAAGGTATAGTCCGGCTATCCGGACACCCCCTAATCCAGGACTCCCTCAGTAGCCCCTGAACCATACTTCAATGACGACGAGTCCGGCGCGCAGATTGTCTTCGGCATTGCAAGGCGGGTTCCTCCTCCAAGTACTTCATAGAAGATTTTGAACACAAAGGTAGTGTCCGGCTCTGCAAAATAAGTTTCCACATATTGCCATAGAGAGAATAATATTTACACAAATCTAATCTGCTGACGTATTCCATAGCGTGTCATCACACCATGGCCAAGCCTTTATTCGAATCGTTTTTACTGCTCCACCTTAGCATGTTTCGCGAGGCGGTTTCCTTGTCACGTCTTGTCAAAGCAGAGATCGTGTCCCCTTATTCCGGGATTCTCATCAATACGGGCATGTGTAACCCAACCGCGCCATTGATTACGGCGCTTGGGAGATAAGCAAGTTTTACCAGGCTGGTGGGGACGCATAGTCGCGTCCGCCCATATAAGGGGATAAGGATTCACCCTTTTCATCCACGCCTTCCTCCTCCTTTGCTCATCCATTTCCGCGCACTCGAGCTCCAGCGCCCAAGTCCGCACTTCCCACCTCGACCTTATCCAGCCATGTCCGGAGCAGGAGGCAAGTGGATGGTCTCCTCCGTCACGGAGGGACACATCAAAAAGCTGAGAAAGGCCGGATACTTGTCTAACGACATCGCGCACCGGCTCCTCGAAGAGGGGCAGCTTATCCCCACCCCCAGGCCCCATGAGAGGGTGGTGTTCCTCCCCCACTTCCTCCGCGGACTGGGCTTCCCTCTCCACCCATTTGTCCGGGGGCTCATGTTCTACTATGGCCTGGATTTCCATGATCTGGCCCCGAACTTGGTCCTCAACATCTCGGCGTTTATCATCGTGTGCGAGGCTTTCCTCTGCATCCGCCCCCATTTCGGCCTATGGCTCAAGACTTTCAACGTCAAGCCAAAGGTGGTGCGCGGCACCCAGGCGGAGTGCGGAGGCGCCATGGTGGGCAAGATGCCCAACGTCCTATGGCTCGAGGGCTCCTTCTACATCACCGAGCCGCGTGACCCTGAATGGGTCGCAGCCCCCAAGTTCCGATCCGGACCCCCTATGCGGCTCACCTCCTGGAAAGAGACAGGCCTGTCTTGGGGTGAAAAAGGAGAGGTGATCGGACTGCAAACATGCATCCAAAACCTGGTGAGCAAGAAACTCAAACTTGTTAATGTAGTCCAGGTCATGCTCGTCCGCCGGATCCTCCCGTGCCAACAACGGGCCTTCAGTTTGTGGGAGTTCGACCCGACGCAGCACCGAACTCTAAGCAGGCTCTTCGACACGACGTACGAAGATGCCTGGAAGGTGCTATTCAAGGGTGCCGAGGCTCCCGCATCCGCTACCGAGGATCGCGGATTCAGCGCGCAGCGTCAAGCCGGCGTGGTAAGCTGTTTTACCTTTTACAGGATATTTGTCTTTCATAGTTTAACTCTATGCGGGATCTAAACTCACGTGCCTTTGACAGGAATGGTTGAAGAAGGCCGAACAGATTATCTGTCCGGCCCCTCTGCCCGAAGACCCAGTCGATGCTCGCTTGGCGAAGCTGCTGGTTCCGGCACCCTATGTGGTGCCGGAGAAGAAGGCCACGGGGACTCGAAAGAGTGCCCGGCGCCTGGAGGTGTCGGATTCATCATCCGACGACTCCGAGATGCACTCCTCCCGTGAAGACGAGGAGGAGGAAGAAGAGACCTCTCCCCCTCCAGCGGGGGGAGGAAAGAAAGGGAAGGTCGCCCCGACTAGGGAGGCCGAAGGGTCCAAGAGGGGGAAGACCCTTCCTCCGGACTACTCCACCAACGCGGACGACGGCGAGGAGGAATGGCCGCACAGGGCCAGGCCCCTGGCGAAATCGTAAGTATTCGGACACCAGAGCAATTCATAGTGTTCCTTTCTTGCACAGCTCCTCCTTACGCCGAATATGACTATGCAGTCCGCCCAGGGCCGGGCTCGACGAGTCGTCGAGCGGCTCCCTGGATTCGTCGGATGTGAATTCACTTCCGCCCGCTACCTCCCCCCGCCCTACGAACGACGCTGAGGTGCTGCCCAACAGGTTCCAAGCCAGGAGGAGGTGGTCCTGGAGGCGCCGCAAGGTGACCTCCCGGACTCCAGGCACAAAGGGGATAAAACCCCCAAGGGCTCCAAGTCCGGCCTTGAGCCGGACACCGCGCCGGAACCTTCAACGGTTCCGGACTCTGGTAGGCAGCCTCCTTCCAAGAGGATCAAGCCTACCGAGCCGGTGACCTCCGTCCAACTGGAGGCACCGGACAATTTTCTAGTGTAGGATCGAAAGTATGTCTAGAGGGGGGGTGATTAGACTACTTGACCAAATAAAAACTTAACCTTTTCCCAATTTTAGTTCTTGGCAGATTTTGGCTATTGTAGGACAAGTCAAGCAATCATCACACAACTCAAGCAAGCATGCAAAGAGTATATTGGCAGCGGAAAGTAAAGCATGCAACTTGCAAGAATGTAAAGGGAAGGGTTTGGAGAATTGAAACGCAATTGGAGATACGAATGTTTTTCCCGTGGTTCGGATAGGTGGTGCTATCCTACATCCACGTTGATGGAGACTTCAACCCACAAAGGGTAACGGTTGCGCGAGTCCACGGAGGGCTCCACCCACAAAGGGTAATGGTTGCCCGAGTCCACGAAGGGCTCCACCCACAAAGGGTCCACGAAGAAGCAACCACCCAGAAAGGGTCCACGAAGAAGCAACCTTGTCTATCCCACCATGGCCATCGCCCACACAGGACTTGCCTCACTAGCGGTAGATCTTCACGAAGTAGGCGATCTCCTTGCCCTTACAAACTCCTTGGTTCAACTCCACAATCTTGTCGGAGGCTCCCAAGTGACACCTAGCCAATCTAGGAGACACCACTCTCCAAGAAGTAACAAATGGTGTGTAGGTAATGAACTCCTTGCTCTTGTGCTTCAAATGATAGTCTCCCCAACACTCAACTCTCTCTCATAGGATTTGGATTTGGTGGAAAGAAGATTTGAGTGGAAAGCAACTTGGGAAGGCTCGAGATCAAGATTCATATGGTAGGAATGGAATATCTTGGTCTCAACACATGAGTAGGTGGTTCTCTCTCAGAACATATGAGTTGGAATTGTGTATGTGTTCTGATGGCTCTCTCCACGAATGAAGAGGAGGTGGAGGGGTATATATAGCCTCCACAAAAAATCCAACCGTTACACACAGTTTTCCAATCTCGGTGGGACCGAATCAACAAACTCGGTCAGAACGAAAAGGTAAACCTAGTGACCGTTAGAGATTTTCGGTGGGACTGACATGCAACTCGGTAGGACCGATGTGGTTAGGGTTTGGGCATAACGTAATCTCGGTGAGACCGATTACACAAACTCGGTGAGACCGAATTTGGTAATTAGCTAACCAGAGAGTTGGTCAGGCAAACTCGGTGGGACCGATTTGCTCTTTCAGTGAGACCAAAAAGTTACAAAAAGGAAACACTGAATTTACATTGCAATCTCGGTGGGACCGATCCGCTCTTTCGGTGAGACCGAAAAGTTACGAAAGGGAAACAGAGAGTTTGCAATCCCATCTCAGTGAGACCGAGATCCCTGAAATAGTCATCTTGGAATAGCATTAGCTCAATGAGCTATATGTTGTTATGAATTACCAAAACCACCTAGGGATAGTTGCACTATCAATCTCCCCCTTTTTGGTAATTGATGACAACATATAGATCAAAGCTTTGACAAATGATAATAAGCATGAAATATATCGTCGCTTTGAGAAGTATGTGATAAGTAAGAGCTCCCCCTAAATTTGTGCATATTTAAAATTTGCTTTGGACTGCAAATGCACAAAGAGTTAGAGTCATGGGTTACTCTTCCATGTCACATACATCTTGGTGGAGCGCTTAAAATGATAAGAATGAAATACATGCACTCATCACCAAGAATAGTGAATGATCACATAAGATAGATAAGATAATAGCATTAAGCAAACATTAAGTGTAGCTTATGATCAAACACATGATCATCAATGTCTCACGAGCAATGACATAGTATCTCAAGCACTCAAAAGCAAACAAAGTTTGAAAAACCACCAAATAAAGCAAGAGAGAAAAAAGCAACACTCTCTCTCTCGAAGCCTATGATCTATACATTTTTCTCCCCCTTTGGCAACAAGTTACCAAAAAGTTCCTAGAAAATGCATAGTGCTAGATCGACGCTCAGGCTTGATCTTCAGGTGGTGGTGGAGTCCGGATCACTCCAAGGACGAAGACTTCTGTAGACGCTGAAGTAGACGCTGGAGTTGGTGGAACTGAGGCTTTAGCTGGTGCAGAAGTGGTGTCTCTGGTGTCAACAACTGGCACTGCAGACGACCTTGGACCTCGTGGCACTCTGGCAAAGGCATCAGTTGTAGTCCTGCCTCTCCTCTCCTGCATGTCATCCTGGAGCTGCTCCACTGCAGTCTGAATCTCTGTCACCTTGACATCCAAGTCATAGAACTTTTGTTCCATAATTCTCTCTAGGCTTGCCTGGTTCTGAGTTAGGGTGGCTAGTCCTTTCTCAATCCGCAGGGTGGATGCAATTAGGTAACCAAGCTGCTCTTGTTTAGTTTTCAAGAAATATTCAGATGCCTCCTCTTGAGTTGGCATCTTGGCAGCTTTCTCCTTCCTTGCCTTCTCCTTCTTTGCTTGTGCCTGTGCTGATGATGGTTCATTCTCAGTCATAACCACTTGATTATCCTCAAAATATGGACGGATGGGCAGGTGTTCCTTGTCCAATGAGTATCTGCCTGTGCCCATCTTTGAGTTGATGAGCTCCTGAATCTATGGGGCATATCCACAGCTCCTCTTCTGGTCTGCTGTTGTCCTCTTGATTGTCTGTACTATGAGGCTCATGACCTTGAATTTCTGAGGTACATCAAATACATGAAGCACATTTATTGCATGGCCTCGGATCATCTTGTGATCTCCAGATTTGGGCAATAAGGTGTGCCTCAAGATCCAATTGATAGTTGGCAGCCCTGACAGAAGATAATGCACTGAGCCAAATTTGAAAGTTTCAAGAGCTTCATTTGGAATTTCTTTGTACATATTGGACATTGAGTTATGATCCATCTTCTTCTTGGCATAGATATCCAAGTCATCGTCATGCTCTTCAGGGGCATTGATCAGCTGAGCCCATTCTGCAACTATAGATTGGTACCTCATACCCTCAGACATCCAAGTTATCCTACCATCTGGATAAAAGTGTGCTGTGGAGTAGAATTGCATGATAAGCTCCTCATTCCACTTTGTGAGCTTCTGCCCAACAAAGTCTGCAACTCCACAAGCACTAAAGCTATCTTGCACTCCAGGATAGTGCTCTTCATTGTCCTTGATGTACTCCCAATCAACCCATCTCATGTCACAAACTATTGGCTTCTTGTCAAGCAAAACTGTCTCATAGAAGTCCTGCTGTTCCTTGGTGTGAAATCTGTAATCCACAGCAGTTCTTCTCCTTGAAGCATACGGATCTGCTTCTCTCCACTTCCTCAGCCCTGAGTCTCTCCTGAGCTTCATATCCTCAGCCACAGGATGAGCATCATTGTGGTCTGGGATCTTGGGCTTGAGTTTTCTGAGAACTTGCTCTTCATCATCTTATTCTGCAGCTTCAGGCACTGGGGCCTTATTCTTCTCAGCAGCTGGGATGCTTCTTGTATTCCTCTTTGGTGCAGACTTGGGCTTGGAGGCAGCTTTGGGTGCTTCTTTGGGCTTAGATGCAGCAGCCCTTGTCCTGATAGCATCACCCATAAGCTTAGGTGCCTTAGGTGCTGGTGCAGCAACCTCTTCTTCTTCCTCTTCTTCCATGATGGAAGCCTTTCCAAGCACTCTGGCTATGGTCTTCTTGACCCTTTCCTTCCTTTTCTTGCCTTCAGCAGCAACTGGCTCTTTGGGTGCAGGCTTTTCAGTTGAAGCTCTGGCCTTTGACATAGGCTGCCTGCCTACTGGCCTTTTGACTTTCATCCCTGGCTTTATGCCTTGAGCTGGCTCAATTCTCTTTGATGTGGCTTCCTCTTCTACCACATAATCTTCATCCTCAGAATCTGAAGTTCTTTTCTTCCTTTGTCTGGTGGCAGCTTTTGGTAAATTGCTAGGAGTACTTCTGCTGCCATCATCTGAAGAGCTGGAGGGACTAGTGCCCTCACTCATCTGCACTTGCTGCTCTGACAAGTTCTGGCTGTCACTCTGATCAGACATGTTGCAAACTCTGACTACTGACCCTGTGAATAGTTTATAGATGAGGTAGAATAGATGAGCATCAGAAAATGCAGAGATTTTTGCAAAAGAATGATCCAAAAACTTAGTTTTAGTTTCCCACTGAAATCATCTCGGATCTACCGATTTTTAAACTCGGTGATACCGAACCAGTTTTGGCACCTAAACTAGTGAACTCGGTCAAACCGAGTCACAGTTCGGTGGCACCGAGACTGCTAGGGTTTCACAGAGTTCCAAAATTGGTCACACCGATAAGTAATTCTCGGTCAGACCGAGTCTCACTTGTGCAATGGCATAAGCCAAATCGGTGGGACCGAGTTTTTCAACTCGGTGGGTCCGAGATGGTTTCGGCGGAAACCTAACCCTAAAATTTTCGAATCAAACCTAATCTATGAGTGCATTGACTGGATAGGAGTGTTTCAATCGTGGCAAGAATCATGATGATCACAATGTGCTAAGAATCGGATTGGAGAACAGCACAAAGATCGAGTCCATACCCTAGTTCGGCGGAGACTCGCTACGGCGGCAACGGCGGGGTAGAATTCCCGTTGACGGCGACTGGAGGCGGCCGGCGGCGAGGAGACGATCCGGAGACCACGTTGGCAGAGCAGGCTATCGCGCGGGCGAAGGGGTTCGGAGAAATTTCCAAATTTTTGCCCGTGACTATATATAGCCCGACCCTGTCGGTGTGACCGAGTGGAACAACTCGGTGGCACCGAGATTCATAACTGCAAGCAGTTACTGAAACTCGGTGTGACTGAAAGGTTCAAATCGGTTGCACCGAGATCGAAAACCTAGATCAACTTAATGATCTCGGTAGGACCGAAAGTGGGGTATCGGTCAGACCGAGAATCATAAAGAGGTTTTGGAAGTTTAAGTCTATGACGAATCGGGGACTCCGAGCGCTCCTCACACAGAGTGGTTCGAATCTGACTTGATCAAATTTTGTGATGGAGCATGAATAGAGTTTGAGACGAGAAAAGCATAGATAGCTAGAGGAGGTTCTTAGGCATTCTTGTCCATCCACTTGGCAAAAGGAAATAAAACCAAACAATCAAAACAACAAGTGGATGTCCTCGAATGAGTAAAATATGCAACCAGCATGCTCACACAATAAGATGGCAAATGAAATATGTGACAAGGCATGCACAACCAATTCTAGCATCTACCAAGCAATTTGCGATGACAAGGTCATCTATATATGAGTATATTGACTTAGGAGTGAAGTGAGAACACTTGATCATAGGTCATACTCATCGTTTAAGCTCAAGTGGGGTTACCACTTTTACATAAAGCATTATTGTGTTCACATCTTTAGAGTTGCTTTAGCTCAAGTCTTAGAGTAAAGCTCCCCCTAGATGTGATATCCCCCCTTAGAGGGATGAACTAACCTCGGGTTTTGTCGATGATGACTTCATGTAGATGTTGAAGATGTGGATGCTCAATGTTGATGTAGATCACTTGGAGCTATCCATTTGAGTGAATTGCACTTTCAATACCTACATGGGTTAGTCCCACAAGGAACAAACAAGGATATCCATAGACATAGAGTGATGCACACACAAGATGATGTCCATGAAAACTTTTAGGTTACCTTGTCCCTTGTCTTACCAACAAGAGGGTTTGTGACTCCTTGAACTAGTGCAAGATGTGGAAGTTGATTGCACTTGTTCTTGCCAAAATGATAAGAGTGAAGTATGTTGGCGGAGTCACCCTCAAGAACTCTCTAGTTCTTCTTCTTTTGGATCCACACCATCTTGAAGGGAATCCTTCGAGTTGTAGTCGTACTTGATGAAGTGGAACTTGAAGTAGTCTTGGGAATCCACTTGACTAAGGTCTTAGGAGCTTCTTCAAATGCATCAATTTCCTCTTGAAGCTTGTCCTTGCATTTTTGCTTGTAGTCTTGTGGTGGAAGATCATCTTGAGCTTGTGTCCCCTTGAAAGAAGTATCATACTTCTCTTGTTGAGGAACAAACTTTGTCTTGGGGTATTGATCTTCTTCCCACTCAACTCCACTGGCATTGAACTTTCGTTCAAAACCAACACCTTGATTCTTTCGTTGCATTCCTTGCTTGCGCACAATTTCCTCGAATTGCTTACTCCCGGCAAGGCTTTTGTACACTCCTTTCTCTATAATTCCCTTCAATAAGCTATTTTCTTGCTCAAGTGTAACTTGGCTAAGAGAATCATTAGTGGAATCAAGAGAACTACTAGAAGCAACAATATTGGATTTAGCATGATCATTGTTACTGCTAGAGGAAGAATCTTTCTTGTTCTTGTTATTAGACTTGACTTGAGGCATGTAAGTGGATAAGAGTAAACGCTTGGCAATGTAAGAAGAACTTTTCTTGCGGAGATCATCATTGATTGCTTTTAAGAAATCATGCTCTTGCTCAAGATTGAGCTTTTCAAAGCGTAATTTCTCATGAGCTCTTAAAAGTTCTCGATGATCTTCGAAGATAGTTTCATGAGCTAACTTAAGAGTGTTTAGTTCTTTAGTTAGAGCCTCAATCTTCTCCTTATCATTGTCATTCGTTTTATCTTGATTAGCATGATTAATTGACGTTTCATCATAGTATTCATCACTAGAGTTGTTAACAAGCAAATCATCACCTAACAAGTCATCTTCATCACTATTGAAATCAACATACTCGGGGTGTGTTACCTTAGGACCTTTGGCCATGAAGCATCTTCCAATTCCTTCATTTGGTGAGTCAAATATGTCGTAGGAGTTGGTTGACACAAGTGCTAGACCGGCAACACCTTCATCTTGAGTATCTTCGGAGTCGGAGTGATAACTTCTCTCGGAGTGGCTATCAGAGTCAGAGCCGGATACCCATTCACCAACATGAGCTTGATGTCTTCGTTTTGTGTAGCTCCTTGATGATTTTTCCTTCCTTTCCGAATCCTTGCTTCTCCGGGAGTATCTTCGTTCATAACGATCATCTCTACTCCTTCTCTCTCTTGGTGGTGATTCTTTGCTTCTTCTTTTTGGAGAATCTTCTCTTCTCTTGTAGGGAGCCGTACACTCATTGGAATAGTGTCCAGGTCTTCCACAACTCTAGCAGTTTCGCTCTCGACTAGAAGATCTTTTGTCATTGTAGGACCTTGACTTGAAGCTTCTATCTTTGCTTCTACTCTTGTAGAACTTGTTGAAGTTCTTCACCATTAAGCTCAATTCTTCATTGAAGTCTTGTTTTTCACTTGATGATGTAGGGGCTTCACATGAGGCTTTGTAGGCACCACTTGATTTGTTGTGAAGTTCCTCTTTATCCTTAAGTGACATCTCATGAGCAACAATTCTTCCAATCACCTCCGTTGGCTTGAGATCTTTGTAATTGGGCATCATTTGGATCAATGTGCACACGGTATCATATTTTACATCCAAGGCTCTTAGAATCTTCTTGATGATGAATCTATCGGTCATCTCTTCACTTCCTAAGCCGGCAATCTCATTTGTGATGAGAGCAAGCCTAGAGTACATTTCAGCGACACCTTCACCATCCTTCATTTTGAACTTGTCAAGTTGACTTTGAAGCACATCCAACTTGGATTCCTTGACGGAGTCGGTACCTTCGTGCATATCAATCAAAGTGTCCCAAATTTCCTTTGCATTCTCAAGACGGCTGATTTTGTTGAATTCTTCGGGGCACAATCCGTTGAAGAAAATATCACAAGCTTGAGCATTGTATTGCAACATCTTCAACTCATCCGCGGTAGCTTCACGGTTTGGCTCTTTCCCATCAAAGAAGTCATCTTGCAAACCAACACAAACAATAGCCCAAACGGCGGGGTTATGTCCAAGAATATGCATTTTCATTTTATGCTTCCAACTAGCAAAGTTAGTACCATCAAAGTAAGGACCTCTACGGTGATAATTTCCCTCGCTAGACGCCATACTCTCCTAGGTTGTGAAACCAAGGCTATGACCACCAAAAGCTATGGAGACCAAAGCAAATGGAGACCAAAGCTCTGATACCACTTGTAGGATCGAAAGTATGTCTAGAGGGGGGTGATTAGACTACTTGACCAAATAAAAACTTAACCTTTTCCCAATTTTAGTTCTTGGCAGATTTTGGCTATTGTAGGACAAGTCAAGCAATCATCACACAATTCAAGCAAGCATGCAAAGAGTATATTGGCAGCGGAAAGTAAAGCATGCAACTTGCAAGAATGTAAAGGGAAGGGTTTGGAGAATTCAAACGCAATTGGAGACACGGATGTTTTTCCCGTGGTTCGGATAGGTGGTGCTATCCTACATCCACGTTGATGGAGACTTCAACCCACAAAGGGTAATGGTTGCGCGAGTCCACGGAGGGCTCCACCCACAAAGGGTCCACGAAGAAGCAACCACCCACAAAGGGTCCACGAAGAAGCAACCTTGTCTATCCCACCATGGCCATCGCCCACACAGGACTTGCCTCACTAGCGGTAGATCTTCACGAAGTAGGCGATCTCCTTGCCCTTACAAACTCCTTGGTTCAACTCCACAATCTTGTCGGAGGCTCCCAAGTGGCACCTAGCCAATCTAGGAGACACCACTCTCCAAGAAGTAACAAATGGTGTGTAGGTAATGAACTCCTTGCTCTTGTGCTTCAAATGATAGTCTCCCCAACACTCAACTCGCTCTCATAGGATTTGGATTTTGTGGAAAGAAGATTTGAGTGGAAAGCAACTTGGGAAGGCTAGAGATCAAGATTCATATGGTAGGAATGGAATATCTTGGTCTCAACACATGAGTAGGTGGTTCTCTCTCAGAACATATGAGTTGGAATTGTGTATGTGTTCCGATGGCTCTCTCCACGAATGAAGAGGAGGTGGAGGGGTATATATAGCCTCCACAAAAAATCCAACCGTTACACACAGTTTTCCAATCTCGGTGGGACCGAATCAACAAACTCGGTCAGAGCGAAAAGGTAAACCTAGTGACCGTTAGAGATTTTCGGTGGGACTGACATGCAACTCGGTAGGACCGATGTGGTTAGGGTTTGGGCATAACGTAATCTCGGGGAGACCGATTACACAAACTCGGTGAGACCGAATTTGGTAATTAGCTAACTAGAGAGTTGGTCAGGCAAACTCGGTGGGACCGATTTGCTCTTTCGGTGAGACCGAAAAGTTACAAAAAGGAAACACTGAATTTACATTGCAATCTCGGTGGGACCGATCCGCTCTTTCGGTGAGACCGAAAAGTTACGAAAGGGAAATAGAGAGTTTGCAATCCCATCTCGGTGAGACCGAGATCCCTATCGGTAGAACCGAATTGCTAGGGTTTGGCAGTGGCTTATGACAAGTGAAACTCGGTGGCGCCGGATAGAAAGAATCGGTAGGACCGAGTTTGGCTTTGGGTTTAGGTCATATGTGGATATGGGAAAGTAGTTGAGGGTTTTGGAGCATATCACTAAGCACATGAAGCAAGAGGCTCATTAAGCAACACCTCATCCCTCCTTGATAGTATTGGCTTTTCCTAAAGACTCAATGTGATCTTGGATCACTAAAATATAAAATGAAGAGTCTTGAGCTTTTGAGCTTGAGCCAATCCTTTGTCCTTAGCATTTTGAGGGTTCCACTTTCACATCCATGCCATTCCAATCTTTGAGCTTTCCTGAAATAGTTATCTTGGAATAGCATTAGCTCAATGAGCTATATGTTGTTATGAATTACCAAAACCACCTAGGGATAGTTGCACTTTCAGCTAGAGGTGCTTAACGGCGCCTCCATCGATGAGGAGCACCGCACTATTATGAGTGCGGTGATCCAGAAGGTTCAGTCCGCCAAGAGCGGACTGACTGAAGCTTGTGCCAGCCTTCTAACAGGCTTTGAGGTAAGTAAAGAATATGTAAAAAATATTACTGCATAGACAGTAGCCCCTGATGCTCTGTTTGGCGTTCGGAAAGAAAAGCCGAATAGAGGATCTAATAACATTCGCAGGAGTCTAACAAAAGCAAGTCAATATGCGTATACAGGCTTCGCTGCTAGCATCCGCCGCACTGACTGCGGAGGTGGGCACGCTGAAGCAGAACCTCGAGCGGTCCGAGCAAGAGCTCGGGCCTTGCCAAGCAGCAGCTCGATGAAAAGGAAGGTAAGAGATACCTTATTTAAATATATAAAAGGTGCAATTGCAAAAAGTGACAGGATTAACGTGGCTATTGTAGGGGCCACAACTGAGGTGGCGACCCTTAAGCAAGCGTTGTCCGAGGCCGAGAAGAGGGCGGCCACGGAGCGCACCGAGCGGGAGAAGTATGAGGCACAGGTTGGCGAGGTGCGGCAAGAGCTCCAAGCTCTCATGAAAACACATGAGAGTTTGGAGCTTGACTCGAAGACGGGAGAGTCCGAGCTCACGGCGGTCATTGAAAATGCCAAGTCTGCCAAGGCCGAAGCCCAGAAGGCCATCCAGGAGGTGGAGGCGATAAAAAATATAGCGGTGGGTAAGGCATTCTTTATGTAAAGCAAGCACGTGAAAGTGAATTACTTGTTAGTTACCCGAATCCGGAGCTCTCCAGGAGCATTCGCAGATTTGCCCCGTAGCGTGTCAGATGCCGCCGCCTTCTACCGAGCCGAGGACGGAAGCTCAACGGAGAAGGTGTTCTGGTCTCAGTATGCTGAGGCCGAACACCCGGTGCCCTTAAGCGACCAGCTAAAACAGCTGGTCGAGCTCCATAAGGTGGCCGAACAGGCCATGAAGGGCCTCATAGTCCGGCTGTGGCCTGGAGAGGCCATGCCTGGGAGCTACTTTGGGCTGGTGAGGCGGCTGGTGGAGGCTTGTCCAAGGCTCAAAGTCATCAAGCGCTCCGTATGCATCGAGGGTGCCCGTAGGGCGCTTGCCCGTGCGGAAGTGCACTGGGGCAAGCTGGATGCTGAGAAGCTTGTGAAGGACGGGCCGCCGCCGAGCAAGGAGCATCGCAAGCCCGAGATGTATTATGAGGGCGTTCTGAAGGGTGCCCGCCTTATGGCGGATGAATTTTCCAGGGATGTAATTTTTGAATAAACTCGCTCGTTTTGTCCTGTGCGCTAAAAACTTGTTCATATGCGCTAAGCAACGCTTTTGAATTTAAAATATTACCTTCTGTGCGGCCGTTTATCAAATTTGAGAGATGGCGAGTCGTCGGCTTCTGCCCCCATGCCACGAGTGCTGGGGTGTTCGGGATAAACTTGAGCTCTCTTTTTACCATTCTTGGGTCCTTCGAGGGAGGCGCTCAACACAACGAACAAGGCAATCAGACTATAATGCTTGAACACTCTCACTTAGCCATAGAATTCTATAATTTTAAATTTCAGCAAAGCCCCTAGTGTTTGGAAGACTGAGTTCGGGGCGCTATCCACAATCTAGGCCAGACAAAGCCGACTCCTCGCTCTAAGCGACATAAGTCTTTAGGGACTCGAAAAGCTCTCGAACAGCGACCAGCTCTCGCCTCATCATGACGGTCAGTTTTAGCTTTCTCTACTGAGGTGCTTAGCCCAGCTCAACTGGGGCACAATCGCAGTAGTTCTACTAGTGCTACCTTAGCCGATATAACGGAACGTAAGGTACCAAAACATAGGAACCGGGCAAACCCAACTATTGACCCAAGACATGATTCGGAGCTGATGCATATAATGCTATAAGTTCGGGGTGCCACACTTGTGAAAGTGTTCGGACTTCTCACGCCGTGTTGTGGGGTACTTAAGCCCCTGGCGTATTGGCCGTACCAAAGTGTACGGGTGCAACATGTCATTAATGAACATATATTCGTAAAAAAGAGTAATGCAATAATAGACGGAAGCTATGCATTGTTTATTTAAAAAAGCTGCAATCAAAGCAGAACGATACAAATAGTGCGATAAGCAAAAGATGGGACTATTTAACATGTCCTTTCCAGGGGCGAGCTGCGTAATGGTATGTGAAACAGGTATACTGCTCGTTATAGAGACCACCTTAGAGTTTCATAGTGCGGCATAGCTTTCTGCTTCCCTGGTTGTAGCGTTTGTGCGGCAATTGTATTGCCGGACAGACCTTCTGAAGAATGGAGTCCTGAAAGTAAGAGAAAATGAAGAGATCGACAGCCCCTAGTGCGGTTTAAGCCGTGTTTCGGGCATGCCGTGATGGTGCCCCTCCCCCTGTGCCCATGGTATTTCCAGAGCATAGTTATGTACGTGCAACACTGGTTTCGCAAGTTTGCGAGGGCTGGGGTTGGGGCCACATTGCTACGCCTGCTCGGAACGTGCCAGGCGGTCTTGTTGTAGGTTACTCCGGGCGCGCTTGACGGTGTCCAGACGTTTAATGGCCGGACTAGAGAATTGCCTTGAGAGGCTGCTTTGTACTTCCTCTACAAGAGCCGCCGTATGCTCCTCCGTTCGGAGAGAGCGTTCAGTGTTTCCATTGACCGTAATGACTCCTCGAGGGCCTGACATCTTGAGCTTGAGGTATGCATAGTGCGGCACTGCATTGAACTTTGCGAACACGGTTCGCCCGAGCAGTGCGTGATAGCCACTGCGGAACGGTACTATGTCGAAGATTAACCCCTTGCTTCGGAAATTATCCAGAGATCCGAAGACCACTTCAAGTGTAACTGAGCCTGTACAGTTGGCCTCTACACCTGGTATGACGCCTTTAAAGGTCATTTTAGTGGGTTTAATCCTCGAGGGATCGATGCCCATTTTGCGCACTGTGTCCTGGTAAAGCAGGTTCAGGCTGCTGCCGCCGTCCATAAGGACTCTAGTGAGGTGAAATCCGTCAATAATTGGGTCTAGAACCAATGCAGCGAATCCACCATGACGGATGCTAGTGGGGTGGTCCCTTCGATCAAAAGTGATCGGGCAGGAGGACCATGGGTTGAACTTTGGGGCGACTGGCTCCATCGCGTATACGTCCCTTAACGCACGCTTCCGCTCCCTCTTGGGGATGTGGGTTGCGTATATCATGTTCACCGTCCGCACTTGTGGGGGGAATCCCTTCTGTCCACTACTGTTTGGCGGCCGGGCCTCTTCCTCGTCGTCGCTATGCAGCCCCTTGTCTCTGCTTTCGGCATTTAACTTGCCTGCCTGCTTGAACACCCAACAATCCCTGTTGGTGTGATTGGCTTGTTTTTCGGGGGTGCCATGTATCTGGCATGAGCGGTCGAGTATTCGGTCCAAACTGGACGGGCCCGGAGTGTTTCTTTTGAATGGCTTTTTCCGCTGACCGGGTCTATAGCCTCTGAATCCGGCATTAACTGCCGTATCATCAGCATTGTCGCCGTTAATGCGGTGTTTTTGCTTGTTGCGACGCGACCTGCCACTGCTGTCCTTGGTATCCGAATTACCAGGGCTTTTGGTCATGTTATTGCTGCGAGCTAGCCAGCTGTCTTCTCCCGCGCAAAAGCGGGTCATAAGTGTCATGAGGGCTGCCATAGATTCCGGCTTTTCCTGTCCTAGGTGCCGTGCAAGCCACTCATCGCGGATGTTATGCTTGAAGGCTGCTAGGGCCTCTGCATCCGGACAGTCGACGATTTGATTTTTCTTGGTTAGGAACCGTGTCCAGAATTGTTTGGCCGATTCCTCTGGCTGCTGAATTATGTGGCTTAGGTCATCGGCGTCTGGTGGTCGCACATAAGTGCCCTGGAAATTGTCGAGGAAGGCGGCTTCCAGGTCCTCCCAACAACCGATTGATTCTGCTGGCAAGCTGTTAAGCCAATGCCAAGCTAGTCCTTTAAGCTTGAGTGGGAGGTATTTGATGGCGTGTAGGTCATCACCGCGGGCCATGTGGATATGAAGGAAATAGTCCTCGATCCATACCGCAGGGTCTGTTGTGCCATCGTATGATTCGATGTTCACGGGTTTCAAACCCTCAGGGATTTGATGATCCATTACTTCATCTATGATGCATAGTGGGTGTGCGGCGCCTCTGTATTGAGCTATATCACGACGCAGCTCAAACGAGCTTTGTCTACTGTGTTCGGCCCGGCCGGATTTACTGTATCTGGAGTGACGATTACCGTCTCGTGCCGTGGGGTGCCCATGTGATCCGTAGATCGATCTTGTTTGCCTTGCCTTGTCCTCCAATATATCTCGTAGGTCTGGCGCATTTTCCCATGCCTTGGTATTTTTTGAGCGGCGCCGAGGTGCGGCTTGAGTGGAGGGCCGAGAGGCTTCTCTGTCGTGGCCACGAGGTGGCCGATCGGCCGCATCATGCGCTGGTGATGTAGGTTTAGGTGCTTCCTCCTCTAATCGGGGTAGCAACCTGCGCTTTGGGTAGATCATGGAGGGGCGTTTGAGTTCATACTCTTCGGCCGCAAGGACTTCAGTCCATTTGTCAGCTAGCAAATCTTGATCAGCTCTAAGTTGTTGCTGTTTTTTCTTGAGGCTGCTCGCCGTGGCCATAAGCCTGCGTTTGAAACGCTCTTGTTCGACGGGATCCTCAGGCACGACAAATTCGTCGTCGTCAAGGCTTGCCTCGTCTTCGGAGGGAGGCATATAATTATCGTCCTCGACCTCGCTGTCTGCCGCTCTCCCATGAGTAGGCCTGGGCGTTCGGTATAAATTGAAAATTCGGTTTTTACCGTTCGATATTTTATTAAATTTGGCTTGCTAAATTGGAAACGGAAAATGGCAGTGCAAAACAGGTAACCGATATTTCGGTTGACCGAAAATTTCGGTTCGGTTTCGGTATATACCGAGACGTGAATAGTGCGCTTTGCGCTTTTTCCAACAACACTCACGCATGGCCTATTATACAGACAATTTGTTGTCTACTTCTCCTTAAACAAACGAGGTGGGACTAAACATGATGGTTGTCGGCCGGTTGCTCTGCCTTATGCCAAGAAGCCCACTAAGTTGACTAAAATAAAATGTAAATAAAGAAGCCCACGAGCTCATGCAGTCACGTGGCTGAGCTTCCTTTGGGCCTTGCATTCATGTTGGTTACAGGGCCTGCACGCATGTGGTCGCGCAGGCGCACGCGGGCTGGATTGCATGCTCCGTAGCGACGTACAACTGGCTGGAAGACATGCGTACCCACTGTTCGGTATCTTTTCCGGTTAACCGACAATAAAACCAAACCTACCGAAGTTAATTCGGTTATTGAGAGTAGAAACCGAATTCTTCTGCATCATTGGTAAAAACCGAAAATTCGGTTTTTTCGGGTACGGTTTCGGTTCGGTGTTCGGTTCATCGGTTTTTATGCCCACCCCTACCCATGAGGGCTGGCTTCTCCATCCTCCTGTGCTGAATCTTGCTGGAGGGGGTTTTCTTCGGCACTATCCGGAGTGTTATTATCTCCTGTGTCGGAATCACCGTTTTTGCTTTGGCGGGATTTAGAGCGACGCCACTGACGCCGGCGCTTAGGATGTTTCTTGGAGGGGTCATCCTCCGCTGTTCCATTGCCATCGCCTTCTTTTGGGGTGTCCACCATGTATATGTCATACGACGAGGTGGCTTTCCAGTGCCCTATAGGCACTGGGTCTTGATCGTCTCCTGCATCGGCGTCCATACCGTCGATGTCTTCAGAGTCGAAGTCGAGCATGTCGGTTAAATCATCGACAGTGGCTACGAAGTGGGTGGTGGGTGGGCTTTGAATTTCTTCATCATCCGCATCCCAACCTTGCTGACCATAGTCCGGCCAGGGCTCTCCTAATAAAGAGAGGGACTTTAGTGAATTCAGAATATCGTCGAAGGGCGAGTGCTGAAAGATGTCTGCGGCGGTGAACTCCATGATCGGCGCCCAATTGGATTCGATCGGTAGGGGCGCGGAGGGCTCGGAGTCCGGAGAGGAGTCCGGCTCCTTGGAGTCACGGGCTTCGCAGAGGATAGGGCTGGTGTTCGGCTTGATCGCCGTAGAGATTGTAGCCCCCGAGGCGGTGTCCAACCACCCATCCTCGATCGGCGTAGTTGGCTCCGAATTAAGGATCAGAGCTGATGTGGGCGCGGCCTCCAGGGCACTGTTCGGCGGCAGAACTAGATCATGCCCATCGTGACAGTGCAGCGCGCTCGGCCGTGGCTCGAATCCGTCGAAGATCAAGTCTTCGCGGATGTCGGCCGTGTAGTTCAAACTTCCAAATCTGACCTGATGGCCAGGGGCGTAGCTTTCGATCTGCTCCAGATGACCAAGCGAATTGGCCCGCAGTGCAAAGCCGCCGAATACGAAGATCTGTCCGGGGAGAAAAGTCTCATCCTGGATCGCATCGTTGTTGATGATCGGAGAAGCCATCGGGCCTAAAAGTGACGACACAGAGGAACTCTCAATGAAAGCACCAATGTCGGTGTCAAAACCGGCGGATCTCAGGTAGGGGGTCCCGAACTATGCGTCTAGGCGGATGGTAACAGGAGACAAGGGACACGATGTTTTTACCCAGGTTCGGACCCTCTCGATGGAGGTAAAACCCTACTCCTGCTTGATTAATATTGATGATATGAGTAGTACAAGAGTAGATCTACCACGAGATCAAGGAGGCTAAACCCTAGAAGCTAGCCTATGGTATGATTGTTGTTCGTTTGTTCGTCCTACGGACTAAAACCCGCCGGTTTATATAGACACCGGAGAGGGCTAGGATTACACAGAGTCGGTTACAATGGTAGGAGATCTACATATCTGTATCGCCAAGCTTGCCTTTCACGCCAAGGAAAGTCCCTTCCGGACATGGGACGAAGTCTTCAATCTTGTATCTTCATAGTCCAGGAGTCCGGCCGAAGGTATAGTCCGGCTATCCGGACACCCCTAATCCAGGACTCCCTCAGCTGGCGTGGGCGGCGGCGTGGGCGGGGCAGGGCGGGGCTGGCATCGGCGGTTGGCGTCAGAGGGGATCGACGAGCGGCGGCGCGAGTGAGAGAGACATAAAAAGGGGGGCTAGCAGACCGGTGCTATAGCTAAATTAGCTATAGCGCTTGTTGGCAAAACGTGCCATAGCTAAGTTAGCTATAGCGCTTGTCCAGAAGAAACGCGCTACTGCTACTTTTTTTCTTTTTTTCTTTTTCTTAGCTATAGCGCTTCCTAGACTAAAACGCGCTACTGCTAAGTTTTTTCTTTTTCTTTGTATTTTTCTTTTTCTTTTTTTATTTTTCTTTTTCTTTTTTATTTTTCTTGCATTTCATTTTCCACAACTTATTAGTTCCTTTTTCTTTTTCGTTTCATTTCATTTTGTGAAACTTCCTTTCTTTTTCTTTTTCTTTTTCTTTCATTTGCACTTTTCTTTTTCTTGTCTTTCTTTTGCACTTTCCTTCCTTTAAATTGGTCTGTCGTTAGAGCAATACCACTGTTACCCTCCGGATAATAATTAGTATAATATATATTACATGATTTGACCGCTAACACCGGTATACAAAAAGACACACAAACTTTGGGGATTAGTTTGTCAGCTTGGGCGACAACGCTTTAGACTGATCTTCTTCCCTCTTTTGTTCATTGTCGAATAATTGAGCCCATGGTCGTGACTTTTCCTTCTCCAGGGATTACGATCTTTCGTAGGTAATGTAGTCTTCATTCTTCTTTTGACATATGTTTCGTCGTCATCAACATCATCTTCCCTCGTCGGATCACCGTACTTGTCATAATCTTCCTTGTTGGCGACTCCATCCATTTCGGCGATGCTCCTTTTGCTTCTCCTCACGACAACACGGCTGGGATTGATCGGATCAGTTATGAAGAAACATTGTGTCACGTGTTTAGCGTGTACCCATGGCTCATTTTTGGCGATGGCGTTGACAGTACCGCTATCATCGGAGTCGGGTATACACATGGTAGTGAAATGTCGGTTTTCTCTGTGTACATTTTTAGCCCATCTGACACGGAACATCGTCGCACTATGCAATCCAGAGTAGTTAAGCTCCCATATCTCTTCGACCCTTCCGTAATATCTTTTAGTTACATTCCCGGTCATGGCTTCCATCGTCACCCCTGAGTTTTGGTCATCACTGTTTATATCTTTCTCCTTCGTGTAGAACGTGTATCCGTTGATATCATATGCTTGATAAGTCGCGAGGTTGGTCGAGGGGCCATGTGCTACGGCGTATATGAGTGTTCCATTCGGACAACCCTCTTCCGGGGGATTAGCCAGAACTCGCTCTTTGAACCAACGCACGAAAGTGGAGTTGTGCTCTCTAATAACTTCAGCGTTCGTCCTGTGCACCCCACGGTCATGGTATTTCTTTGCGATGGTCTCTTTGTGCAGTGTCACGAAATCTTCTAGCACATCTAGGTGTTGTAGCACTACTAAGTTTGCCCTGTCAATGTCGTTTTGTCGGCCTGAGCGTAACACATTCAAATCCCTATGACCGTTGGTGTGACCTTCGCCTTCGAGCTTCCACCGTGCTTGTTGACGGGCAAACCAACAACACGGTCTTTGGTCAGATAACTCTCACAGAAAGAGATGCACTCTTTGGTCAGATATCCCTGGGCTATGCTTCCATCTGGACGGGACATGTTACGAACGAATCCTTTGATGACCCCATTCATCCTCTCGAACGGCATCATGCTATGCAGGAATGTCGGCCCTAGGTCGATGATGTCGTCCACGATGTGGACACATAGATGCACCATGACATCAAAGAACGCGGGCGGGAAGTACATCTCTAGCTCATTCAGTATGACAACGATCTCTTCTTGTAGCCTATGGAGTTGCTTCACACTGATCGACTTTCGAGAGATAGCATCAAAAAAGTGGCATAGGTCAGTAAGCGTCTCACGCACATGTGTGTCCATAATCCCTCTAAGTGCAACCGGGAGTAACTGCATCATCATCACATGACAGTCATGAGACTTCATCCCACTGAACCTTTTTTTTCTTAGTGTCCAGATATCTGCTTATCTTCCCACAGTATCCGGAACTAACTTTGATTCCGGCAAGGCACTTGAACAGTTGATCGACCTCCTTCGGATCTAAGGTGAAGCAAGAGGGGGGGCAATATTGTTCTTCCTTCTTGTTTACTTTTTTGCCCCTATCTTCCGTCTCCGTCTCCGTCTCGGTCTCCTCTGACGACCTTTTATCGGGCATTTGGAGATCTTTCCTGATTTTCAAAAATTCAAGTCTTTTCTTTCCTTCGGCCCATCCTTGGTCCTCTCTGGCATGTTCATCAATGTTCCAAGCAAACTCTCAAGGATATTTTTTGTGATATGCATTTGATCAAGGCTATGAGGCGTGTCGAGTATGGGCCAGTATTCCAAGTCCCAGAAAACAGATCACGTCTTCCATACCTTCAGCAGGGGCTCCGGCGCCTTTTTCTTCGTCTTTCCCGGTGAGGGGCACTCTTTCCAGTTCTTCAATAACTCATATATTTCTGCACCGCTACGCTTACGTGGAGGACCTCGATGCTCAACCTTACCATTGAATAGATCTCCATGCTTTCTCCATGGGTCATCCTTCTCGAGCCATCTTCGATGCCCCATGTACACGATTTTTGAAGACCCGCCATCTTTCGATAGCTGCAGAGAAGTTGTATCATCCATGCACCTCGTGCATCCGCAATATCCATGGCACACCTGGCCGGAGAGATAGCCGTAACCGAGATAGTCCTGCACCGTCGTGATCAGCGTGACTCTCATGTAGAAATACTCTCCTTTGCTTGCATCCCATGTCTTGGCCGGCATTGTCCATAAGGTCTGTAATTCCTCTTTCAGTAACCCGAGATACAGATTTATATCATTTCCCGGTTGTCTCAGCCCTTGAATAAGCATAGCCATGTGTATGTATTTTTCCTTCATGCACAACCAGGGAGGAGGTTGTACATCCATACAAACACGGGCCATGTGCTATGATTGGTGTTCTGGTTGCCAAATGGATTCATGCCATCACTACTAGCGCCAAGCACGATGTTCCTTGGATCATTTGCGAAAAAATCAAATTCAGCATTTAATGCTCTCCACTGGCTAGCATCTACGAGGTGTCTCAGCTTCGGCTCATCTCCGTCATCTGGCCTCACCCTCTCCGCGTGCCAGCGCATAAGCTTTGCTTCCTTAGGATCTATGAAATACCGCTGTAGACGCGGAGTGATCGGAAAGTACCATACAACTTTCTGTGGAGCTTTCTTTCCGGCCTTTTTATATCGTGAAGCACTGCACTTTGGACAGATGGTTTTTTCAGCGTGCTCATTCCGATATATGATGCAATCATTGATGCATGCGTGATATCTAATATGTGGCAGATCAAGAGGGCACACAATTTTCTTTGCCTCCTCGACACTAGTAGAACACAGGCTTCCCGCGAGAAGAACCTTCTTTAGGTACTTCAGAAGCTCATCCAGGCTTGTATCTGTCCATTTGTTTTTTGCCTTCATCTTTAGAAGTTCTAGTGTGAAACTCAAGCGGGTCACCTCGGGATTATTGCAACCATCATACAAAGGAGTCATCGAGTCTACCTCCAGTTGCGCCAGTTTGGCCTCCTCTCTAGAAGCAACTCTGTCGCTAGTCGTCTTCTTGCGAAGCAGGTCTCGAACATGCGGGTCCCGCATGGCTGAACTTAGTAGCGACGAAGACGGTGGCGTGTCCGCGTCTTCTCCGCCTTGAACTGCCTCTTCGCCATCGACATTTCCGAGGCCGTCTTCCTCTTCGGCACATAATCGGTCATCTCTTCATCTGGTGGCCCCATGTCGTTATTTCCTGCCCCGTCGATGTCCTCCTCCTCCTCATCATCATCATCATGTTCTTCTTCACTTATCCACCGAGTATGGCCATGCATGAAACCATGCATGAGCAGGTGCGCCTTGAATGTGCCACACCCTCAAAGGGGTCGAGCCTGACAATTCCTTTGCATTTTCGACACAAACATAAAACATCCTTCAATCTTTTTTCATACATGTCATCCACAATGGATTGCCAGTATCTTTCCACCATCCTTCCATTGACCTTCATGATCACCTGCGCGCGGAGCAAATATTATAACCACGTATATATGCATGCATGGATCAAATTCATACAAAAATTCAGCATGACCTTCCCTAAACATAGGACATATTGAGTTTGCCCGAAATTCGCCGAAACGGAATTGAATCGACATTTCGGCAAAACATAGGCAACTCATGTCACCCACATTATTTCATCAAATACACAATGTAGGAAACTCAAATTATGCCACACACAAATCGGTATATATATTCTCATATCGCTCATATATATAGTTGCGATCCTATCCACACAAACACCTTTTTTTGCTCACCTATGTGTTGAGAGGAATATCAAGCACCTTTCTTCTTAATTACCTAGTAGCTCTAGATATATAGCTCTAACTAGCTAGCTATCTAGCTAGGGAGAGAGAGAGAGAGAGCTAGCTAGGGACATAGTGGGAGAGGAGAGGGAAGGCATT
>NC_041382.1:783534672-783544381 GCF_002162155.2 Triticum dicoccoides
GAAGAGGGGGAGGGAGGGCATTAATGAAGAGGGTGGTGGTGGAGGGCACAAAGAAGAGGGGGGTGGTGGAGGGCAAAGAAGAGGGCTCTAATGGAGGGGCTGGTGGAGGGGGAGCATTGAATGGAACAAGCAAGGTGCAAGGAAAGGGGGAGAAAGGAAGGGGAAGAGGAAGAAGAAAGGGGAGGAAGGAGGGGAAAGGTGGTAGGTGGGTGGCGACCATAGCAGTAGCGCGGGGTGCCAAAGCACGCTACTGCTATGAGTGCCAGCCAAAATATCTGCTGGTACGTAAAACTAGCTATAACGCTTGTACAAAAAGAACGCTACTGGTATAAGTTTACCCATAAAAGAAATAGCAGTAGCGCGTCTAGGTGCACGGGCGCTACATCTACTTTCTTAACAGTAGCGCTTGTTAGACAACAAACGCTGCTAATATTTTTTGATCTGATGGTGTGCTGTGGCAAACTTACCAGTAGCGTGGCCTCCAAAAACCAACGCTGCTACTATGTTGTACCAGTAGCGCGCTTTGTAACAGACGCTACTGGTAACTATCAGTAGCGTGGGGTCCATAATACACGCTACTAGTAAACTTCTATGTATAAGCCTTTTTCTAGTAGTTTAACTTAGTAGTATGGTAATCAACTTTGAAGGAATTTTCGATGATAGGCATTCATACTACACAGACTACCTAGAAGTTGCTTCCCTATAGCACTAAAGTTGCTTCTGTAGTATTTAAAGTTGCTCCCAGAAAAAGTTAGTCCAAACTTACTCATATGAGATCTATTTTGAAGAGTTCGTCGCCAGGAACCTAGCGCTGAAAGCGGATCTTAATTTCGATACTCGGTTCAAAAGTTATACTACCTCTCTCTCAGTTTACAGGGTGTGCGCGTACTCTTAGGTCGTCAATTTGACCAACCTAATACAAGTCATATATTACAAAAAATATACCAACATAAACTTCGAAATTTCTACTTTCAAGAGGTATAATTTTTGTGTTATATAGATTATAATAGGGTGATAAAATTGGCAACCTAGGTATACGCACAGGACTTGTAAACTAAAATGGAGGTAGTAGCTTTTTAAAAATTTGAAACACGCATTAAATGCATGCACGTGATATCTTGCTGAGAAACTCACGGGATGGGATGGTACGCCGGTACGTCGGGGACAATATGCTTTCCATTCGTGTTAATCCTCCATGTGGACCCCATGATGGGTTGACTTAATTGCACTTTGTATTAGCCACATGTCGAAAAGGAAATTGGGGGACATGAGCGTGCACTTAAGACAACGATCCAGCGCAGCTGCGCGTTTATAAATTCGGGTTGATACTGTTGCTTTTAGGCATGTTATTTTAATTTACAAATACACGCTAGTAGAATCTACTCTTAAGTTTGGCCATTTCAAGTTAATTTTTTCCATTTTCAATCTAACCTTGTAGTAAATTTTACTTCCTCTAGTAGAATGGACAACACTCACGCCAAGCTTTTCAAAAACAAATAGTTGCTGCTGTTGTCGTAATCCTGAGTAACTTGGTCAACAAAATACATATGTTCTCTGGGTCAAATTGTCCGCCTCTTTCCGTTATGGCATTGCTCCTTCAAAATTTGCCCTCTCCCCCTCTCCCAAAAAACCAATTTACTTGTAATTGTGGATTCACCATTTCACCGCTTGAATGTGCGTCTTATTTTTCATGTAGCTAATAGTTGTTTTGACTGTGGTTTTGCAAATTTTATAATTGTTTTAGCATATCTACTCCCGAAGTGCTGAACAAGTGTCGTAGTCAGGTCTTACGAGCAGAGTGGTGAGGCTTTTTGGCCATTCCTAGAAACCCAAAAATATCTCACATCTACTTAAACGGTCCACTATCATATGGAACTCTAGAACTTAAAAAAAATCCCCGTAATTAAAACTTTCCTCCATGTTCTTGTGTGTTCATTTTGTTAAAAGAATTATTGTAGGGTGAAGCAAACACTGATGCAATAACTTAATGGTGGTCCGCTCAAGGCGACCTCTGAAATTTGGATAAAGATTTTAGACGATGTCACCATGCAGATATAAAGCATACCATCATAACTCGTGCTTCCCTACACAAAAAATAATAATCATGCTTCTGTACTTGCTTAGAAATTGGAGAAAATTGCAATGTAGATCATATACTCTTTACAAGTGCCATATTGTGCCTGAGTTCAGTTTTTTCACAGTGTTGCACGAGATCATGATTTTATATCTTAATTCTTAATGTGAATGAAGTTAAATTACTCTGGGATTTTTCTATTTACTTTGTCCCTCGACATTAACCAAGTTCAAAATCTGGTTTAAAAAATATAGGCGTAGGAAGTTTAAATTTCTTGTAGTTCCAATTTGTCCTTTACATTGACTATTGAACGTTAAGCAAAGACTAAATAGGTTAAAAAGAAGTGTGTATTCTTGCAGGGATATGGCATGATTACTATGGTGTCCGCGGTACTGGCGCAGCCTGTGTTGCCGGCCGGCAACATTCATTCCTCTTCCCACCCTTCGTCACGGCAGGTGGCCTTCTTCTATGCCTCACTCTACCTCATCGCCCTCGCAAAAGGCGCCGACAAGCCATGCGGGCTAGCATTTGCCGCAGATTAGTTCGATCCCGAGCACCCCAAGGAGAGCACATCCCGCAGCTCCCTTTTCAACTGGTGGTTCTTCTGTATGGCTGTTGGCATCTCCGTTGCCGTCGCCCTCGTCAGCTACATCCAGGAGAAGTGGAGAACGTTGGTTGGGCTATCGGCTTCGGCATGCTCTGTGCCATTATGTTATGTGCCTTTGTAATCTTCCTCTTTGGGACCCCCACCTACCGCCTCTACTCACCCACCCAAGGTGCCGAGAGCCCCTTCGCCCGCCTCGCTCGCAGTCTCGTGGTGCTTACCATGAGCTCGAGCTTCTTCCGTACATCAGGATGCCGCGGCCAAGTCGGACGAGGCGCGCGGTGTGCTACGGTTGCTGCCGATATGGGCAGCGAGCCTAGCTTACGGCGTGGCATACGCGCAGATGACGCTCTTCAACAAGCAGGGCCGCACCTTGGACCGACGCATATTCGATGGCCTGGAGCTCCCACCGGTGGCGCTGCAAACGATGGGGCCGGCGAGCATCCTATTTTTCGTCCCCATCTACGACCGCGTGCTAGTGCCAGTAATGGGGCGCACCACAGGCAAGCCATCGGGGCTAACTCTGCTGCAGGGCGTGGGCGTGGGCGTGGTGGTGGCGATGGGCGCGGTGATCGCGGCGGCACTGGTTGAGGGTCGACGGCTGGAGACGGCGCGGGAGCACGGGCTGGTGGACGACCCTAGCGCGACGGTGCCAATGAGCTGGGCATGGCTGGTGCCGCAATATGCGATGATGGGTGTGGCGGACGTGATAACAGTGGTGGGCTTGCAAGAGTTCTTTTACGACCAGATGCCCCATGAGCTGTGCAGCCTTGGCTTGGCGCTCTTCTTCAGCGTCATGGGCATCGGTGGTTTCATCAGCAGCACCCTCATCTCTCTCATCGACAGCGTCACCAGGAGTGGTGGCTGCGATGGTTGGTTCGCCGACAATCTCAATCGCGCCCACCTCAACTACTTCTATTGGGTGCTCGCAGGTCTCTCCACCGCCGAGCTCGTGCTATTCCTTTGTCTCGCCAGCTCCTATACCTATAACAACAATTACAAGAGGCTTCAACACTAAGTGATTGCCAGGATCTGTTGGAGTTGTGTCGAATATTGTGTACAAGGTAGGTTACAGTTGGACTTGTAGTTATATTGTGTCTAAATAGGATATAGAGTTGTGTCCTAGTAGGACAATTGTATCATAGGCATCTCATATATAACGAGGGTAGACACAGGATGTAACATATGCCAACATAATAGCACAGGAACGCAGGGGAAGCCGGCGGCATGTGCCGGTGTCCAGGGCGACCGGGTGCGGTATTGTAGCGATGTCATGGGGAGGAGCGCCCATAGTCAGCCTCGGGAATGTAGTCATATCGATGAACCTCGTTAACAAATTTTGGTGTCGTGCTCGTGTGATTGCTTGGTCCTCAGTTCATCGACGGTGGCCCCGCATTTATTCTAACAAATGGTATTAAAGCTAGGTCGTCACGAGGTTGCTGGATTGTCGATTAACAGGATAGATCGTCGTCGGATCGTGCGAAGATGGTATGTGAAGAAATCAATATCGATGTCAACGATGATCGATTGGGAATTCTTTTGCGGAAGCCGTCAGGTGGTTTGCGATCAGACCAGATCGAGAAGGAGCAATACGGCAGCATGGAAAGCGTCTCGGCAGTTAAGGCAATCGGCAGCAGAATCAGTGAGTTGTAGCAGCTGTCAGACAAAGCGTAGATATTTACGAAAAAACTAGTTTTTCCCCGAAACCCTAAAACGCTCTGGCGGCGCTGGTGGTGATTAGGGTTTCGACCGTGGAACTCGTCTTCGCCCGGAGATCTGTCGACGGTGGTGAGATCCTGTCCGCTGCAAGAAGGCTGCTCCTGGCGCAGCTGCGAGCGGGGGTCAGGAAGGCGCAGCCCGTGCGGACCGCGCGGCACGGAAGAAACTGGAGGAGGCCCTGGGTAAACTCGATATCTCTGAGGAAGAGGCGACTCCTTTGGTACTCACTACTAGGAAAAGGGCTATAGATAGGATTGATACTAATGACGCACCACGGAAGCAGTGCGCCACTACTATATACTAATGGCGCACCGGTTGGTGATGCGCCATTAGTGTGAAAGACACTAATGGCGCACCAGAAACAGGGTGCGCCACTAGTATTAAATTATTATTTTTCCATTTTTCCATGCATACTAATGGCGCATCAGGTCGAAGTGCGCCATTACTAGTTCTAAGTAGTAATGGCGCACCAAGCAGACAGTGCGCCATTACTGTAAAAAAATTATTCTTTTTTTGCAAAACTACTAATGGCGCATCGTTTCACAGTGCGCAATTACTAACGCACTATTACCCGGTGCGCCATTAGTATATTTTTTTTTTTTTACTTTTTTGCAAAACTACTAATGGCGCACCACCTTCAGGTGTGCCATTAGTAACCAGGGCGCATTTGCTGGTGGTGCGCCATTAGTAATCTGGGACCCCAACAAGATATTTTGGACAACCCCACACCTACCCACTCACTTTCCCCACTTCATTCCCTCCACCTCCTTCTTCAAGCTTTCGGCCATCTCCTCCTCCTCACCTCATTTCCACCATAGAATCATCAAAATTAAGTGGTGAAATTACCTTTTTTTTTGATATGTAAGTAAGGGGAAAGCTATCTTCATGATGTAGATCTACTTTTTTTCTCCCTAGCTCGCTCCAACAACGTGCACATGCACTTTTTATGTCCTAGCTAGATCTATGTATGTTTGTGGTGTTGCATGTGTTTGTGGTGTTGCATATATGTTTGTGTTTGAAGGTACCGGTATTTGAAATGCGATAGTTGCCAATATTTTGCCGGAATGTTTTGATTCATTTCCGTTTCAGCGAGAATTTTGGCACTATGCATTCTTTTTGGTCCTATTTTTAGGGAAGGTCATGCCAAATTTTTTCTTAGTTTTAAAATATCGTTTTGCTCTACCCCGCAGGCGACCATGGTCCGCACGATGACTGAAGGCATCGTGAATAGGTTTTTGAGCTCCGCGAAGGCCGAGATGATTCAAAAGAACGAGACGGAGATAAGATGTCCGTGTCGAAGATGCAAGCTAAAGAGCCTTATTGCGGACCCGGATTCCGGGCAGGTGCGGGACCACCTGCTCTTGCGTGGTTTCATGGATGGCTATCGGTGGCAAGGTGATGAAGATGACTATGAAGTCGTCCATGGGGGCCGGGCAAGAAATGAGGAAGGGCAACAAGACAAGTACCACCGTGGCGAGGGCGGGCGAGAAGACGAAGAATCTCCAGGACATGATCACGACGGTGATGCTGTACACAGTCATCATGTAGAAGATGTCGTACATGATGATGAGGAAGATCAAGACGAAGGGCATGATCATGAAGATGAAGATGCCGGAGCAGACGACGATGGAGGCTGGGTGCAGGACCCTCATATTCAAGAGCTGCTTCTCAAGCAGACGGATAACGCAAGAGCTGCCGCCCGAGAGAAAGCCAAGCTGGATCAACTAGAGATAGACGCGGTTACTCCATTGTATGAGGGATGCAGGCCCGAGGATACCCGCCTGAAAGTAACGCTCATGGCTCTGGAGATGAAGGTAAAACACAAAATGACCGACGCATGCTTCGACGAGAACATGTCATTCTGGCACGAACGTCTTCCCAAGGGGAACGAGTGCCCGACCAGTTTCGAGGAGGCGAAGAAAATCGTGTGTCCTCTGGATTTACCGCACGTGAAATACCATGTGTGTATGAACAATTGTATCATTTATATGGACGAGCACGCGGAGTCTACCATATGTCCGGTGTGCGGCGTCACTCGATACAAGAAGAGGAAGAAAGCTCCTCGAAAATCGGTGTGGTACTTTCCGATCACTCCTCGTCTGCAGCAGTATTTCGCGGACCCTAAGGTAGCAAAGCTCTTGCGTTGGCACGCAGATAGGGAGGAGAAGAAGCGGGAAGATGACGGAAATGATCCAGAGATAAATAAAAAAGACAAGATGCTGAGTCACCCTAAGGATGCGAGCCACTGGCAAGCGTTGAACTTCGAATACCCAGAATTTGGGAAGGATCCAAGGAACATCGTGCTAGGCGCGAGCACCGATGGAGTCAATCCGTTTGGCAGCCAGAGAAGCACACATAGCACCTGGCCTATGTTTGTGTGGATGTACAACCTTCCCCCCTGGTTGTGCATGAAGAGGAAGTACATTCACATGAGTATGCTAATTGAAGGGCCGAAACAACCAGGGAACGACATCAATCTGTATCTGGGGCTGCTGAAGGAGGAGCTAGACACGCTGTGGAAAACGCCAGCCAATACGTGGGACGCCGCAGAGAAAGAATATTTCCCTATGAGAGCCGCACTACTCACGACGGTGCACGACTATCTCGGTTACAAATATCTCGCGGGGCAGGTAGTCCACGAATTTTCTGGATGCGTAAGGTGCATGGATGACACAACGTATCGCCAGCTAGATAGAGATCCCGGGTCTTCGAAAACCGTGTTCACGGGACATCGAATGTGGCTTCGCGACGATGACCCGTGGAGAAAACGCAAGGATCTGTTCGATGGTGAAACCGAACCCCGAAAACGCCCGTGTACGAGGAGCGGCGAGGAAATAGACGAGCTGTTGAAAAATTGGAAAGACTGCCCACTGCCGGGAAAGAAGCAAAAGGCGCCAGAGCCGGGAAAGAAGAAAAAGGCGTCAGAGCGCTGCTGAAGGTATGGAAAACGAGGTCTGTTTTCTGGGACTTGCCGTACTGGAAGATCCACCGTGTGCCTCACAGCCTTGATGTCATGCATATCACGAAGAACGTGTGCGAGAGTCTACTTGGTACCCTGCTCAACATGCCAGAGAGGACCAAAGATGGGCCAAAAGCAAGGGCAGACTTGAAATCAATGAGCATCAGGCAGGAGCTTCACGCTAATGATGATGATGATGATGATGATGATGACGATGAGGCGAAGCAGGACATAGAAAGTCGTCGCAAAGGCAAAAAGGCCAAGAAGACCGGAAATGACTACCCTCCCGCGTGCTTCACTCTAAGTCAGGAGGAGATCGAGCAGTTTTTCACCTGCCTCCTAGGAGTAAAACTTCCTTACGGTTACGCGGGGAAGATAAGCAGATACCTAGACCCAGCGAAGCAGAAGTTCAGCAGGATGAAGTCTCACGACTGTCACGTGCTGATGACGCAGATACTTCCAGTTGCAATCCGTGGGATCATGGACGCGCACGTCCGTGAAACGCTATTTGGCCTATGCAATCCGTGGGATCATGGACGCGCACGTCCGTGAAACGCTATTATCTAGGCATCGAGAACCCCATTGGTCTGCCCGTCAACAGGCACCTCGGCAGGCTCGCTGGATGGAGTCACCGTGAGGGTCGCCGCGAAATGCATGTCGACTTCGAGGGTCGACTCGCCGACTTTGAAAGAGCAAACCTAGTCGCGCTACAACACATAGACGTGGTCGATCCTTGGGTGGTAGAGCACAAAACCTTTATTGAGAAGACGTACAATGAATGAGGCCAACAGAGGACGGACGGAGATATACTCAAAGAGCACAACTCATGTTTCACGCGTTGGTTCAAGCAGAAGTTTCTCCTTGTCACAGGGCTCCGAGCACAACCTGATGACCTATGAGGCGTACGATATCAACAGCTACACATTCTACACCGACGACAAGGACATGAAGAGCGATGGTTATTCGAAATCCGGGGTAACGATAGAATCCTACACCGGTAACGACAAGGACAGATACTACGAAAGGATCGAGGAGATCTGGGAGCTGAGCTACGCTGGAGAGAAGGTCCCGATGTTCCGTGTCAGATGGGCCAAGAGTGTCCTAAAAGAAGACCGGTATTTCACCACCATGGTTATACCCGAAGCCAAATCCAAGACCGCGGGCGCAAACGTCACCGCGAAAAATGAGCCATGGGTACTGGCTTCCCAAGTGGACCAATGATTCTTCATTACCGACCCGTCAAAGCCCAGTCATGTTGTTGTGAGGAGAGGCAAAAGGAAGATCATCGGAATGGATGGAGTAGCCAATGAGCAAGACTTCGACAAGTACGGCGACCCGAAGATCGAACATGACGAGGACGATGAAGTAGCAGCACACACCACAAGAAGAAGCAGGACCACCCTACCTAAAGGACGTCCGTTCCACAGAAGAACTCCATTTGCGAAAAAGAAGGGCAAGAAGATTGTGAACAAATAGCTAGCTAAGATCGATTATATTTAAATCGTAGTCTTCATTTCTCGATTGTATTTCATGGGCACTTTTTGATATCATGAATATTTTTAAATTTCATGGACACTCGATCTCGATCCCCCTCCATCTCGTTCGCTATCCCACCTCGCCAGATCCGGTCCCCCTCGCCGCCGAGCCCCCCCTGCACCATCTCCCCCGCTCCACCAGCTGCCGCCGCCGACCCCCCGCACCCTCCCCCACTCCACCGCCGCCGACGACCCATCGCACCCTCCCCCGCTTCACCGGCCGCCGCCGCCGACCCCCGGCCCGCACCCTCCCCCACTCCACCGTCGCCGACGACCCACCGTACCCTCTCCCCAGCACCCTCCCCGGCCCGCTCCATCATCACAAATGAATGCAACTAAAATTGCAAAAAAAACAAATTTGATTATATTTTCAAATAAAATTTGTGATGATATTTTCAAATAATAAATTTTATGATATTTTTTCATATTCATAAATATTTTCAAATAACAAATTTGATGATATTTTTTAAAAAATTATTACTGTTTTTATAAAAAGTATTACTGTCATGATTTAAACAAGTTTGAACATATTTAAACACAAATAAATATCAAACATCATTTTAAATGCAGAAGAACTCCATTTGCGAAAAAGAAGGGCAAGAAGATTGTGAACAAATAGCTAGCTAAGATCGATTATATTTAAATCGTAGTCTTCATTTCTCGATTGTATTTCATGGGCACTTTTTGATATCATGAATATTTTTAAATTTCATGGACACTCGATCTCGATCCCCCTCCATCTCGTTCGCTATCCCACCTCGCCAGATCCGGTCCCCCTCGCCGCCGAGCACCCCCCGCACCATCTCCCCCGCTCCACC
>NC_041382.1:783544500-783568403 GCF_002162155.2 Triticum dicoccoides
GGCCGCCGCCGCCGACCCCCGGCCCGCACCCTCCCCCACTCCACCGTCGCCGACGACCCACCGCACCCTCTCCCCAGCACCCTCCCCGGCCCGCTCCATCGTCACAAATGAATGCAACTAAAATTGCAAAAAAAACAAATTTGATTATATTTTCAAATAAAATTTCTGATGATATTTTCAAATAATAAATTTGATGATATTTTTTCATATTCATAAATATTTTCAAATAACAAATTTGATGATATTTTTTAAAAAATTATTACTGTTTTTATAAAAAATATTACTGTCATGATTTAAACAAGTTTGAAAATATTTAAACACAAATAAATATCAAACATCATTTTAAATGCATAAAAACAAAAATTGGGGAGCCTGGGAATCGAACCCAGGACTTCCTAGTGTGTGTGCTGCGGGCTGACCAGTCGGGCTAGTGGGCATGTTCTAATGGAGATAGGGTTAGGTGGAATATAACTGACCAGTCGGGCTAGTAATTGAAACAAAATTCTAATGGCGCACCAGGGGGAGGTGCGCCATTAGAATCGTCGTACTTATGGCGCACAAGGGGGAGGTGCACCATTGCTAACCCTCAACCACTCCACCTATTCCCCTCGCACTGTGGCCTCCCTCCCTCGCCAGATCCCACACTCGACCCCAACCCTACGCTGCCGCCCCCTTGCTCCACCCCCTCCGTCCGTCGCGCCTGCACGCCGTCGGCGACGCCGCCGCCACTATGGTCTTGCGCTGCCCCTGCCGCCACTGCCGGCCCTCCGCCATGGCGCGCCCAGCCGGCCGAACCCTCCGTGGCCCCCGCCTCCCCTAGCGCGGCCACCGCGCGTCACCGCGGCCACCGACCACCCGGTGCTCCGTCGTCGTGCCTAGGAGCTGCGCCAAGCTCTGCTACGCCGTCTTGGAGGATTCGTTCGAGCTCCACCTCAACTCCGGTCTCCGCTCCACCTCAACTCCGGCCCTACCCCAGCGCGGCCCGGATCGCTGACTCCTCCTGCTTCCCCCAGTACACCGCCTCCCTCAAGTGTACGTGCATCCTTCCCCCAGTACTCCTCTTATGCGATTGGAAATGCTTTGCGTTACGAGCCTGCTAGGGATCCTGCAGTAGAATCATGCTTGATTTTCAGTATGGCCTTTAGTTTTGTAGGATTCATTTTACCGTGGCTTAACTGCTGAAGAATCTGCAAGTGCTCACAACTACAACTTCGATCTTCAAGCACTGTTGGTACGACATGAACTGGACTTCTTGTGCCAAAATCTTTGAACTGCGTATTTTTATATTAAAAAATGTTTGGTTCTGTTCTAGAGGAAAATGATCTAGTGGTAGTAGTAGTAGTTCTGAGCATTTGGTTGTTTGTCTATTAAAAAAAGTTCAACTAAAAAGAAGTGCAAGCCACTTTGGTGCTGAAATGTGACATTGCCATGGCTGATTGTTCTGAATGGTTCACCCACAACCAATGGGCATGTTTAAATGCAATGCAAGTGCAAATTTGAAACTTTAAAGGAACTGCACTTTTTTGTAATAGAGAGATAGCACAAGAGAGAGATAGCACCTTTTTTACATGTCTCATTGTAGTTGCTTGAAATTTTAATACAATTAGCCTGAAATAATAGGTAAGTTGCCCCCTATGGGTTTACTCTTTTCGCAAACAGCACGATCCATGGCTCATACATGCATGAACTATTTTTTATGGCTATATACTTGAAGTCTTGAAGTACATATGGCGTAGTTTCTTTTTCAAGTTCTTACAGGAAATTGTGTCTTTTTCCCAACTGCTTATCTATGTGTGAAAGGAGCTAAACTAAGTTTTTACAAGTATCCCCAGTCATTTAGGGTCTGTTTGGATAGTGTCCACACTGAATCGTGTCTGGCTTGGAGCCTCCCTAAAATGTGCCTGGAAAGTGTTTGGTTGCTGTCCTGGCACTGTTTCCATGCCTCGTTAAGTGGAGAGGGGTGTGCAAGTTTTTTCACCTGTTTTTTGTTACATATACTTCGGGTGCTGTTGGGGGCTTCCTGCTCAATGATTTTGCAGGTACCCCGAGAGGCCCTTGAGTTTGCCGGAATGTCGATTAACTTCCGTTCCGGCAAATTCGGGTACTCCATATGTCCTATTCAGCAAAGGTCATGCTAAAATTTTCCGTGAATTTTAGCATGACTTTGCTAAAAATAGGGCATATGGGGTACTTGCGACTAATGCATGGGCCGGGGTATCTTAGTACTTAATCTGTAGATTTCCAAAATTGTTCCTTGGCAATTATTGGAAACTAGCTGTATTCCTCTATCTAAGATATTCTGTGTACATGCAATATATATCCAATCAGTGGGACAAAAAGCCACGAGAAAGTAGAGCTGGACATGTAAGATGCAATCTACTAATGCTTCATTATCACCCTGTTATGCTCAGCCCAACACTCCCAGTCAAGATTGGTGATAGATAGATATCATTCCCATCTTTTGTTACAAGCTAAATTATGTTCCTTGACTCCAAAACCCTTAGTTAGACCATCTGCTACTTGATTAAGTACTAATATACCCCGGCCCTAAATGATGAAAGCTTAGGCTTTTAGGGTGCCTTAGCATCGACAAACCCTAAATGATGAAACCTTGGCTTTTAGGGTGCCTCGGTGTCGATAAAAACCTAGATGATGAAAGCTTAGGCTTTTAGGGTGCCTCGGCGTCGACCTAGGTGGCAATAGAGCCAAGTGATTAGTGCCAAGTGATTAGGCCCAACCTAGCGTGCCTCGGCATCGATAAACCCTAAATGATGAAAACTTAACTTGGCTGCCCCGGATGCATCGGTGTCGATGAGAACCTAAATGATGTACGCTTAGGCTTTTAGGGTGCCTCGGCATCGACAAACCCTAAATGATGAAAGCTTAGGCTTTTAGGGTGCCTCGGTGTCGACAAACCCTAAATGATGAGACCATGATCTTGTTCCTTGACAATAACCAACTTTTTGACCAAACTTTTTTCCTATTTAGAGCGAAACATGGCCCACAACGATGAGGCCGGTGGTTCGGGCGGCAAGCAATTCTGGGAGCTGTCCCAGGATATGTCATCATCATCACCGGACGACGAAAGTCTCCCAGCGGAGTGCGACTGGTGCCACGACGATCGAGGTCTGTGCGACATGCCTCACCTGGATGATGATCGGCGCTTCAGCATTAAGCTCGAGGAGACCTTCGAAGTTGAAACGGTACACAATGACGACAAGTGTTATTTTCATAATTAAGCATGACTTCAACTATTTCAACGTGTAATTTTCATCTTTTACAATTCGAGTATAGCTTATCCCATGCCATGCAAGACGCTATGTCTTGGAGAGGATGGATTTTGAAGACCATGAAATTTCTGAAACAAAGAAAATTTACCTAAGGACTCATCATGATGTGGACTTTGAAGTAAATCTATATAATTCTGAGAGCGTAACCCATTTTGGTTGCAAAAATTGGGAAGCATTTTGCAAGACGTATGGTTTTGATGAGGGTATGCTTATCACCATGGATCTTGGTAATCCTGACATCAATCAAGACAATATGGACATTTGGGTCCTTGTTGATATGCCTCCAGTTCTACCGCTATGTAAGTTTCTCAAACATAGTTATTAGCTAATTTATATTGTTTATTTCAAAATAGTTGACAGCTTATTTCCATTGACAGCTTATTTTTATTGTTCAAAGAATGTGCGGGAGATGGTAGACAAAACCCACTGCACCGATGGCTCCGAATTAACAACTTACAAGGAGAAAAATCATTTGGTCAGATTTTGTACTGACATTGAGAATTACAATATCTACAATCAAACTCCTCAACATTATGGTAAATACGTGCCACTAGTGCATGTGTTCAACTACGGTAACTACCATGGAGATACCCTGGTAAGATTTTTACTATTACGACATCCGTGCATCTTTTGCATACTTCTAAAACTAGTACATCATTGCTAACTATGAAGTTATTACTATGTTTTTCAACAGATAATCCCAGAGAATTGTGTGCCTCATATGATGTATCTGAAAGGTAGTGTTAATGTTTTGAACATACAGCCAGGTCGTCCTACGAATCTCAACTGTCCATACGAGATTTCTAAAAGAAGTGGAGACATGAAAATCAAAGGATGGAAAAAATGTATGGACAGTCGTAAGGAGCTTCTTTTAAGCAAAAGGAAGCGAAGCGCAAGAATTGGAGACAGGATGTTCTCCATTCTCCATAATGGAGAGTCAGGGTCTATATTGTTTTATGCTATTTTAGCTTAAATAGAGTATTTAGGTCCTGCCTAATACTGATGATCATGTGCTAAGAACAATTAAGTAGGGTTGGTTCAAAGACTATCAAGATGATGATCGTATGACTTGTTATGAATAACGAGTAGAAGTTGTATGATGATGATTAGTAGGACTTGTTAGGATTAGTATTACTTCCGACAAACTCGATACTCGTGGTCTTGAGACTTGTAATGTTTTATCTTTGTTCGGTCTTTTGAATTCGGAGACTAATATGATGAATTGTATTCGGAGACTAATCTTCTATTGTATTCGATGAATCTGATGTTGCTGTGTGCTGTTGTCTATATTCTGTCCAATAATATATTTTATATTCTGTCTAATAATATATTTTGTAACCTGCGCAAAAATCAGAAAAGGAAGAAAAACAAATATTCATACTAATGGCGCATCACCACCAGGTGCGCCATTAGTATGCCAAAGGATACTAATGGCGCATCAACAGAGAATGCGCCATTAGTATGACAAAGCCATGCTTACGTATGCCCCCCCGGGAGGCACACTAATGGCGCATGCTGTTACATACTAATGGCGCACTAGTACTAACGGCGCACTTGTGGTGCGCCATTAGTAAGATATACTAGTGGCGTGCTACTAATGGCGCACTGGTAATGCGCCATTAGTAGGCAAAACCAGTGCGCCATTAGTAGGCCTTTTCCTAGTAGTGACTCGATGATCGCGTTGAGGGAGCGCCGGCAAGGTGGTTGGTGGCTGGCAAGATTCTACACCACAACCTGCTCCATATACAGACCATCACCAATGCCTTACGGCCGGCTTGGGGTAACCCTAGGGGGTTGAAGTTCAGATCTGTGGGCTTTAACACGTTCGTGGCTGAGTTTGAAACCCAACGTGATCGTGATCATGTGTGGGGTGGATCGCCATGGCATATTAATAAGCATGCCGTGGTGTTGGCTGAATTTGAAGAACACATGAGACCGGATGAAGTTAAGTTTGACAAGCTCCAAATCTAGGCTAGAGTAGTGAATTTACCCTTCAATTTAAGGGATGAAACCTGGTGGGCACCGATCGCAAAACAGATGGATAAACACGCCCAGTCAATTAGCTTCTACCACACTGGTGGTTTTCTGAGAGCAAGGATTACCATTGAGGTCGAGAAGCCTTTGCGGAGATGGATTCTTATCGATTCTGCCAGGAGGAAGAAAGTGGACATGTATGACATACAATATGAACAGGTTCCATATTTCTGTTTCTCTTGTGGTAGATTGGGACACTCAGATCCGTACTACCCAACACCGGGATCGCCAGATGATAAGGGCGAGCTCCCCTTTGGATCAACAGTGCGGGCGCCTGAAGATTATCGCAAGTCACAGTCGTCAGAAAATTCCTTCAAAGATCATGCGGGGGCAAGCAGCAAACAGGCTACTAGGAATTCTAGTAACAAAAGAGACATGTGGGAGGAGGTGAACTCCCCAGTCAAGAACAGGCAGCAGCAGAAACGCAAGGATGCGCCGAATCAAGTTTACAAGCCGGTGGCTAAGACCACCCTGCTGCTGACAGATGGGGGTGCAGAAATGGATGTTGATGGTAATATTTTGGCAAGAACTGATACAGCATCAACAAGCCATGAGGATGGAGAGGACTTTATTAGGGAAATAAAGAAGAAGAAACCCACACCTGAAAACTCGGCAGAGACCGTGCCACGGTCCTGCCAGTCCCAATGAGTTGCATCAGCTGGAACTGCTGCGGGCTTGGGAACCCTGAGGAAGTTCGAGAACTTTGCAGTATTGTGAAGTTGGAAGGCCCCGCTCTTCTCTTTGTCATGGAAACGAAAATCAGAGCAAAAAGAGTAGAGGATTTGCAAAACAGTTTGGGTTTTGCCGGTAGTTTTGCAGTAGACAGTGCAGGCCTCAGTGGCGGCATTGGTCTTTTCTGGTCCCGTGATGTGTTAGTTGAACTTAAAAACTACAGTCAACGTCACATCGATGTCCTGGTTACTAATAACCTACTGAACTCTCCACCCTGGAGGTTCACGGGGTTCTATGGAGCACCGCGAGCGGACGAAAGACACCACAGTTGGCGGTTCTTACGTTCGTTGCACTCTATTCCTCATGACGCATGGCTGTGCATGGGGGATTTCAACGAGACCCTATACTCAAATGAACACTTTAGCCGGGCTGCTCATCCGGAGCGATAGATGCGAGCATTTAGGGAAGTCACAGATGATGTCTCCCTTCAGGACTTGGGCTGGTCAGGTACGGCCTACACATGGGATAATCGCCAGTGTGGAGTGGATAACGTAAAAGCACGGCTGGACCGAGCCTTTGCTAATGAAAATTTCCGGCAACAATTTTAGTATATCAGGGTTCGGCACCTTTCGTCGGTGGAGTCCGATCACTGCTTTGTTGTTGCAGAAATTAAAGAGACTTTCGATCCGTGATCTAGGGCCAAAAAGCAGTTCAGGTATGAAAATGTCTGGCAAACTCACTCGGACTATGATCGGCTCGTTTCTGCTTGGCGAGGAATACAACGTGGCCCGGGGCTGCAAGGCATTGCTTCGGCACTGGGTGAATTGCAAGCAACTCTAGAACCATGGGGATCCAGGGAGTTTGGGTGTTTGACCAGGGGGGTCAGACAACTTCAAAAAAAGCTTGACAGGCTCCGTTCTCTGTCCATTGGGCGTGGCCCATCGAATGAGGAGCAAACTACTGTTAAAAAACTAAAAGAGGCACTGCATCTGGAGGAGGTGTGGTACCGGCAGAGGTCTCGCGTGCCTTGGCTATGGGAAGGGGACCGTAATACCAAGTATTTTCAGGCCCAAGCCAGGCAGCAACAGAGGATGAACAAGATTCAGGGACTTAGGCGATCTGATGGATCGGTCTGTGCGGATGAGAGCGAGGACAAGGACGAAGTTCAGCAGTTCTATCAGAACCTATACAAGTTTGACGGCTTTCATGATCCAAGTGAGCTATTAGCTCATGTTCCGGCTAAAATCTCAGATGCGACGAACATGGAGCTTACTAAACCCTACACTACGGAGGAGGTTAAAACCGCACTCTTCCAGATGGCTCCTTCAAAAGCTCCCGGTGTGGATGGGTTCACTGCGGGGTTTTATCAAAAGCATTGGGACCTTCTTGGTGGAGAAGTTACTAATGCAGTTTTGGATTTCTTAAATGGTGGGGAGTTAGCCCCTGGACTGAATGATACATCCATTACCATAATTCCAAAGGTAAAGCATCCCCAATCCATTTCTCAGTACCGTCCAATCGCTTTATGTTCTGTCTTGTATAAGATTGCGAGCAAGGCAATTACAAACCGGCTGCGATGCATCATGGACGAGATTATCAGTGAGGAACAAAGTGCTTTTGTACCAAGTCGTCTAATAACTGATAATGTGTTTGTGGCATACGAGAGTGTGCACACAATGCGAAGAAGGAAAAAAGGAAATACTTTTTCTTGTGTGGTCAAGCTTGATTGTGTCGAGTGGCATTATCTCGAAGCAATTCTGTGCAAGATGGGGTTCAGTATTGTTTTTGTGAGGTTGATCATGAAATGTGTATCCTCGGTTCGTTTTTCGGTTCACGTAAACGGTGAGCTACTGCCGTTCTTCACCCCCTCAAGGGGGCTCCGTCAAGGCGACCCTGCCTCGCCATATCTGTTCCTAATATGTGCGGAAGGTTTTTCCTCCTTATTGAAATTTTACAACGGAGGTTTTATTAACAGAGGTTTGAGGGTAAGCTACAGATCACCGTGGATCTCTCATTTGCTCTTCGTAGATGACAGTCTTATTTTTATTGATGCCAAGGATCATAGTGCTCTCAGACTTAATGAGATTTTGAGGATCTATGGTGATGCTTCTGGAGAGCGAGTTAACCGGGAAAAGATCTCCATCTTCTTCAGTACAAACACTCCTGACCATGTGAGGGAAGCTATGAAAACTGTCTTGAATATCCAAGTGAAAGCTTTCAATGAGAAATACCTCGGGCTGCCAACGGCTGTTGGGCGTATCATGAGTAGAACCTTTGATCATATCGGTGAAAGAGCCCGTGGGTATATGAATGGTTGGTCGGAAAAATTGCTTGCATGCGCTGGGCGCGAGACGCTCATCAAGTCAACAACTCAAGCTATTCCTACCTATCCAATGAGCACTTTTCTGTTTACAAAAAAGGTATACAAGAGTCTGACCTCCCCATGGCTAAATTTTTCTGGAGCAGCTCTTTGGATAAGAAAGCAATGCATTGGCTGTCCTGGGAGGAAATGACTAAGCCAAAGTGCATGGGTGGAATGGTTTTAGAGACCTACGTTTGTTCAATCTTGCTATGCTTGGTAAACATGGGTGACTTTTTATGACGAATCCCAACTCGTTGTGTGCAAGGGTTTTGAAAGGACGATACTTTCCAGAGACTGATTTTATGCAAGCGTCGGTTCCAAAATCGGCATCGGCCACTTGGAAGGCAATCGTCGCGGGAAGAGAAGCCCTAAATGTTGGGTTGATTGCAAGGGTGGGCGATGGAAGTACTATTTCAGTGTGGCACCAAAACTGGACACTGGTAGAAAAAGGGCCTATAGTCCCGGTTCGTAAGGGCCTTTAGTCCCGGTTCCTGAACCGGGACTAAAGTGTCGGTACTAATGCCCTATACCTTTAGTCCCGGTTCAATCCAGAACCGGGACTGACGGGCCTCCACGTGGCAATGCGCAGAGCCCAGGCAGGAGACCCTTTGGTCCTGGTTGGTGGCACCAACCGGGACCAATAGGCATCCACGCGTCAGCATTTCTGTGGCTGGGTTTTTGTTTTTTTTTTGAAAGGGGGGGTGGGGGGTTAATTTAGGTGTTTCATATATTGTGTTAGCTAGCTATAATTAATAGAGAGAAGTGTCCTCTCTTACGTCCGTGCTTGGTCGACGCTACGTACTATACATACGTATAGAGAGGACTAGACACGCTAGTTAGCTAGTAAGCAAACGAAGGAAACAGAAGATCGTCATGAACATATATGCATACAGAGAGAAGTGATATCGACCACCTCTCCTTCTCCGAGAGATTGGTCGAACAACAAGTTCTCGTATATCTATCCGACACTACCGGCTACATATATACAATAATTATCTCTTACAAATATAATCATACGGACTCATGGTCCACATAGTATTCTCCGTCTTCAGCGATCACTTGGTCAAGAAAGAATGCCGCCAATTCCTCTTGAATTGCTCGCATGCGAGTTGGTGCTAGGAGTTCATCCCGCTTCCGAAACATCTAATTTGAAGAAGGGGGTCAATACATATATATATGAATGAATGAAACTCAATACAAATGATGGTAATAAAATAAAATTGTGAATGTTGTTATTTACGTACTTCATATTGTTCGTCAGAGTACCCGCCCCGCTCACAGGTCGTGTGGCGGATGGACTCGCAGACGTAGTATCCACAGAAATCATTCCCTTTTTCCTGCCACAACCACTTTACAAGAAATAGAGGTCAATCAAACTGATAAGCAAGAATGCTAAATGGTATTGATGAAACTAGCGCTTGAATCACTAGGAGATGCGCGGAACATGCTACTATAGTACTTACTTTCGGGTGTCTAAATTCCAGCTCCTTCGGCAGTCCCGGAACTGTTCTGGTGAATTTTCTCCAAACCCTGCCGGACAAAGAAAACAATTACTTGATATCAGGAAATGAACAAAGTTGCTGATATGGTGGATAATGATCGATTTAACTTACTTCTTGAGGATTTCAGTCATGCCGCATACTCCTGGGGATCTTTCCGTTTAGAGTCCAAGACGATTACTACTCCCTGCTCAAGCCTAATCTCTAGGGGAATATAGTGGAAACTGCACACGCATGCATAACTCATCAATTACATTACTATAACATGGACTAATATATAAGGTGAATATGCACAAGACAGTAACACTCACTTGAAGTTGTAAGGAAAGAGTATTATATCTTTGTTTTCATTTTTTTGAATGATCATAGCAAGTTGGCCTCGGTATCTCCGGGACGATGTTGAACCTCAGTTGCATCTATGAGATATGTGTTAATGAACCCAATATCACCGATTTGTCTTTTCTTCAATTCGGCAATCTTCATTCTGCATAATATAGTGAGGATAATTATAAATACATGCAATGGAAGAGATGAGCTATATAGAGAGACTTAATGACAGAAGTAGTAGTACTTACAGACAGTAGCAGGTGATCGTTGTTTTATCGAGGGCCAATTGATTGAAAAACTGATAGAACTCCTCAAATGGAATAGGCAACAGTTCAATTCCAACGAGGTCATGCTTCGGTTTAACTCTCGCATACAAAGTACTCCTCCCCCCAGACTCTCTGCAGATTTTCAAGTACCAATCATGTAATCTTCGCATCATCGTTGTTAAAGATTTTTCATCTTTGACGAGAGGCTTCCCGTACTCGTATCTGTGTATCTGCACCTCCATGGTATCATAATGTACATCGTCGGGCAGGTAATCGTCAACATTGCCATAACCGGGCACCATCCTCGGATCGACGATGTCGCTAGGTACCTTGAGGGGGGGGCATGATTGCTTTGCTTGTTCGCCGAGCTGGGCAATTTGTTTCCCAGATGCTCGTCGTTCTTTCAGCCTTTGATCACTGACTGTACTTCCCGACCGCTCCGCTTCGGCCCATGTCTTTGCAATAATGTGCTCATAGTTGCCTTTCGGCGGAGACTTGGGTGGTTTTGCCAGGGCAGCCAGAGTGCGCTTCACTTTCATCGGATCTACCTTCTCCTCCTGAGGTGGATGTCTCTTTGCTCTCAACCCTTGAAACCAGTCATCCACTTCGGTTCGCGCGATCTTGGCGTTCTCCTCCGGGGTCCTCTCATATGGTAACTTCTCTGGAGTCTTCAGAGAAGGACCGAATCTGTATGTCCTCCCGCCTCTGGTTGTACTGCTAGACGACGACCGAGCAGACAGAGCGATTGTCTTCTTTACTTGCTTACGAGGCGGAGGAGAAGGACTACGACGCGCCGGAGCAGCTGGAGCGGCGGCAGGTCTCTTCCGCCCTTGCTGACGAGGCGGAGAAGGGGGAGGCTTGTTGCTCGGGCGCGTCGGCGCAGGCGGAGAAGGAGGCGGAGTGCCGCCACGCGCCGGAGAAGGAGCCGACCGAGGGCCCTGATTGTCACCCGGTTCATCCCACCAACCGGGACCAATGGCCCATGTGGCCCGGCCGGCCCCCTAGGCTCACGAACCGGGACCAATGCCCACATTGGTCCCGGTTCTAGACTGAACCGGGACTAATGGGCTGACCCGGCCTGGACCAAAGCCCTGTTTTCTACTAGTGGGATACCAGGTACTATCTCCATGCGGCCAATCTCGAGACCTCCTAATACCAATATCGGAGAGTTTCTAAGCTTATTGACTCTGAGAATTGGTCCTGGAGGCAATATGTGGTTAGAGAAATCTTCATTGCCCCCGACGCTGATGTCGTTCTTAATATCCTTATCCAGAGGGGAGGCGGTGAGGACTCTTTTGCTTGGGCTTTTGAAAAATCTGGCAACTACACTGTGAAGACGGCGTACCGCGCTCTCATGACCCGCAACGAGCGTCTTCCTCGAGAGGAAGGGACGGCTACCGGAACCTCAGGGAACGATCAACAGATGTGAAAGGCCTTATGGAAGCTCAATGTAATTCCCAAAGTGCGAGTTTTTTGGTGGAGAGTCCTCCGCGGCATTCTTCCATATGAAAGCACGCTCAAATACCGCCATATCGCAGTCATTGATCGATGCAAGGTATGCATGTCAATGAGTGAGGATTTAAAGCATGCACTGATACATTGTGTGCATGCTCGTCGTTTTTGGGAGGAGGCGTATGCGTGGTTCGGCCTCCGGCTTCCGCGTCTCCATCCAGATTCATGGGCGCGCGATATCATATGTGACGCCAGGTTTTCTGATGAAGATCGAGCAAAGATTACAACAATCGTGTGGTCAATCTGGCACTCCCAAAACCGCATCAAGCATGGGGAACCTCCCGCGCAAAGCAGCTGAGATCCTGCCAGGGTATGGGTGGCGGCCACCTGAGGGGGAAGTGATTAAAATCACCACGGATGGTGCGCTCAATTTTGAAGATGGTCGAGGGGGAGCAGGGGGTGTTGCTCGCTCGGCCGCTGCTCTTCTCGGCTCATGGTGCAAGCCGTATACAGGGATCTCGGATCCCCTCATCATTGAAGCTTTTTCGCTGCGAGATGGAGTTCTTTTTGCTGCCTTAAGAGGATTCTCGCATGTGATAATGGAAGTGGATTGCCTGGAGCTGGTGATGCTCTGGAAAACCCGCCACAATTCTCGCTCAGTTGTGGCTCCGATCTCGCTAAAAATAGGAGAGCTTAGCGATAGCTTTGTTTTATTTGATGTTCAACATGTAAACCGGTCGGCAAATCTTCCTGCGCATCTTTGTGCAAAACATGCATGCAGACTGAATGTTACGGATTGCTGGCTAGAGGAAATCCCTAGCTTCTTTGTGACCAGCCTCCTGGCTGACTGTCCGGGGAACGCTTTTATTTGAATAAAGCTTTCTGATTTGCCCGAAAAAAAAAAAAGCAGACGTCAGACAAGTGGAAGGCTCGCGTGCGCGTTGCAGCGGCGGGGACGTGCGGCGATCGATCGGTTGGATCGATCGGGCGAGCGTTCGGCACGCGCAGCTGGCTCGCTGGCGTCTCGCGGCCGATGGCAGGAGGCCCATCTGGAGAGCTGAGCTGCACGGGAATTGGGGGAAACGAAGGGAAGGCCCAGGCAACAGGCAGGTTCTGCTGGTTCGCTGGAGATGCAGATCGAGATGTGTGAGCTGAGTCACCTCAAAAAAAAAGATGTGTGAGCTGAGCGTACAACACGAGAGATTTTGTTTGAGAAAAAGAAAGGGGGACGACCGAGTCCCTGGAGGAGACGCGTTCTCTTGGAGGCCGATACACGGATGTGCAAACATCAATGGGAAGTACTACATCGTAAAGGAAAAGGATTGGGCAAGGCAAAGCTAGCATCGGAGTTGAGCAACGGGAGCCACTCTACGTGAAGACCAGAAGCAATCTTGTAGGATTTGCAACTAGTATACTCGGTGTACTTGGGGATCATGAAAAGTGTGCTCGATATTTTTTCACAGGTCAGTTATACATACAAAGAACAATGGAGCCAACAGGTACCAGGTTTGAGGTGAAGAAGTTTGACGGAACTGAAAACCTTGGGTTATGACAGATAATGGTGATTTTTTTTTGGCACAACAGGGATGCTTGAAGGCCTTGCGGGATGTCAAGCCAGGCGGACGATGGGGACTATGAGGAGATGCAGATGGTTGCAGTCAGATAATTTCGGCTGGGTCGGACTGGAGAGTCTGAGGATCGACGAAAGTCGGTTGGTACAGAAGACCGTGATGGGATCGGCGACAGCGACATAGGAGCGTGATGCTGATGGTAACCGACTTCTGGGGCGGGGAAACACGTGGCGCAGGCCTGAGGGCTTGTGTGGCTTCGACAAGACTATGTCGCGGGGTTGATTCAAGGTGGTGTACACACGGAGCTTGAAGTCAACGGGGCGCGATGGTGGACTGGTCATCTACCATTGAGTCTTGTTGAAGGTGGAGCTGGATTGAGGGGCTACGATGTAAGGATCCAGAGAATCGAAGCCTATTTCAGCCAGGGGGAAAAGCGAGTGGCACATAGTTCGAACAATAGCCCAGTGGTCTGATGAAAACGTGAAACTCGTCATCGGTCGCTGATGATCGCTGGTACTCTGCAATGGGGGTTGAGTGGTGTGGGTCCGCGACCCTTGAGACTCGACCGGGACAGTAGAGGCTCGCCGCGGTAATAGCGGCGAGGCATGCGGTATGCGCGAGACATGTAGACGGGCCAGGGCTCTAGTGGTAATACATGTTGTGAGACAACTGCGAATTTGACTCTGGTTGACTACAAGCAACGGTTCATGTTTCAGACAGACGGTCAAGGAAGAGCGGTGATGTTGAGTTCAGATAACTCTTATGTGTGACACCCAATATTTGAGTTTTTCACTTTCACGCTGGTCAGTGATCAGTGTGTGATGGCGTTGGACTGGTACTCTGAAAGTTGGGAGCACAAACTAGAGTAAAAAAGAACTAAATTTTGCTCGAGCGTTGACCATGGTCAAGAAAAGAAGGGACTACAAGTTGCAGGTGGAGTCACATGGAGTCTTTGGAGTAGCAGTGATACTCATGGGATAAGCTCAAGTCCAATGTACATGGAAGTTTGACGCATGGACAAATCCGGGATGGTGGAGTATATTCGTCAAGGTGGAGTTTGTTGGAGTTGTGTCGAATATTGTGTACAAGGTAGGTTACAGTTGGACTTGTAGTTGTATTGTGTTTAGATAGGATATGGAGTCGTGTCCTAGTAGGACCCTTATATCCTAGGCCTCTCATATATAGCGAGGATAGACACACGATGTAACATATGCCAACATAATAACACAGGAATGCAGGGGAAGCCGGCGGTATGTGTCGGTGTCCAGAGCGACCGGGTGCGGTATTGTAGCCGTGTTATGGGGAGGAGCGCCCATAGTCAGGCCGCGGGGATGTAGCCACATCGATAAACCTCGTTAACAAATCACGGTGTTGTGTTCGTGTGATTGCTTGATCCTCGGATGGTCGACAGTGGCCTCGGATTTATTTTAACAGGACCATTTCAGGTTGTGTAAAAAGTTGATCCATATTGTTAAATCGTACTCCCTTTGAGTTGAATTATTTCTCGCTCAAATGGATGTATCTACTTTTTGCGTTCAAATGGATATTTCCACTAACTAATGCTAGATACATTCATTTGAGCAACAAGTAATTTGGACGAAGGGAGTAGATAGGAAATAAGAAACATGCTAGTATTAAGCAGATGACATTTGTAATTGCAAATTATTATGCAAGTGACATTTGCATTTCGAATTTGCTGCCTACCACGAACTATAGCTTGAGTGTTCCATACGGCCAACAGGAGTTGTCACTGTACTACCATTTTTCATTCTGAAGGGCTCCTCTGATATTTTTGGGGGGGCTGGATTCACAATTGGTGTCTGCTGTACTGACATGGAAAATCAATCTTGTCATCTTCATCTAGATTGTTCAACTTGGTAAAATCATGTTGTCACAACTTCTCTGGTTTCGACCTACCTCATGATTGAGTATACTGCACTCTGGTTGTACAATGTTTTAAACAAAGTACTTCACCAGGGACATCCCAAGGCAAGCAAAATGACACCAGCTATTCCCACAATGCGTGTACTTCCTTCGATCTATATTATAGTTGTAGCTGGTTTAGTACAACTCCCTCTGTAAAGAAATATAAGAGTGTTTAGAACAATACTTTAATGATCTAAATACTCTTATATTTCTTTACGGAGGGAGTACTAAACCAGCGAGAAGGAACATATGGATCGGAGGGAGTACCATAAGAATTCACACTGCCATGGGCCATTGTTTTACCTTTAGTTCTTAATTTATTGCTAAGAATAACAAGCAGTAACACAGGGCGGAGCATTACCGGCCCATGGCGCCGCGCTAGGTCACAGGACCAGCATTAGCGGGTGTGCGCTTCAGGCACCCATCTGCAAAATGAACTATAACGAGCGTAGTGCCAAACAGAAAACATGAGTACTCAGCTAGTTGTTCCCATTAATAGATATCTCTTTATTATTGGCCCGGGATTCAGCCCAATCTCAGCATAGCTTGCCAGTCCTACACACTACTAGGAAAAAGCCTAGCAGTAGCGCGGGTTTTAGGTATATCAGTAGCGCGGGTGCCCGCGCTACTGATACGGCGCTACAGCTAACTGGTAGTAGCAGCACGGGTGCCACCCGCGCTACTACTACGTCTGTTAGTAGTAGAGTGGATACCACCCGCGCTACTACTAACTAGTAGTAGCGTGGTTCTGGACCCTCGCTACTGCTAACTAATTAGGAAATAAAAAATAAATTCCAGCCATGGCTACTGCTGCTAGGCGTCATCGTCCTCTTCATCCATGCCAGATACTGATCCTGGAGGGGATGAAGTCGTCCATGGAGATGGTGCTTCCCCATCCAACACTTCTCCACACCTCCCCTTTGCTGCTGCTACGAGACAAGGCTTATAAGAGGAAGAGAGAGATAGAGAGGAGTAGGTGCAGCAACTCACCAGTGGCCGCCGGAGTTGGAACCGAAACCCTAGATGACGCCATGGGTTGCGTCCATCAGAGATCTGGCCATCGTCATGGGCAGCGCTCTGCTGGATCTTCCTCTCCTTCCAGCAGCGGAGGAGGAGGAGGAAGAAGGAGGGGCTACGGTGGAAGAGGAGTTCACCGGATTTGAGGGAGACGTCGAGGTGCGAGGCCGGCAGTTGCGGTGGGCGAGGAAGGGCGTCGCAGGTGGGAGGGAGAAGTCAAATCGGGAGAGTGTGGGTGTGGGATTGTGCCTCCATGCGCTTTGTTTATACATGTGTCGGTGGGTTGATAATAGTAGCGTTGGATTTATACCCACGCTACTACTATGGCATGTCCAGGGGTGCACGGTGGAGACCACTTGGGGTTTATAACCCACGCTACTACTATCAACTTAGTAGTAGCGTGGGTTTATAACCAGCGCTACTACTACGGCTGGTCCCGGAAGGCACGGTGGAAATCACTTAGTAGTAGCGAGGGGTAAAAACTTGCGCTACTAGTAATTAGTAGTAGCGAGGGGTATAAACCTGCACTACTAGTAAGCGTCTGCCTATAAGTTTTTCCCTAGTAGTGACAGGGTGTAGCCCATGCCTAGTAGCTGGTTCAAAGTTCCAATCGTCCTGACTGATGGAGCGAACACCGCACGAACAGCTACACGCAGACCGGTTGCTAAGAAAAGGGTGCACACAGACCTAATCATCGCGAAGGAGCACGCACACCATACATAGCCGCACATCTGGACGGCATCCCCGGCCGTCTTTAGAGCATCTCCAGCCGTTGCCCCCCCCCCAGGAGGCATAAAAATCGCCGCCTGGGGACGAGTCGGCGGTAGAATCGGCGCTGGGGGCGGTTGGGCATCCAGCCGTCGCCCCCAGGCGTCGATATTGGCCCAGTTTTCGGCCCACTTTCGGCGAAAAAAGACCCCATATGAGCGAGAATCTGCCCAGCATGGTTCGGCGTTGAATTCTCAACATAAATATTTGTTTACCACACAGTTCATCACAGAAAATCAAATATTTCAACAAAATAGTGCAACATAAAATAGTTCAGCAGATAAAAACTCATATTTCATCACACGTTGAGCTAGGCGCCGCCCTTGATCCTCCATACGTGCTCCACCAGATGCTGCTGCAGTTGATGATGCATCTGCGGGTCTCGGATCTCCTGATGCATAATGAGGTAGCCAGTCCAGGTTGCCGGTAGCTGGTCATCAACTTCGGCTAGAGGACCCTGCCTGTAGTATGGTTCAGTGTCAAACACTGGCTCTTCCTGCTCACTCTCGATGATCATGTTGTGCAAGATGACACAACAAGTCATGATCTCCCACATTTGATCTTTCGACCAGGTCTGAGCAGGGTATCGGATAACAGCAAATCGAGATTGGAGCACACCAAATGCCCGCTCGACATCCTTCCTGCAAGCCTCCTGCACCTTGGCAAAGTGGGACTTCTTGCCTCCTGGCACAGCGTTTGAGATAGTCTTCACAAATATAGACCATCTCGGATAGATGCCTTCAGCTAGGTAGTACCCTTTGTTGTAGTGCCGCCCATTGACCTCGAAGTTCACCGGGGGAGAATGACCTTCAACAAGCTTGGCAAAGACAGAGGAGCACTGCAGCACGTTGATGTCATTGTGAGTTCCTGCCATACAGCCATACCAAAGGAGTGCCAAATCCAGAGGTCATGTGTGACCACCGCCTCAAGTACCACACTACAACCGCCTTTGGCGCATTTGTACATCCCCTGCCAAGCAAATGGGTAATTCTTCCATTTCTAATCCATGGAGTCGATGCTTCCAAGCATCCCAGGAAATCCTCTTGCTTCCGAAATATTCTTTGCACTTGGCTTCATATGTAATTCACGAGCTAACTTCCTCACCATGTTTCATTCTGGTATCAAGGGCAACATTATTCTTCATTGCACTGAACCCCTTCACCACCTGTTATAGGCATCAGCTTGATGCCTACCTGGTTGAAACTTGTTGAACCTCCTTATAGCACTCTCGATTTGTTTCCTGGTGCTTCTAAAATCTCCTTCCTTGAGATAATTACCAGATGCCGATCCTTTCAGACATCCGTCCTTATAGTTTTCCCCTTATACCCTATTCGTAAGTACGGTGGAGTTTCTGAAGAAAGGATGTCGACTTCATCATGATGACCTAGAGCAGAGAAATAAAGACTTCAACGAAGAGGATCAACTACTTCGAGAAGAGCAACCAAGACGGGGAAGACTCGTTAGAATTTCGTAACCAATTCTCCCCCCCCCCCATACTCCACCTCTTAAATCTCGGGACGAGATTTCTTGTAGCGGAGGAGATTTGTAACACCCCCAGTGTCATGCTACAGTAATCCATTGTTAATGGTGTCATGTCATCATGTTACTGTTGCTAATCTTCACTTGATCCAAATTCCACTCCAATTCAAAATTCAAATAGTGAGTAAATGTGAAACTTCTTCAAATTAATAAGCAAAAGTGTTCAGGATATTGAAAATATTCACTAGGTAATTTTCATGTGTTAGCCAACATTCTTGAAATGTTAAAATGGCCTTAAAATGTTCAAAAGAGGACCAAGAGCTTTTAATTGAACCTTTTTCCTTTTGAAACAAATAATTATGCATTTCCAAACCATATGAGACTTTGTGTGCTAATTCAACTTGCCGCCTGGTATTTTTGTAACAAGTTTCAAGTCTAACAAAAATCGAATGGTATTAAATTAAATTACAGAACATTGGAGAAACTACAAAACAGTAAATAAAAAGAGAGAGGCCTACACTACTGTGCACTTGTAGCCCGAGTGCACAGTGCAGCCCAAGCCCACCACAGGCCTGTCCCCTACCTCTATACTGTACAGAGGGGAGGCTGGGTGACCGTGGCGGCCATCCGCCGGCTGAGGCCGCGGGCGTGGCGGCCATCCGCCCCCCCTGGCCGCCTACATGAGCCACCCCGCGCCAACCTCGAACCCTAGCATCCCCTTTCCTCCCCCTCCTCGCGCCGCTTTCTTCTTCCTCGCGCATAGCTGAGCGCTGCATCCATTGTTTTAAATAGCCCGCTATAGCTCCGCTATAGCACGCTATAGCATTTACAAAAGGTCTTGCGCTAAGAGACATTGATCCAAACAAATGAATAAACATCTTAAATAGCGCACTATAGCTCCGCTATAGCACGTTATAGCGTTTACAAGAGGTTCACCGCTAAGAGGCTTAGCGCGCTATTTAAAACTATGGCTGCATCGCCGCGCCACCTTCCCCAACGTGCTCCGAAGCCACCTGCGCCGCAAGGATACATCCAGGAGGATCCCCGATGTTGACCACGTCGTTTACGCCTGTTGATTTGGATCGAGGAGCCGCCAAGACGTCGACCCCGACCTTCTTCCCCGACGACCACCTCCCCCTGCGTCGATCCGCGCTGCTCGGACTATCCTGACCTCCCCGAGCGTGCCAATCGCCTCCCCGAGCTGCTCCTCGACCCCTCGGTGAGCCACCGCGCCAGACGCGCTCCTCTCCTTCCTTCCTAGTCGTCCCTAGATGCACGGGCCGTCACGGCCGAAGCCCGATCCCGACCACCGTGCCTGCTCGCGCGCCGTGCTGCTGCTGCTCGCTGCTCCGGTGCCGCTGCGGCCTCCCGCTACTTGCTGTTGTGCCGCTGGCCGCCCCTGCCTCGCTCCCGTCTCCAGCCTCCGTCGCCTCCCGCTGCGTCCCGGCCTGCCGCCGTCGCGCCTCTACTGCTGCTACCTTCGTATGGCCACGCCCGAGCACCCTGGCCGCCCACTGGCCAGGCCCCGCGCGCCACGCCTCGCCGGCTCGCCCGCTGCCGCCCGCGCCCCGGTGGCTTGCTGCGCCCGGCCGTGCCTCGGCGCGCGCTTGCCTGCTGCCGCAGCTGCCTGCCCGCGTCCGCCGCTGCTATGCTCTGTCTACTGCTGCTGCTTTTACTGTAGCTGAGGCTAGCTTTTCTAAAATTACATTGATTAGCCCCCTGTACAGTCTCAGAACAGCAACTAAACAAAGCTTAACATAGCTGAAATAAATACGTGTGGGTAGTGCACTTGACAGGGTTCAATTCTTTCCATTGGACCAAATCCAAAAGTTGCCCGGATTAATTTCTATGAAAATGGCAAATATCTATGTTGTGTTAACCGGAAGAACTGAAAAACAGAATTCTGGAATTGACATCCAGTAGCACTTTTCAAACAAATATTTGGTCAAGCAAATGGACATTAATGTAGATGGACCTGAGACTATCATGTAGATCACAGCAGAGTGCCCAGATTTGATATAAGGCACTAATTCAAAGGATGTACAGAATGCTAGCTATAGCCTCTGCAAAACAACGAAGTGATGTTTAAAACTGAGGACTTAGTCAATCTTCAGAGATTCCGGAAAATGTTTAAAAACTTTGGAAGTTAATAGAAACTAATCCGTAGCTCGGATGGAAATATTTTATACATGAAAGTTGCTCAGAACGACGAGACGTATTCGGATACGCGGTCCTTTCGTCCGCCACACATCCCTAGCATAGAGAACATCGAACCTTTCCCCTCTGATTTGTTTGTCCGAAAATGCCAAACTTCGGGAAAACATTCCCGGATGTTATCCCCTTCGCCGGTAATGTGTAGCACCGCGTTAGAACACGTCTAGCTCTGCCTGTTGTCCTGTTATGCACTTGCTTGCTATGTATTTACTGTTTCTCCCCCCTCTTCTTTTCGGTAGACCCCGTGACGGCTGCCGATGCCGCCGTGATCGACTACGTCACCAACGACCCTCCTTCTTGTCTGAGCAACCAGACAAGCCCCCCCTTTGATCATCCTGATATCGCCCATTTCCTTTCTCTCATGCTTGCATTAGATTTTGCTACTGTAATTGTTTGCTCCTATTCTGATGCACAGCCTGCTTTTGTAACCTGCTTATTGATACTTACCTGCTTATCCTAAACTGCTTAATATAGGTTGGTTAGTGATCCATTAGTGACCCCCACCTTGTCCTTGTTGCCCCTGCTTCATCATTGAAGACCCGATCAACGGGATCGAAGACCAGGCCCCGGCACCGCACATCACTTTCCCCTTAGTTGCTCGACACTACTGGTTACCATTGAGTGCCGAGGGTGAGACCTCTACAGCACTTCTGATGTTAACCCTGTAGTGTAGCTATTCGGTCGTGGTCATCGAGGGTGATTTCCTCCTTAACCACTTCCGATACGACTCTGTCGTGCAACCCCTCAAGTGTGAACCTCGAGGGTGGTCCCTCTTACGTTCACCTTGATGATTACCGCGAGTGGAATTCGCCGGGGGTGATTCCTCGGGTTTTCCCCTTGATGTTTGGACACACGGATACTTGGACTTTACCACTACTACTTGGAAAGGCGGGTCGACCCTGAGGGGTACCCGCGAGTGATGTGGAGACGGGTTGACCTGAAGGGTGCCCGCGAGATAATTACGAGGCGTGGCTGGGCATTCCTAGCCCTTGCCGCAAGTCCTCGAGACGGGGCGACGGGGTCACATCTTTCATCAGTCTCTGCTTGTTACCGCGCGTTCCTAATCCACTACGATTTGGATATATGATCCGAGGGGCCTCTGGCCTGATAGCACTAACCATCACGTGGGCATAGTATGGGCGTTCTGCGTCGTATGCATCAGCCGAAACTTAATAGACGTCAGCGACTGAGCGGTGTGCGCCGGGTTGGACTGGTAAGCACCTACCTTTTTAAAGGAGGTAGCTAGGTCTGCTCACCGGCCGCGTACGCAACGTGCAGGAGTTCCTGGGGAGATGGCCCATGACCCCTGGGGGCATAGGTTTAGTCCGGCGTGCTGACCTCTCTATTAAGCCTAGGTCGGGTTGCGGCGTATTGTTTGGCCGAGGCCGGGCATGACCTAGAAAGTGTGTCCGGTCGGAGTTAATCAAGCGTGGTGGGTAAGTTGGTGCACCCCTGCAGGGAAGAAAACATCTATCGATAGCCTGTCCTACGGTAACGGACACTTGGAGTTGTATCCCGATCGATACAACTAGAACTGGATACTTAAGATGAGACATGGATATGAGAAATGGATAGTATGGCTCTGGGATTGCTTTCTCGCAGGGAGTCGAGAAAGGATCTCTGGCCAAGGTTGATAACACCACTACTACTTTACTTTATGCTACTCTACTCCCTCTTGTTGCTGCAAGATGGTGGTTTCCAGAAGATGCTAGTCTTCGATAGGACTAGGCTCTCCCCTCTATTCTGGCATTTCTGCAGCCCGGTCCATATATACAGCCTTCTTTTGATAATGTTGCATATGTAGTGTAGATCTTTTCTTGCGAGTACTTTGGATGAGTACTCACGGTTGCTTTGCTCCCCTTTTCCCCCTTTCTTCTTCTTTCCGGTTGATGCAACCAGATGTCGGAGCCCAGGAACCAGATGCCACCGTCGATGCCTACTACTATGTGGAGACCGCCGACGACCAGGAGTAGTTAGGAGGCTCCCAGGCAGGAGGCCTTGCCTTTTCGATCGTTGCTACTTTTGTGCTAGCCTTCTTAAGGTAAACTTGTCTAACTTATGTCTGTACTCAGTTATTGTTGCTTCCGCTGACTCTTGTGTATTCGAGCTTATGTATTCGAGCCCTCGAGGCCCCTGACTTGTAATATAAAGCTTGTATTATTTTAATTTGTGTCTAGAGTTGTGTTGTGATATCTTCGCGTGAGTCCTTGATCTTGATTGTACACGTTTGCGTGTATGATTAGTGTATGATTAAATCGAGGGCGTCACAATTCTGTGCTAGGATCCTAGCAGTATCTTCCGCATTGGGTGTTCGCAAGTATTGCGGTCCAAACACTGCCACCACTGCCCGACAGAACTTGTAGAAACACTCAATGGTGGTGGAGTCGGCCATGCGCCCATAGTCGTCGAGTGAATCACTGGGAACTCCGTATGCAAGCATCCTCATCGCTGTTGTACACTTTCTGGATCGACGTGAATCCAAGTTTGCCGGTGCAATCCTTCTTGCACTTGAAGTAGCTGTCGAACTCCCGGATGGAATTCACAATCCTGAGGAAAAGCTTTCGGCTCATTCGATAACGGCGCCAAAATGTTTTGTCACCGTGCAGTGGAGCGTCGGCGAAGTAGTCGGAGTAGAGCATGCAATAGCCTTCGAGACGATGCTGGTTCTTTGCTTTCATCCGCCCCGGCGGCGAGCCACCTCGCCGCGGCTTTTCATTGCTCCCCAGCAGGCCGGCGAGGGCGGCGAGGACCATGAGATGTTCCTCTTCCTGGACATCGGCCTCGGCTTCCTCCTCCAGCAGCGCGGCGAGCGCTTCCTCGTCGTCCGAGTCCATTGCCGAGGCAGGCAAGTCGCCGAACACCTTGCGGGCGCGATGGGCGCGTACCCACCGCTACACTGCCCCTCCGCGGGCGGAAACGCCGGAAAAATCGTCCAGCTGCTGGTAGAGGGGCTGCCTCGGCGAAACCTCTACTCTTTACCGGCGGGGATGGGCTATCTAGCGATGGCGGGCGGCGCCGGGATCAGC
>NC_041382.1:783568593-783626188 GCF_002162155.2 Triticum dicoccoides
GGGGGGGGGGAGGCGAATCTAGAAGAAAAACTTGACTTTTCGCCTGACGGTGTGGGCCAGACGTGCTTTTGCCTTGCGCCGGAGCCCCCAAGAGCCCCCCGGTGCGCCGAGTTCGGCCTGCGATCTCCGAGCCCAAAAACGGACCGAGCCAGCGAATTTCGACGTTCTGAAGATACGACTGAGACGTTTTTTCAACGTCGGCGCCGAAAAAATCGCATAAGAGAGACCTGTTAGGGGCACTGCTGGAGATACTCTTTATCCCGTCAGTTTGGCGCTATAGGACGCCACCGTTCGACGGGTTCACGTGCCGATGTCGGGCGCCGGCCTAAGCTTTTACCCAACCACCCAAGAATCTGTGCTCAAGTGGGGCCGCAGGCCATTGTCTCCGTCGCGCCGCCAAGGACCGCTCAATCGAGCTTGCTCCTCGCACAGGACGGCCTATTTGCTTATGCAAATGGGAGCTTCTTTCGCCTCAAAACTGATGGACCGTGATGTAAGTTGTGTTCAAAGTTTGCCTAGTGTTAGACTGTTAGGCCCAAATGGGGTTGTAACAATATCTAAACATGATAAAAAAGAAACATTCTTTATACGAGAAAGGAACAAAGAAAAGCTGCTATACAGTAGAAGAATTCATGGAGTAGTTTCTCGTTGATAAAAAGAAAGAGAAACAACAACCACATACTATGGTAACAAAAACAAAAAATGAAAACATGCATAAACCAATACCAATAGATGCATCTCAAAATATATTTAGTTCTTTCATAAACGGTGATGCTTTCTTTCTACATAAACTTGGTGGTTTGACTTAAAAAACAAATATAAATATGATTTACATTTTGGGATGGAGCTAATATAAAATACTAGAAATAACACATATATCCACGGAAATACTGCATGTGGACATGACCCGGAAACAGCCCAGAGTTTGACACGGCCAACAGAAACCTTGGGCTTCTGCCAATGACATTTCAAACGATATTTGAAAGGCGTACATGTTTATGGGTCAACTATATCCCTAGTTTTTTCGTTGATTGCCTGCAGAAAGATTGTAATGCTGCTGTTTAATTAATGAAGCTCTTGATTCGCAAGAAAAAAAAAACAAGATCAAAACTAACACACGAACATATGTATGCGTGGAAATATTTTATTTATTAACATGATGCATGCATAGTTTATTCTAATGATAATGTTTTTATTCAAGATCATGCAAGCAGGGGCGGAGCCCATTGGGCTGACCTGTATGCACAGGAATACGGGTGAAAAAATTCCCTAGCAGTGCCTATTAGTTAAAAAGGCCGAGTGCATCAGGGTGGCCCAAGAGCTGTGCATCAGGGTCAGCCCGTTCCAGCCACTCCGACGCCTCCGGACTGGCCCAACGCAGCAGTACACGCACGCACGACGGTTCGCTTGCGCATCCACCATCTCCTCACGTAGTTTTTGTCTATGAAAAAAAAGAGAATCTCTTCACGTAGTCACATACGCAAACCTAATCGATCCATCTTTTTTTCTCAAGAAAAAAACTAATCGATCCATCGATCGATTTGTGCATTACGCGTACGAACCCAGCCTACCATACTCCATACGCCCCCTGTGCGTCGCCGTCCCACACAGCCGCCGGAGGCGGCAGCGGCAGCGCGCCGGCCGCCGGCCTCCATGCAGCCTGGGTCCTCACATGGTGACGAAGCGACGCGCACGAGCAACGTTGCACGCCGTCCGGTGCTCGGTAATTTCGCATCCTTTTCAAATTCCAATCTTGAATGTTCGTCTCTGTGTCCGCCATAGATGATAAATTACAAAAGGCCACAATTGTGGTAGGGCCTTTGTCTTGCTTTTCCTAGTTTTGTTGAACTTCAACAATCATGTATAGACTTGTAGTGAATATAGTAAATCACTATGTTTTGGTAAAAGTGTGGAGTATTTTCTAGGGTTATAACTTCTAATTAGGTTATATTTTATTTGCCTATACAATTCTCCATGTCTCATTTATAATTTATATTTGTCAAATACAGATACTATGGACAAGTTTCTTCTCAAAAGAAATGCACCATCACAGCCAGAAGACATAAATTGGGAAGAGGAGATTCAGTATGATCAGGGCAATCGCCTCAATGATGAAAGTTTGACTGATGATATTATTTGTTATGTGGAGAAGGAAGAAATGAAAAGGGCCACCAATGCTCAAGTGGTTCAGTATTTCATGGCCTGGAGGAATAGAAACAAGTGGTTGAGTATTTCATGGCCTGGAGGAATAGAAACATACTAAGGTAATTTTCAATTTTTAGCAATCTAAGTACTTTCATTTGGGCTACATTTCAAGTAGTTATATCCCTTGTTTTATCATTATAGTAAGCAATTTGATGGCTACATTTCGTTTTTACAAATCGCTTCTAATATATCCAATAATGTGTGTTAAACCTATAAAACACACATTTATTCAATACATCCACGCTTGAAAAAAATTTATACCTTGTTAAAGTGGTGCATCGGGTAAGATTTGCTCCAGCTCCGCCCCTGCATGCAAGTGCAATGCACTCTCATCATGCATGTCGAACCGCGATCGTGCTAACCATCTCCATTGCCTACTCCAGGAAGGGGCACTCGGAGGACAGGGCGCAGCAGGAGGCCGGCCTTCCGGCGCACCGTGATGCCAAACTCCTCGGTCATGTCGAACTCATCCGGGGGTGGACCCTCCCAGTCAAAATGGAATAGCAGGCTTGCGAGAGCAAGCTTGATGTCGGCGAGGCTAAACATCTCAGGGCACACCCTCCGACCGGCGCCAAATGGTAGGAAGGAGAAGTCGGTGCCCCTAAAGTCCACCGCTGTCGCCTCACCCTCAAATCGCTCGGGCCGGAACTCGTCCGGCGCGTCATGCCAGTACTGCTTGTCACGGGCCAACGCCCAGACATTGACTAGCACCTGTGTGCCCCGTGGCACATCGTACCCGAGCACCTGACATGGCTCTCGACATTCCCGTGTGATGAGCAACGGTGTGGGAGTATGCAAGCGAAGGGTCTCCCGGATGACTAGGTGCATGTACGGAAGGTCGCTGAAAGCGTGTTCCGCTACTGTGGCATGGTCCTCGAAGTCGCGTCGGACCTCGACCGTTGCCTTTTACATGACCTCTGGGTTCTTGATCAACTCTGCGATCGCCCATTGGAGGATTGTCGCCTCGCTGCCGACGGTTAATATGTCCTGCAGGCATAAACGAAACATTGATTTTCTATCAGTACTCTCTCTGTGCCGAATTACTTATCGCTCAAATGAATGTATCTAACAGTGACTAATTACTAAGCACAGTAGTAGGTAGTCGCGCGTCCTTACGAAGATGACATATTTGACGGCGTCATGTCGAGCCTTCCCTCCTTCTCCATGCTTAGCAAAACGTCGAGCAAGCCAAGGTGCTCGCTCTGAATTTGACCTTCCATAATCCTCTCGAGTCTCTCCTGGATGATAGCGTCGATGATGTTGTTCCCTGTATCGTGGCAGTCCTTGGCGCGGCCCACGGCCCCGCTAAGATAGCTCACAAGCCCGGACGACGGCCACAAGTCCGGTGGGTTGAAACCGGCCGCGATATCCAGGATCGGTCGAGTGTGCAGAGGAATGCGTCGCACTCCTTAAACCGATAGTCACCCATGACGACACGGACCCTGATGTCGGTGACGAGTGTCGAGAGGCGCGTGTGCAGCTCCACCGGGCGCCCGGCTGCCGCGGCCTCGGCGACATCGCAGAGCATGGCGGCGACCTCCTCCTCGCGGATGGCGCGGAAGGACAGGACGCGGCTCGCCGACATGAGCTCTGAGACGGCGATCTTCCTGAGCCGGCGCCAGTAGTCGTCGTACGGAGCGAACACAATGTCCCGGGCGCCATTGGTGAGCACACGCATGGTGGCGTTCAGGGGCCGCGTCGCGAACGCCAAGTCGTGGGTCCTCATCACCTCGCGAGCACCCTCCCGGGAGGACACCACCAGCGTGGGCACCTCGCCGAGCCGGAGGAGCATCACCGGCCCGTGGCTAGTAGCTAGTGATCTAGAAAATAGGGAGGGGGGAGATGGTACACTTATGCATTGATTCCTACGGAATTATGTTACGGATTGACCTGTCAAATCTTATTTGGAAATCCGAAGAGGGTGGGACCTATGCATTGAAAATCAGGGGGAGTGGTTACTGCAGGGAGGACTCCTGGAGGAGTCCATATGTGGGCTTCTGTAGGTCTTGCCGAGGGGGAGGGGGGAGCCACTTAGAGCATTGTTAATAGTACAGCCAACTGTTGGCTATATGTTGTTGGCATGTCATATATAGTTATTCATACAATAACTCTAGCTATAAGGTTGGCTATAAGAGTACTATTTTTTTCACCTTCTCTTTATCTTTTTATTAATATTTATTGCACCTACCTAGGAATACGCATGTAGCTTGGCTCTTGCATGAGGGCTCATTTCTCACACTTTTTCATGTCTCTCTTCTCTACATATGCAAAATTGCCATATAAGCTCGATGTTAGAGAGGGAAACTTATCCCGTCGCCAGGATTGGAGGGCCCAACTGCCCATCAACAAGGAAACTTATCATGGCGCTGTCCCTTAATACCCAGCGATGGAGATGGCCTGAGAGCATGAGAAAGCAGACATAGTTTTGTTTCAACACTTGTGTAGTGATCTAGTATACCCCCTGTATATCAGCAAAATCATCTTGCATAGTAGTAGATCATTCCGTCGATTGTGTATGGAAGGTGCAGAATCCTTCGGCTATCCGTGAGCTAGCTAGCTTCGGCCAACCAAACGCATCAGCCAGCGGCGGATGAATCGAAAACAGAGCAATTCCAAGATGCATATCAGGATGTAATGTTCCATCTCCTGCATAAGGGTTAGTTATCAGTTTCTCTATCATACCCGATAGAATTTCACAATAATTATTTTCAATAAGTTCAGTAGGTTGAGAGGCAACTCTTTGCTCTTCCGGTCGGGGTAAAGATACCCTGAACAAATCCCTCAAAGGATTACTTCCCGTAGAAACAAGTGACAGTAAACTTCAGCACACTAATATAAATGTTTCCTTACCAAATTCCACTTACCAAAGGCGCTTCACTGCCCAGTAACGGCGCCAAAAAAGAGTCTTGATAACCCACAAGTATAGGGGATCTATCATAGTCCTTTCGATAAGTAAGAGTATTGAACGCAACGAGTAGTAGAAGGAAATGACAAGCAGTTTTCAGCAAGACATTCTCTGCAAGCACTGAAATTATCGGTAACAGATAGTTTTATGATAATATAATTCATAACGGGTAATAAGTAACAAGTGTAACAAAGGTCCAGTAAGGTGGCTCAATCCTTTTAGTAGCAAAGGACAAGCCTGGACGAACTCTTATATAAAGCAAAGCACTCCCGAGGACACATGAGAATTATTGTCAAGCTAGTTTTCATCATGCTTATATGATTCGCGTTCGTTACTTTGATAATTTGATATGTGGGTGGACCGGTGCTTGGGTGCTGTCCTTACTTGAACAAGCCTCCCACTTATGATTAACCCCTCTGCAAGCATCCGCAACTACGAAAGAAGAATTAAGATAAATCTAACCATAGCATGAAACATATGGATCCAAATCACCCCCTTATGAAGCAACCCATCATCTACTTATTACTTCCCAATGTCTTCCCCTAGGCCCAAACAATGGTGAAGTATCATGTAGTCGACGTTCACATAACACCACTAGAGAAAAGACAACATACATCTCATCAAAATATCGAACGAATACCAAATTCACATGATTACTTATAACAAGACTTCTTCCATGTCCTCAGGAACAAATGTAACTACTCACAACGCATATTCATGTTCAAAATTAGAGGAGTAATAATTATCATTAAGGATCTAAACATATGATCTTCCACCGAATAAACCAACTAGCATCAACTATAAGGAGTAATCAACACTACTAGCAACCCCCAGGTACCAATATGAGGTTTTGAGACAAAGTTTGGAGAGGAGATGGTGCTGGTGAATATGTTGATGGAGATTGACCCCCTCTCGATGAGAGGATCGTTGGTGATGACGATGGCTTCGATCTCCTCCTCCGGGAGGGAAGTTTCCCCGGCAGAATAGCTCCGCCGGAGCCCTAGATTGGTTCTGCCCAAGTTCCACCTCGAGACTACGACGCTTCATCCCGAAAGATCTCTCTTGATTTTTTGCAGGTCAAAACACATCATATAGCAGAAGATGGGCACTGGAGGCCTGCTAGGGGGCCCATAAGCCAGGGGGCGCCCACGGGGGTAGGGCGCCCCCCCCCCTTGTGGCTACCTGTGGGTCACCTGTGGTACTTTTTTGCCCAATATTTTTTATATATTTCAAAATAATTCTCTGTAAGTTTTCAGGACTTTTGGAGTTGTGCATAATAGGTCTCTCAGATTTGCTCCTTTTCCAGTCCAGAATTCCAGCTGCCAGCATTCTCCCTTTTCATGTAAACCTTGTAAAATAAGAGAGAAAAGGCATAAATATTGTTCCAAAATATGTAATAACAACCCATAATACAATAAATATCAATATAAAAGCATGATGCAAAATGGATGTATCACTTCCCAAAAACTTCCTTACCTTCTTCCAAATACATGGATACAACCATGGTACAATCAGTGTTCAACTGGAAATGTGTTGCGGTTTTCATGTCTCAAATGAGCTAGTACAGATGTTGGTACAATTGCTAAAGGCACTACACAATGCTTAGTGTTTTGGCCTCCATTTCTTCACCAGACTCCATTTGATGTGATCTTGAGGTCGCTGGATTCATATAGGCGACCACCCCCACCCCTAGGATTGGATCATCAATTTGGGGATAGTGTGACATTCATTCATCAAACACTACAATGCTCTTGCATCTCGTGCTTGTAAATTCTCTGGATTAATCTCAACTTGGCTCTATTCATCATGTTAAGTCCATGAGAGTTAAAAACACATACACGTAAAATACGTATGAAATAAACTAATAAATCTATCAAAAATAAGGATTATGTAATGCTCAGACTAAAAGCATGTAAACCAGTAATTATGCAAAATAGACATAAGAATGGCTCAATAAACATGATATGGGGAGTTTTAGTGCAAGGATGGGCAACAAATGAGTAGTAAAATAAGGTGTGTTTTAATACATAAGGCAATGGTGGAACCGGCAGTCCGTATATATTCTTCCATGGGCTTTCTCAAGCCATTGGTGCTTCATTGGTCCATGGAGGCATGCTGGAGGTGTTAATCCCCTAGGTCGTAAGCACCTCAAAGTTTTAGTGATGTAATGGGAGAGTCTAGATACAATAAGGAGGCAAATGATTTGCATATATGGATTTATCCTATGACATGGCGACCCTATGATGTCAGGAGTCATTGTTGCAAAAAATACATAGGGAGGGAGGGCGAGTGACTTATACCTAAACATAAACTGGAAAACACTATAAAGACATTTATAAGAATATACGCTTTAGACATCTCTACAATGATATTTAAGAATACACACAAAAACAGATATACACTATGGTCATGTGGGATGACAAAATTAATCCATGAAAATATGCATTTGCATTTTTTATCACAGTTATGGGATTGGATTTAAATAACTTCCTGAGCTGAAATGTATCAGAAAAAATCTAACGTATCTTGTCTTGCAAACAATATTTCAAAATTTCTATACTTGCACATTTTCAATTATAAACATTAAATTTTTTGCATAAGAACAATCATTAATCATTAACACCATTACCATCTAACTATTTATAAGACGTTATCAAGAATATGTAAGCTATGATTTTTTTTGCGGGTTATGTAAGCTATGACTGTGACATCATAAACATGAGTTATTAATAAGCATAAAAGTTAAGTATAAACTATAATTTTATTCCTTTGTCAAAATTATGTCATTAGATGTTGGAAAAGATTATTTTTTAGAAGACATGAAAAGGGTATTGTAATGATACTTTGTCAATGCCCGATAGATGGTGTATGAAATTTCATGATGGAATAATGATTTTAGATAGATTGTTTCACAAACATACCAGTGAGTCTTGTCATTCACCCTCGGGTCGGACTATAGGTGGGCATCCCACCACAAACACACTTAGTCTCGTTGCTTCTTGGTGGGAAGTAAGGAACAACCCACTAAAAGTTTGATGAGATAAGTGGGCTTAAGTGGGATCCCACTTAAGAATCACATACAAGTATACAACATCAGAATTAACACAAAAGCTCCAGGATACATGCTACATGCTACACATGATCACATACATGCTACATGATACAGGTTGTTGTTTCTTCACTATAGGATACATGTAACCACAACATAGGATCATTTGCTAAAAAATGAACATTACAAATGCCAGAAAATTTTGATGATTTTTTTGCTCTGAACATGTGTGACATACTGGCATGAACCATTTCTTCTTGTTATGAATCCTCTGGCCTCGTTGATGCTAGGGCTATTCCAAAGGAGGATAGAAAATGACAAGACACGCAGCATAAAAAGCAAATCAAACTTATAAAAAAAGAAAATCAACAACCAAAACTACTATAAGATGATAATTGCAAAATACAGACCTAGGCGAATCATTTTTGTAGATTTGAAAGCATTGTGAGTTCGTGGAAGAGTTTCTGGCTCAGGTTCAAACAGTCACCTATTTTCAATGTTGTTGCACAAGATAAACTCCAATTACATATTAGAAAAAACTGAAAGGAAGAACCCTTATTTGTAATTTGAAATGTGGATTCAAATACATATCCATACAAAGGTTGTAAACTTGAAGAAGTCAATACTAAGAAAATTGTAGCTCAGGTCATGATTAAGAGAGCTATTTTCTTATCAACAAAAACTAATAGTATATTATATCACACTACTGGGAAAGGTCTTATAGGTGAACTCAAATTATTGGCAGGCACAACGAGGAACCCGTCACTGCAAATTTTGAAACGCAACAGTGGCGGGTGCAAAAGCGCACCCGCCAGTGTTGAGAGACTAGCAGTGGCGGGTAAGTAGGAACGACCGCCACTGCTAGACTCCCTAAAATTTTGCTTGCTTGTTCAAACTGGGCATTGGTGGATGAAGTTGTGCACCCGCCACTGCTACTGCGGTTTACAGTGGTGGGCACAAAAAGTGCCCGCCACAGGTATTGTGGGGTGACCCTCTCAAATTTCCTATTTTTTATATCCCAATGTTAGCAGTGGCGGGCAATAAAGATACCTGCCATAGATAAAATGTAGTCACCTGCGCAAAAAAACTATAAATCCATAAGTTAGGAGTTGCGGGCATTCCATAGTGCCCGCCACACTCCTTTATTGGCTTTTTCAGCGGCCGGAAATTCAGTTAATGCCACAAAAGTAGCAAACCAACTCCGAAAGTTATAAAATTTTAACACGGGGCTTCCACTGACGTATATAAAAATATTTAAAAATGACATATATAACTTATGGAAAAAGATTCAAGTTCAAAATATTTTTCAAAGTTTATCTGTGTGTGAGGTTCACATTCGAAAGCCTTACACTTGGTGGTAGAGTGTCCTATTTCTACATGATGCGCTTCAGGTTTTTGTCGTAACAATTTCAATTTTTTACCACAGCCTACAGGTGTCCAATGAAGACGTCGTGCAAAGTTTCGAACATTTCCGACCTCATTAGCATGGCCAAAATTTTATTGCCTTTTTTACTTGCCGAAAATTCAATTAATGCCACAAAATAGCAAAACAACTCCAAAAGTTGTAAAATTCTAGCACGGGGCTTCTGATGGCATATATTAATCACGGTGCTTCGATGAAGACTACGAGGTGTTTTTCTCAGCGTGCCCGTGCTTAACTCAACTTCAGAGTCAACAGGTTGGTTCCCAGAGCAGCTCAAACGACTCATCACTACAAGGAAGGCACCCATAATGTGGAGGCCTCGCCCTCTTCCAAGTCTAAGGAGCCAATCGTCATCGATATCTCCGATGATGAGGAGTAGCTTATTTTTTAGCTTACTATAAGGACCTATGTTCAGCTAGCTAGCTATAACGGTTAAGCATGTTCAGCTTACCTGTTGCATGTGCTGCTCCTGCCTTTCTGTTACAAATTCTAGTGAATTGTCCTATGTAATGTTAATATGCAATCTGATCCTCTAGTATATATGTTCTATATATTGTGTAATGTGGTGCTCATTTAATGTGTCGTTATATTAAGTTAACGGGTTGGTTCAACTCTGTAATGTGATGTTCAATTTTTGTGGGTGCAATTTTGTATTGTTATGCATGTGAGAAATAAATCGAATTTGGTTGTACTAAATACATGAAAAACAATACAATTGCTATATTTTCAATTTGTTAAGCATGTTTGGTTTAGTTAACCATCTAATCTTCTATTATGTTCTATTGTGCAATGTTGTGCTCATGTAACTGTTTGGTTCATTTGTTGTGGTGTTCAGTTAACTGTTTTGTTGAATTCTGCAATGCGATGTTCAATTATTGTGGGTACAATTTTATATTGTTATGCATGTGAGAAATAAATCGAATTTGGTTGTACTGAATACATGAGAAACATATACAATTGCTATATTTTTTATTTCTTATGTATGCTTGGTTTGCATAACTGACTTTTCCATGTGGCTCGAATAAATTTGCTGACTTTGCAATGTGTTTATATTTCATCAACATATTTTACTGATAGTATGCCAACTCTCACTTAACCTGGTCAATAACTACCTTATATATGTTGTAAGGAAACAATGGGTGACACTGAGGTTTACCATCGAGGTTTGCACATGCACGGTCCTTTGGCTAATTGCACATTATCGTGCAATTGCAAGAACCATTCTAATAGTTAGGTTTTTAACAATTTGGTGTTGCACATGTAGGTCCTGCTATCAGAGGTTTTGACCCACTATTCGACCCATCTTGCATATGGGGAAATGAGATGTCCAGGAATATCACTTAAGTCAACAAACTCAAAAAGATTGTTATGATAAAGAAACTAGTGACGAAAAACAACAAATTTTTTGTCTGCACAATGAAGAAGACATCAGTCAATTGCATGATGGTACTAACTCTTATACCTTTTTTATTCCTCTGCGCCATTTTAAAATTTAGAGAAGGTATTTATGAATATTTTTTTGAGGTCTTTCTAAAGGAGTTCACCGATGTCACATCTCGAACAGACATGTATTGTCAAGAGTCAAGGAAGGTATTCATACAACACCCACGGTATAATATTGAAATCTTTCTTAAGAGCACGAATGATGGCCGGTCAATCATCCAAAGGCACTGGCCTAAAGTTGCAAGGACCTTCGACATCATTGAAGGCCCAATATTCGCCTTCCGCTTCAGCAGTTTCTAGATGAGATTCATTTGTCTATCCACCATCTATGATGCTAATTTCCAAAGGGCTTCAGATGTTGCATGTTAAACTTGGTGTTGTTAGGTAATGTGGTAGCTAGCTATATGCCTATATGGTGTAACTAAGTGCTGAAGCTATATGATGTTATACTCTGACGTATTTCAGTTATAAAATTCTGGTTGCCGTAATATGAAAATGAAATATATTATGTGTTTAATATGAAATTTTAATTTGATTAATAAATGGATTAAGAATAACAGGCCAATTAGCCTGCTTATTGGGTTTTTATATTGCAGATGGTTACTGAGACAACACCGTGGGCGATGATCTCAGACAACCCACACAATTTCTGGGAAGTAAACGTGTTGGATCAATGAAATATCACAGACGACTTCCTCTAGACAACTCTTTTCCTTAGGCCATCTTGCACAAACTTTTTCCACATAAAAAGTGTGTGTGATGGACAATCTATGCCACACAATTTTTTCTAGGCACCGTGCGTGATGCATTCAATAACACAAACGATAAAATTATAAATATTGTCTGCTATGACAACACTATCATAGACGATGTGATGCAGAAAATTGTGTGTGTTGTATATACGAACGGAAACGTTTGAGCCTGTATAATTGTGTGCGATGGCTCGGCCGATCGCATACGAGCTCTTTTTGCTCCGCGTGTGTGACCAGAGGACCTATCGCTGGCGGTTTCTGACTTGTGTGAAATGGACCCCTCCCCCCTATCGCAAACACAGGCAAGGGACGGTTTATTACTCTGTCGCGGAAAGGGGGTAAAAACCCTTCGTATAGCAGTCGCCTACACTAGTGTTGGGTGTTCATAGGGTGATTTGTTTGCTTTCTACTACGTTTTTCCAACATGATGAACCCGTCCTTCATCTCGGATGGCGTTTTGGGTCATCCAGAGGTTAATCTCGATCAGGAATGGTCGGGGACTCCTTATCCACATTGTGCTGCAAAAAAGGCAAAACAAGGTTTGGCAGAAAATGTAACATAAAATAAATGAAAATTCTAACTTAAAATAATTATTAGACAAGTCTTGGTGTGCAGCAGCCGCTTGCGCATGTCTGATCACTGTCGGCGTGTGCAATCTAACCTCTAGATAGGTGCGTGGCTTCAAATGTCTGGTGAATGGTGGAAAATGTTTTAATTTTTATTTGATCAGTTGTAGAGATTATTTGTAGTCCATTTGCACAATTGGAGGATAGATATAATCAATATGATGAAATATGGGTAAGCAGTAAGGAGTCCGATTCCAAGTGAAAATGAATGGGGAAATGTTACAGGCCTTCATTCCTACAAGAGGACTCAGACAAGGCGATCCCTTGAGTCCATATTTGTTCCTCTTTATTGCTGATGGGCTGGCTACAATCTTTAACAGGGAGGTTCGAGGTGGATGCATCTCTCCTGTAAAAGTGGCTCGCAATAGCCCTGGGATCTCCTAATCTTCTTTTTGCAGATGATAGTTTGGTATTTTTCAAAGCCACCAGAGAACAAGCTAGAGTGGTGAAAGGAGCTCTATCCATGTTCCAAAAATGCACGGGGAAGCTCCTAAGTAGCAGTAAGTGCTCTATCTTATTTAGTGAGCACTGTCCTAATACACTTCAGCAGAAAATTAAAGATATCCTTGCGTGTGAGACATCTACTTTCGAAAGCAAATACTTGGGTCTCCCAACCCCGGAAGGGAGAATGAAAGATGCAAAATTCCAGCCCATCAGGGACAAATTTCTGAAAAAATGCAACGATTGGGATGGAAGACATATGTCCTTTGCTGCGAAGGAGGTGAATGTGAAGTCGGTGGTCCAGGCTCTTCCGACATATGCCATGGGGGTTTTCAAATTCTCGGTGGGTTTTTATGACAAGTATGAGCGACTGATTAGAGAGTTCTGGTGGGGAGAGGAGGAAGGGCATAGGAAAGTTCATTGGATGGCATGGGAGCAAATGATAAAGCCCAAAAGAGCAGGAGGGATCGGCTTTTGAGATATGAAAATTTTCAACCAAGCTCTTCTTGCCAGGCAAGGTTGGCGCCTCCTCCAACGGCCAGATAGCCTATGTGCCCGTGTCCTAAAATAAAAATACTATCCTAAAGGTAAGCTTCTGGACACAATGTTTGCGTCAGATGCCTCTCAGGCATGGAGAGGAATTGAACATGGGCTGGAGCTATTGAAGAAAGGATTGATATGGAGAGTTGGAAATGGGAAACAAATCCAAATCCAAAGAGACCAATGGGTCCCTAGAAAGAGCGGCCTCAAGGTTACTGAATTTAAGAGGAGGTCAAAATTGAGATGGGTGAATCAACTCATGAAACATGATGCCAAAGAATGGGATGAGGCCCTGATACACCAACTGTTTCACAGTTTCGATGCAGATGAAATATGTAAGATCAAAATTCCAAGGAGGGATGTCGACGACTGTGTTGCATGGCACGGCGAAAAATCTAGAATATTCTCCGTGCGGAGTGCATATAAGTTGGGAACTCAGCTCAAACAACAGGCCTTACCACCAGCTTCTAGTTCTGGTGTTGAAGCTGATAATAGATGCATATGGGATTACATTTGGAAGGCAAAAGTCCCGGAGAAGGTTAGGATTTTTGCTTGGTGAGTAGCCACAGAAACTCTTCCCACAAAGGAAAACAAGTGGAAAAGAACCCTGGAAATTGATAACATATGCAACATATGTGGGAGCAGGACTGAAAATGAATTCCATGCGGTGATTGAATGCACAAAAGCCAGAGCGCTTAGGCATGAAATGAGGTCAGTCTGGGAACTACCTTCAGAAGACAGTTTTCGTTTTACAGGAAATGATTGGCTACAAAACCTCCTGGGCTCATGTACTCCTGTAGTACGCAGAAATGTGCTCCTGTTGTTATGGCGAGCATGGTGGCTAAGGGATGACTGCATCCATGCAAAAGGCAGGGCAATGGTGGGTCAGTCGGTCCAATTCTTGGTTAAATATGCGGATGAAATCAGTCTAGGAGAAAGACGACACACGGATAATATGGCCAATGTTCAAGTGGTGGAACATCACGGAAGTAACAAAGAAGAGGGCAAGCGTGAGGAAATTAAGAAAGGGAAGCAAGCCACGGGGTTGGGACAGATTAATGGCCTGCCCGTCAATGACAGAGACGAGTGCCATGCAGAGCAATCAGCTCCAGCTCTACGTGTGAGGCGGTGTTCATCCAGGGGCCAATGGGCCCCTCCGACTGCAGGTACCTGGAAGCTGAATACTGATGCATCATTCATACCGAGCACGGGGGAGTCCGCAGCTGGATTCATAGTCAGAGACTACAGGGGGCTTGTTGCGGTCTCAGGTGGAAATCGTCTGCAATCGTGCAAAGATCCGGAAGAAGCCGAACTAGCTGCGATATTACACGGACTCTCTGTTGTAACTTGTAAGTAAAATTTACCTCGGACCTTTATGTGTGGAAACGGACTGTGCATCCATTCCAGCACTACTGGACTTCAAAGTACACAATCAGTCTGCCCTTTTCCCCCTTGTCACGGACAGTAGGGACCTCATGAAAATGTTCAGTGAAGTCACCATCAAAGCCGTGAGAAGATCCAGCAACAACCTAGCACATGAGCTAGCCGCTCTTGCTAGAATACATGGAGATTATGAATGTATAGGAGATGCCCCCCTCACTCTTAAACCCCTCCTCATGGAGGATTGTATTATCTCCTCAGTGGTAATATAACTGCAGGCTGGGCTTTTTCTCAAAAAAAAATATATGGGTACGCAGTTTTACGTAACCTTTTGGAGAAGAGCAAAAAAATATCCTTGGATACTGTTTTTTTGCGGATCAGTTAGAGACATCCTTAGGCTGAATATTTCCAAGGCTCACACCACACTAATCTAAGTATCCAAATCTTTAATTTCTCTAAAAAGTTTTCTCTTTTCTAAAAAAAGAATGGCCATATCTTAGTTGCTTGAAACTTAAAAAATTGCGGCCACTTTTTAATGTTTTTATTTGCCTTTGAATTTGTATCAAACGACCATTGTTTTTGTCTTGCCATGCATGATGTACATAACAAATGTGTGTATGATGGGATAGGCGACCTAGTAAGAATGTCAGGACCAAATGAGGTTGTAATAATATATAAACATGATAAAGAAGTAATATTCTCTAAAAAATTGCAAGAAAGGAACCCAAAAAAGCTACTATATAGTAGATAGAATTCATGGAGTACTTTTTTCCTGATAAAAAAAGAGAGAAACATCAATCGACATACTATGGTAACAAAAAAAAAAGACAAAAATCGAAAACTTGCACAAACCAGTACCAATAGGTACAGCTTAAAACATATTTACTTCTTTTGTTAACGGCGATGCTTTCCTTTATATAAACTTTGTGATTTGACTTACAAACGGCAATATAAATATGACTTACAGTTTGGGATGGAATTAATACAAAAGACTGGAAATACCATGTATACACAAACAAATACTGCATGTGGACATGGCTCACAAACAACCCAGAGTTTGACACGGCAACACAAATCGTGGGCTTGTGCCAATGAGATTTCAAACGATATCTAAAAACACCAAGATTAAAACTAACACACCAAGAGATGTATGCGTGGAATTTTTATTTATTAATATGATGCATGGGTAGTTTTCTTCTAATGATATTTTTCATTCAACCTCATGCAGGTGCAATGCATTCTCACCATGCATGTTGAACCGTGATCGTGCTAAGCATCTCCATTGCTCACTCCAGGTAGGGGCACTCGGAGGACAGGACGCAGCACGAGGCCGGCCTTCCGGCGCACCGTGATGCCAAACTCTTCGGTCATGTCGAGCTCATCCGGAGGTGGACCCTTCCAGTCAAAGTGGAATAGCAGGCTTGCTAGAGCAAGCGCGATGTCGGCGAGGCTAAACGCTATCCCAGGGCAAATCCTACGGCCGGCGCCAAACGGCACGAAGGAGAAGTCGGTGCCCCTGAAGTCCACCGCTGTCGCCTCACCCTCAAATCGTTCGGGGTGAAACTCGTCCGGCGCGTCCGGCCAATACTGCTTGTCACGGGCCAACGCCCAGGCATTGACCAGCACCTGCGTGCCCTGTGGCACATCATACCCGAGCACCTGGCATGGCTCTCGGCACTCCCTTGGGACGAGCAGCGGTGTGGGCGTGTGCAGCCGCAGCGTCTCCCGAATGACTAGGTGCATGTACGAAAGCTCGCCCAGAGCATGTTCCGCTACTGTGGCGCAGGCCTCGAAGGCACGTCGGACCTCGACGGTCGCCTTTTGCATCACCTCTGGGTTCTTGATCAACTCTGCGACCGCCCACTCGAGGATCGTGGCCTCGCTGCCGACAGTTAATAAGTCCTGCATTTTTTATATTATTTATCTAGCAGGGACTAATTACGATGATAAAAAAATTAAGATGTTACTAATGGTTGTTTGATCTGTGCTAACTAGCTACTAATAACCTTTTTCTAAGTATTGTTGTATTTTTTCCTCCCAAAAAACAACATATGGGTTTCAAAGAGTAGTGCTACATCTATAAAAGTTTTTTTTACAAACAAGCAGGTGTGGAGGGATTTACCCGAAAAAAATTGATGTGAAGGATTATGATTGGTAATAATGGCTCCGTTTCTTTTTACTCCGCATATAAAATTTGGTCAAAGTCAAACTACACAAAGTTTGATCAAATTTATATAAAAAATATGAACATCTACAATACTAAAATTATATAGTACGAAAATATATTTCATGGTGCATCAGGTAATATTGAATTCGTATTGTGAATATTTATATTTTTTAATATAAAGTTAGTCAAACTCTATAAAGCTTGACTTTGACCAAACCTTATATGTGGACTAAAAAGAAACGGAGGGAGTAACAAGGGATGAAGGGCCCACCCCGTTGAATTCAGGGGACACGGGGGAAGAGAATTATAGTTTGAAAAGTTAAGTAAACATTTGTAGATTCTGCGTAGGTCTATCATTATTGGGTTTCGGATGGTGAATGCACGAAATTAGTAAGTACTCCATGAATGGTAGTAGTACGTAGTCGCGGGTTCTTACGAAGATGACATATTTAACGGCGTCCATGTCGAGCCTTCCCTCCTTCTGCATGCTTAGCAGAACGTCGAGTAAGCCAGGGTTCTCGTCCTGAATCTGACCTTGCACCATCCTCTCAAGTCTCTCTTGGATGATGGCGTCGACGATGCCGTTCCCGGTATCGTGGCACTCCTTGGCGCGGCCCACGGCCCGCCAAGCCGGGACGACGGCCACAGGTCCGGCGGGTTGAAACCGGCCGCGATCTTCCATGAGCGGTCGAGTGTGCGGAGGAATGCGTCGCCCTCCTTAAACCGATTGTCGCCCATGACGACGCGGACCCTGATGTCGGTGACGAGCGCCGAGAGGCGCGTGTGCAGTTCCACGGGGCGCCCGGCTGCCGCGGCCGCGGCAACATCGTGGAGCATGGCCGCGACCTCTTCCTCACGGATGGCGCGGAAGGACAGCACGCGGCTCGCCGATACGAGCTCCGAGACGGTGATCTTCCTGAGCTGTCGCCAGTAGTCGCCGTACGGAGCGTACACAATGTCCCGGCCGCCGTTGGTGAGCACGCGCATGGTGGCGCTCAGGGGCCGCGTCGCGAACGCTAAGTCCTGGGTCTTCATCACCTCGCGAGCACCCTCCCGGGACGACACCACCAGCGTGGGCACCTCGCCGAGGCGGAGGAGCATCACCGGCCCGTGGCGCCGGGCCAGGTCACGCATCGCGCGGTGGGGGAGCTGCCCGACGAGGTGGTGCAGGCTACCGATCACCGGCAGCTGCCACGGCCCCGGCGGCTCGTTCGCTCTGCGCCGTCGGCTGCAGCTGGAAAGAAGCACGATACATAAGCCGGCGGAGACGAGAGCTACGCCGAGGTGAACGACCTCCATTTGCATCCTCTAATTATTAAGCTTCGTAGCAAACGAAAGCTTTGCACGAAGGGCTGATTGTAAATTGCGTGAGGTTTTAAACTGCTATGCTGTACGTGCTCTAATTAATGACGCGCCGGGCCGATTCTTTTTTTAGGAAAAAAAACATGTAGTGTTGGAAACATATTGCATTTAAGCCTTTTATAGGCCTCTTCCAATGCATTGATACTTAGAGCATGGTTAATAATGTAGCCAACTGCTGGCTACAACATGTTGTTATGTCATTTACAGCCAATGTAATAGCTAACACGTATAATAGTTGGCTATAAGAAATTACTACTTTGTCAACATATGACCTATCTTTCACTCTCACAAAGCTTCTTAGAGCTCGACTTATAGCCGGCTGTAAGTCTACAACCCGCTTCCCTTCTCTTTCCTCTTTTCTCTCTTCCAACTAAGCAATAATACAATATTTAAATCCTTACAGCCCGCTTACATCATCCTATTATACTTGCTCTTAGGTGGGATGCTAAGCACGTTAAAAACCTTAGGAATCAATCTCTTCAATGTATAGGTGTTTATCTTTTGTAGCTAAGTAATTGTTTAATAACTAAGCTCTTTCATGCATTGGATGGTAGGTCACTTTGCATAGGTCATCATAATACTCTCTCTCCTCTTTTATGGCTTTGCCTTTTTTTTTGCCTCTGTCGCACCCTTGGCACCTGTACACCACGAACACTGGGAAGGACCTTAGTGAGCTGGCTGGTGAAGACCCCTGACGTTGCTCTCCCGAGCGGCATGGGCGGTAAACTGTCACCATGGCCGGCTCCACGTCTAGCTTTCCTTCCCATCGCTATCATTGGAGGATGCCGCCGGCCAGATCCCACACGCCAGACGCTGGCGGCGGGGCTTCTCCCGGTGGCGTGGCTGGCGGCTGGTGTAGTCCACGCGTGGGACAACCATTGCAGTGACAACATGTATTGCACAACGTCGGCGTGGCATGGTGGCTCCCAGGATCCCCGTTTGCTATCTGACACGGCATCGTCAGGTTGTCTAGATCCCGTGGAGCTGCTCGACGCAGCGGATTTGGAGCGATTGCACTCGACTTTGATCTGGCGGCGGTTGGAGGCCAAAATGTTTCCATTCCCTCATATGATGACCCTTAGGATGCTAGTTGTGGGGAGGGGGCGGGGGGGCATTGGTTGGTGAGAGATTTGTGTTGCAGCTGCCGCTTCTTTATCTCTCCGGTGTTTGCAGCGAGTAGAGAAGATCATCCGTTGCGTGCGACATTCTGGAGGTGGTGTGCCAAGGCAATTCTCCTGATGCTGGCCAGTGGTTGGTCGACGGAGCTGGTGGTGGCAGATCGTGACCATGGTGATGCATTGACGATTGGTGATTTATTTTCCTGGGTCCTTGAGATTTTAGTAGTATTATCTTCTATCGTCCTGCAATCCGCATCACACATGTGAAGACGAATTCCACAGACGACTCTTGGCGACTGTTACCTTGCCTGGTGTGTGCACAGTTTTCCGCGGGTGGCTGGGTCCACGTACGGACCGCTTGCACTTACATCATCTTTGTTAGCGCTACACTGCTCGGTGAGGATCAACATTGCCTTCTTTTTGTTCTTTTTATTCATCCGCCTAGACATAACTCTGGTCTTATATGACTTTGCTCTTGCCACGTGACACTTATTTTTGTGTGCTTCGGTATACATTATGTGCATTCTAGTCATTAAGATATTGGACGTATGATTATCGTGTTTTTATCCCCTTGATGCTTCACTATAAGTTTGTGGGTACTATTCAGAGTTAGAGGGCCTCGAGTTGACGACCTTGGCCAAGGCACTACTTATAAAAAAATTTAGAATCTACTACTAGATTGTACGTCTTTCTCCACCGGCTTAGCCTTTTGCTGAACTAGTTTGTGTTATTATGAAGTATATTTCATATTCTATATTATTTGATATTGTAGATCTTCGTATATTTTTCCACATACTTGATCAAACTTAAAAGTGTTTGACTAACGATAATTCTAGAATACTTCAATTATTTTGGAACGGGTGTAGTACTAGCTTGGAGGAAAACAACTATTATGATTCTTGGTGGCATAGCTGATCAATCTTCATGGATTGTTCTATGAAAGGTAGATTGAGTCTCATAGACTATAAGACAATGGCGCGTCAATTGTGGGCTCAGCACGGGCGGGCGAGCCAAAGGTCGTCAGCTGTGACTATAAGATGATAGTCCTATGAAGTCACCACTAAAACCATTGGCTATGTATGGAGCGACCAGATCTCGAACACACGCCGCTGACTGGAGATCTCCATAGATGGGTGCAAATGGTGGCTCATCAACTTTGTGTGCATCAAAGTTCCACCTTGACAGATGACGGTTTGGAGACAGGTGTTTATATGTAAACCATGGTCAATCAATACTGGCGGGTTCTATTCAAGTGCTTCCTTTCATCCACATATGACTTTTAGCGCTTTGCAGTAACGGAAGCTGTCTTCCACCACTCGCTGAGAGCATATTGATCTAAACACTTTTATATTTTTTATGAATGAAGTACGTGTTTAGTAATCTATACCCTCTGTATATCAGCCATAGTTTTACGGAAATGTTAACGCCCACACGTGTGGGCGTTGACCATCTCGACCACACGCATCCATCACCATCCAGTACTATATGCATGAATCTTGGCACAATCTGGCTAATTTTCTGTGCCACGTAGGACAAGGCGTGTGTGTGGTGTGTGACATAATTCGCCCCACATCCGTTTTACCACACGGAGGGGCCGGTGTGTGGGCGTTTAGCAGTTCATCCACACACCAGTTTTCAGTCACGCACAAGGGCTGGTGTGTGGGCATTTGCCATCTCGCTCACACGCCCGTCTCCTCCCCACACATAAGCTGCTAGTTGCCATGTGTTTTTGCAGCGCACATGGCAACTGCCTCTAGTGTGCTTTATAAGCAGGTGACAACTCTTTTTTTTACCCGAGTTGCCATGTGTTTTTGCAGGGTACACGGCAACTGCCTAGTGTGCACGTAAGCAGATGGCAATTGTCTTTTACCGAGTTGCCATGTGTTTTTGCATGATACATGGCAACTGCCCCAACGTGCACGTACATGGCAACTGCCCTAGCGTGCACGTAAGCAGATGACAACTCTTCCTTTTTACATGGCAACTGCCCTAGCATGTTTGTGAGCACATGGCAACTCTCTCAATTGCCTAGTGTTAGTATGTGGCAACTCCTAAAGTTATGAAATCATGACAACTATATTAGATCAGACCATACATGGCAACTGCAGTTGAGCAACCATGGAAACTGCAGTTGTCCAACATGGCAACCGCAGTTCAGCGACATGGCAACTGCAGATAAACGAACATGGACGAGGGTCTGGACCATGGCAACTGCGGGCGCGCGGTGGGCGTCACGCGTCGCGTGCGGGACCAGAAGGGTACGAGGCCTGACATACGGGCGTGTGGGCGTTATCAACTTCGCCCACACGCACGCGTGTGAGAGGGTTCAGGAGGGAAAAAAAGATGTGTGTGGGCATTAGTTATTTTGCCCACACGTAAGTATGTGGGCTGGTTGTTGTCCATGCCACATAAGGCGTGTGGCACAACTACCCGATACACCACACGCGTGGCAGTTATCGGGACCCTAGTTTTAAATAGCCCGCTATAACCTTTTCAGCAGGATGCCGCTAAATGGTCGTCTTCACAAATAGCCTACTTTAATCCACTATAATTGATTTGGAGGTCCGCCGCTATTTTCCTGCTATTTGATATCAGCTAATCATTTTCAGAACAGGTCGATCCGTCGATTGTGTATGGAAGGAGCAGAATCCTTCGGCTGTCCGTGAGCTAGCTTCGGCGAACCAACACACCAGCCAGCGGCGGATGAATCGAGAACCGAGCAAATCAAGCCAAAGTAGCGCAACAATTACAGTACGTGAGTACGTGCACGCTTGCTTTCATCTCTTAATTGCTTGGACGATGACCATGAATAGTTAGGCAGGGTTCTGTTGGCATCAACATGGTTCAACCAATGAGATGCCATTAGTGCCTTTGCTTTCATATGTTAATTGCTTGGATGATGACAGTGAATAGTTAGGCAGGGTCCGATTGGCGTCAACTTGGTTCAATCAATGCGCCATAAGTGGCTGCGATGAATGATGTGAAAGGATTATTCCCTCCTAATTTCCGTTTAAAAAGGTCTGTGTGTATCCTTATATTAGACCGCCAGTTCGATCAGTCTAATACAAATTATATATCACAAAAATTGTACCATGAATAATTTTTGGAAGAACCGCTCTTGGCATACACCCGGAGGGATGGCTCACAATTCTGGCGAGCCATTCAAAAGATCAGGGAGGACATTCGCTTAGGGATCTCCTTCTCCTTAGGGAACGGGCGAGGTATCCAGGGGCGGAGCCAGCGTAATGGCGTTGGGTTCAGTTGAACCCAACGACTTTTCCTGGCCGGGTATATGTATATGTACTTGCATGAACCTAGTGAAAAATAGGGCTTGAACCCATCAAACTTATAATGCAACGCAAGAAGCCCAAAAGCCCGTAAAGTGAACTCCATCTGTGACAGCCTGCCAGGCAAGTTCGTGGCTTCGTGACCCTTCTAGGTATTACTATTTTCCTGTAGACATGTACGCGTACACAGGCAACCGCCAGCACCACGACCTTTCGCCGTTCGCTTCGTGGACTCTCTCCCAATCTCCTCAGCCGGCGACGAGCCCCACCAACAAGGGTAGGTCTGGGCGGCAATGGCGACGAGCCCCGCCGACAAGGGTGGGTCTGGGCGGCAACCTTGCCGCCTAATATAAACCGAAAATTCAAGGTACTGAGTCGCATCATCAGATCTCCTCTCCGTTAAACATGGTGTAGTTTTCTAATTGCTATTCCCCGTATTTTGATTGATCTAGACCATAAGATAGTAATTTTCAGATATAAACTGATCACTAGATTGAGGTCATCCATTAGAGGTAGGTAAAGTGCACCAAATACGACTCCAAGTAGTCTTCTGAGGCATTCTATACAAAGAGGAATTAATTAAGACAAGTTGCCTTATGATCTGATTTATAGGAAAAAAATTGAGTACATGAGAAATTCTAAGGAACTAGATGAGATATATTTATAACTATATAAGGGGCTTCAAATGTTACTGCTTAATTTGGATTATCCACAAACAGAAATTGGAGATACTAAACTTAGATTTAGTCCAAACTAATGATGCGGACAAATAAGATATTACTTTTCCTCTGGGCTATCAACTTCTAAAGCTAGTAATAATACTGTTTGTTGTCACAACATCTGTGGATGGATGCTTTTCAGCTACGAATGTTGTGAAGAAAAAATTGCACAATAAAATTGATGATTGGCTCATCAGTGATTGTTTAATTTGCTATGCGGAGAAAAATATGTTTTCTGCCACTAGTAATGATCTGGTGTTTGATCCTTTTAAGTAGATGAAAATCGAAAGCGGACACTCTAAAATTTGAGTGACTTTACAACTTCTTTCGCATGATGATACTTGTTTTTAAACTTCTCAAACTAACTTATCATTTTTTAATGTTTTTAGGAAGATGAGAAGCTACAACCAGGGCTGCAAAGTATTTTTGGTATTACTCTATTTTTAATATGTAAGGAACTCAATTTATAATTTCATCCAACAGGTATGTCTTGCACTTCAGCTTTCAATGTAACCCAATTTGTGATAAGTAATAGCATGTGTATGTTATTTTTAGTGCTATACTCTTGCTTAAATTTGTGTAAAATTAGACTTTACACTTAAATATAGCATACCAAATCTTTATAATGAGTTTATGAGTGAACCCAATGACAAAAAATTCTGGCTCCACCCCTGGAGGTATCCAATTCTGGCTGGATCCCTGACTGGGCACGGAGCCATTACGTGTCTCCTTCCCTGGTTTATTCTCGATATGTATGGATCCATCTATTCTAGTGGCCACGGCCTTCCAAGATGGACAGTGAAACCTTGGGTTTCGTCGCACCTTCGGACAAGCCAAGAGTAACAACTGGACTAGACTACGGGCCGCCCTGCCATTCGTGCTTCCGGATTATCCCGACACGGTTTCATGGCGGCCCACGCCGACAGCAGAGTTCTCAGTGTGCACGGCACACCATGCTCTTTGCCCACCTACAACTACTCCCTGGCTTTCCCCTCTATGGAAAGCCCTCGTCCCTTTAAAGATTAAGATTATTTTTGGCAACTTCTACCGGATGGTCTCCCCTCGGGGATAGAGGTACTTAAGCGGCGCGGGCCTGGTGATGGTATATACCCTCTCTGCGCGGTACCTGAGACCGGGACCCATATTCTCTTCTGGTGTACGGCAGCAAGGGTATTATGGACATACGTCCGCGAGGCGTTGAGGCCTGACTGGGAGGCCCTAAATCCAGCGGAGTTTCTCCAGCTTAGAGCTTTACAGCCGTCACCGCATCGCCGCCTATTTTTGCAGCGATGTCGTGGACTCTTTGAACGACTAGGAATAACATGGTGATCGAGAAGGTTTTCCCGAAGAAGGCTTCTGACTCCTTCAAATTCCTTGCTCTTGCAGCACTGGCACCCACTCTCGAGGCAGCGTGATCGCGATCACCTTGGACTGATGATGGATGCGCTTTTGGCTTCGGCGCGTCGACTATCGTAGTGCTGTGGCCGTAGCCGTTGTGCCGCTACGCGGTTGCCACTAGGTGGCCCTTTTTCTATTTCTTTTATGCTTTCTTGGGCATGATTGTGCTGTCGCCCTAGCCGTTGTCTGCCGGGTCTTGCTCGAACTTGGATTGTTTGGACCGTTGCTTTCACTGCAAGAAATATGTCAACTTGTGACCTTCTCTCAGTGACCCCGGCTGAAATGGTCGTAAATCCACGGCCATTTCGCTTGGAATGGCTCAAACCCTGAAATTGCCTTACATCAAATGGTCATAAAGCAGACAAGAGTGGTCAATGACCTTATTTCTACATGATTACGACCAATATAAATGGTCATGAGGTGGATGCATTGGTACTTAAGGTGTCGCTCAAGGTGGGCTTGGGTCTCGGTGGAACGAGGCCACCTTCTTTTTTTAGAAAAAAATTGTGTGCCATGTAGGCCTCGGCCCATCCAGGAAAAAATGTGGGATGCCCTCATATTACTCACAAAAAACATATATTCGACCCAACGAAAATGGGAAAATAACAAGTTTTTCATGTATTTAAATTTTTCTAACCAATATCAACAATGTTTTATAAAAATGTACAATGTGTAAAAACAAATATGGACATCAAAACATATGTATGAAAAGATATTTTTTTGTTGGGAATATATGAAAATATGTTAATCATGTATTTGAAAAAAGTTAAACATATATAAACAATATGTACAATGTGCCTTAAAAAATGTAGACATGTGTTCAAAATATTAGACATCAAAATATTTATTAAAAATATTAATGATGTAACTAAAAACCGTTTATTATCTACAAAAAATGTTTCTAGTGTACACAAATTTGTTCATAAAATGTGGTCTAATATTCTTGAAAAATGGAGAAGTTTTTTTTTACAAAAAATATTTGTTAGGTTTTCACAGAAAACTCATTTTGGGAACTCGAAAATAGAAAATGAATATGCAAGAATTTGTCTTTTTCAGGAGAGGTGGATCAAAAACTTTTTACACCCAACCATTCGGTCAATTGTACATTAAATATGGCCTAGTATTTTAGAAATTTGATTTGGTCTAATTTTGCAACAAATATATGGTAGGTTCATCACAAAAAATCCTCATTTTGGACACTAAAAATGGAAAATTGATTTTTTGTCCAAAGAAAATAAAAACTCCCTTAGGAAACATTGTTCGTCATTGCAAGATGCACCCTCACTATATGAGATCATTTGAACAAACAATACCATGAATTTTTTATGCCCGTTTTAAAATGCGGTCAAAACGGCGGGCTTGACCGTTCCTAGCTAGTGGTTGAATCTTGGAAAATTTTTGATGTTTCTCTGATTAAATAGATACTTATGTACCTATAAATGTTTTTTGGAAAAAATAAAGAGCAAACTGTGAGGCAGTTGCTGTTCAAATTTGACTCACTTCCTACTGAATCGGCATAAATTTGTCATTTTCATCAGAGGTGGATCAATGCTTTTGACACCCAAATATTTGGTCAATTGTGCATTAAATATGGCCTAGTATTTTAGAAATTTGATTTGGTCCAATTTTGCAACAAATATATGGTAGGTCCTTCACAAAAAAACTTCATTTCGGGCACTAAAAAATGGAAAATAAAATTTCCGTTCAAAGAAAATGAAAACTCCCTTAGTCAACATTGTTTGGAATTCCAAGATGCACCCTTGTGCACAATATGATATCATTTTAACAAACTATGCCATGAATGTGGCCATAATATTGATCATTTGACTTGAAAGCCATTGATCTTCACACATGATAGCTCATTCATGAGAACACTTTTCAAAAATAATCACCGTATTACAAGTTTATTATTTTTTCTAGTAACTTGGCCACATATAATGACACGATGCGAAGGTTTTCCAAATTTTTGAATTTTTTTTGAATTTTTCATGCCCGTTTCAAAATGTTGTCAAAACGGCGGGCATGACTGTTCCTAGCTAGTGGTTGGTTCTTGGAAAACTTTTGGTGTTTCTAAGATTAAATATATACTTATGCACTTAGAAATGATTTTTGAAAAAAATAAAGAGTAAATTATGAGGCAGATATAGTTGAAATTTGACCCACTTCCAGCTGAATTGACGGAAATTTGTCTTTTTCACAAGAGGTGGATCAAACCTTTCGACACCCAACCATTTGGTCAATGGTGCATTAAATATGGCTTAATAGTTTAGAAAATTGATTTGTTCTAATTTTGCAACAACTATTTGCTAGGTCCTTCACAAAAAGACTCATCTTGGGCACTTGAAAAATGGAAAATGGTTTTTGTGTGCAATGCAAATGAAGACCACGAAATCATCATTGATTGAAATCCTAAGATACACATATATGCACAATATTGGGTAATTTAAACATACAACATGAGGCTAATATGTTGAGTGTTTACCCGAAATAAGAGGGTAAAAAATATTAAAGAAACAAAAACACAATTACATAAGCTGGATTCTGATTGGTGGAACCATCCATGACACAGATCGATGACATGGCACACATCCTACCATCCATTGATAGCAATCGCACATCCATCCATAACCCACCGCACCCACTCCTCGTCCTCGCGAACCCTACCCTCGCCTCTTCCCCTTCCAGATCGCTGCCGCCACCTCCTTCCCCATCCCCTCCCCGCACCCACAGCGGCTCCCACCCTCCCCACACCCGCGCACGCCACCGTTGGCTCCTCCACCTCCAGGCGACACCGAGCCCGCTGTCTCCCGCCCCAAGATCGCGCCGGAGCCCGTGTTCCTCCTCCACCTACATCTCGTCTCCTCTCCGATCGCGCCACCGACCTGTTCGTGGTCGAGCTTCGGCGAGCTGAGTAGCAGAGCACCAACGGCTCCTCCTCCCCCCTGCAGCCGCCTACCGCACCAACCTCCCTCCTCCCTCCTCGCCAATGAAACCCTAGCCAACAGCCATGGCTAGGGTTTTTGAAGTTTCTCCCCATTCGATCTGGCGTGTCTGCCTTCAAGGACAAGCTTCGACGACTTCCTCCTCGCTCCCTCCCTGAACCTTAGCCACTCCAAACCCCTGACCCCTTATTGTCTTGTCTCTGCAGGTAGACCATGCCGTCAAGCGACCAGGACAACGCCCGGAGAGGAGAGGAGGGACTTCTCCTCACCGTGTAGCCGCCGACCTTGTCCTGCTCGAGGAGGAGGAGCAGGAGGGACGCACCCAGCCACCACAGTCGCCGCCGTCAAGGGCTTCTTCCACCTGGACCTCTAAATCCACGGCGCCATCATCCAACCACCCAAGGTGAAGGTGCCCCAACTCCCCTCCGTCCCCACTCCCCGCCTTGTTGTTGGGGAACACAGTAATTTCAAAAAAAGTTCCTACGCACACGCAGGATCATGGTGATGCATAGCAACTAGAGGGGAGAGTGTTGTCCACGTACCCTCGTAGACTATAAGCGGAAGCGTTATGACAACGCGGTTGATGTAGTCGTACGTCTTCACGATCGACCGATCCTAGTACTGAAAGTACGACACCTCCGCGATCTTCACACGTTTGGCTCGGTGACGTCCCACGAACTCTCGATCCAGCTGAGTGTCGAGGGAGAGCTTTGTCAGCACGACGGCGTGATGACAGTGATGATGATCCTACCATCGCCGGGCTTCACCTAAGCACTATGATGATATGACCGAGGTGGATTATGGTGGAGGGGGCACCGCACACGGCTAAGGGATCAATGATCAACTTGTATGTCTATGGGGTGCCCCCCTCCCCGTATATAAAGGAGTGGAGGAGGGGGAGGGATGTCTACTATGGCGCGCCCTGGGGAGTCCTACTCCTACCGGGAGTAGGATTCCCCCCTTTCCATGTAGTAGGAGTAGGAGAGTAGTAAAGGGAAGAGAGAAGAGAAGGAAGGAGGGGGTGCCGCCCCTTCCTCCGGTTAATGTCCGAACTCACTCGGAACCATTCTGATGTCCAAACATATAAATCGATCTTTATGTCGCGACCATTTCGAGACTCCTCGTCATGCCCGTGATCACATCCGGGACTCCGAACAACCTTCCGTTCATCAAAACACATAAACTCATAATACCGATCGTCACCGAACGTTAAGCGTGCGGACCCTACGGGTTCGAGAACTATGTAGACATGACCGAGACATGTCTCCGGTCAATAACCAATAGCGGAACCTAGATGTTCATATTGGCTCCCACATATTCTACGAAGATCTTTATCGGTCAAACCGTATAACGATATACGTTGTTCCCTTTGTCATCGGTATATTACTTTCCTGAGATTCGATCGTCGGTATCTCAATACCTAGTTCAATCTCATTACCGACAAGTCTCTTTACTCGTTCTGTAATGCATCATCCCGCAACTAACTCATTAGTCACATTGCTTGCAAGGCTTATATTGATGTGCATTACCGAGAGGGCCCAGAGATACCTCTCCGACAATCGGAGTGACAAATCCTAATCTCGATCTATGCCAACTCAACAAACACCATCGGATACACCTGTAGAGCACCTATATAATAACCCAGTTACGTTGTGACATTTGGTAGCACACAAAATGTTCCTCCAGTATTTGGGAGTTGCATGATCTCATAGTCATAGGAACACATATAAGTTATGGAGAAAGCAATAGCAACAAACTAAACGATCATCGTGCTAAGATAATGGATGGGTCAAGTCAATCACATCATTCTCCAATGATGTGATCCTATTAATCAAATGACAACTCATGTCTATGGTTAGGAAACATAACCATCATTGATTCAACGAGCTAGTCAAGTAGAGGCAAACTAGTGACACTATGTTTGTCTATGTATTCACACATGTACTAAGTTTCCGGTTAATACAATTCTAGCATGAATAATAAACATTTATCATGATATAAGGAAATATAAATAACAACTTTATTACTGCCTCTAGGGCATATTTCCTTCACTTGTTTCATTCGATCTAGCAGCCATGGATTTGGGTTCTTCAAGGCTGCCTAATTACTCTACCAGAGTAGACCATCTCCTGCACATGTACCTACATACCAGAGTAGACCATCTATATAGTCTCTAGCCATGTTGATAAGAATTTTTTAAGAAATAAATCAAGTCAGATTATATACGTACAATTATTATGCACATACGTATGGTGACATCTCATTATATTCTTTGATGCTTTTTTTGTTGCGTAGGCGTTAGGCTACGAGTTGGATCTGATTATTCGTTGTTTGCATACATGTCATGGTGTCACAGATTAGAAATGATGAGGAATTGAGTAGAAGATAGAGTTCAGTTTCTTGTGCTGGGCTGGTCTGGTTCAGTCGGCTTCTATTTCATGCTTGAGCTAATCCAAGCTTGATTTACTATTCGGTAGTAACTTGATCAGAAGTTTCATGATCATCATCATTAGTTTCCTCACTTACTGGTGTAGGAATCACTGGAACTGATTTTAGTGATGAACTACTTTCCAATAAGGGAAAAGGTACAATTACCTCGTCAAGTTCTACTTTCCTCCCACTCACTTCTTTCGAGAGAAACTCCTTCTCTAGAAAGGATCCATTCTTAGCAACGAATATCTTGCCTTTCTATCTGTGATAGAAGGTGTACTCAACCATCTCCTTTGGGTATCCTATGAAGACACATTTCTCCGATTTGGGTTCGAGCTTATCAGGTTGAAGCTTTTTCACATAAGCATCGCAGCCCCAAACTTTAAGAAATGACAACTTGGGTTTCTTGCCAAACCATAGTGTTGGGTTTCGTAGTAATTTCAAAAATTTTCCTACGCACACGCAAGATCATGTGATGCATAGCAACGAGGGGAGAGTATTGTCTACGTACCCAACGCAGACCGACTGCGGAAGCGATGACACGACATAGAGGAAGTAGTCGTACGTCTTCTCGATCCAACCGATCAAGCACCGAAACTACGGCACCTCCGAGTTCGAGCACACGTTCAGCTCGATGACGATCCCCGGACTCCGATCCAGCAAAGTGTCGGGGAAGAGTTGCGTCAGCACGACGGCGTGGTGACGATCTTGATGAACTACAGCAGCAGGGCTTCGCCTAAACTCCGCTACTGTATTATCGAGGAATATGGTGGCAGGGGGCACCGCACACAGCTAAGGAATCGATCACGTGGATCAACTTGTGTCAACTTGTGTGTTTAGAGGTGCCCCTGCCTCCGTATATAAAGGAGGAGAGGAGGGGAGGCTGGCCGGCCAAGGGGGGGAGGCGCAGGAGATTCCTACTCCCTCTGGGAGTAGGATTCCCCCTCCAATCCTAGTCCAACTAGGATTCCTCGGAGGGGAAAAGAGGAGGAGGGGGCCGGCCACCTCTCCTAGTCCTAATAGGACTAGGGGAAGGGGGGGCGCGCAGCCCATCTAGGGCAGCCCCTTCTCTTTTCCACTAAGGCCCACTATGGCCCAAATAGCTCCCGGGGGGTTCCGGTAACCCTCCCGGTATTCCGATAAAATCCCGATTTCACCCGGAACACTTCCGATATCCAAATATAGGCTTCCAATATATCAATCTTTACGTCTCGACCATTTCGAGACTCCTCGTCATGTCCGTGATCACATCCGGGACTCCGAAGAACCTTCGGTACATCAAAATGCATAAACTCATAATATAACTGTCATCGTAACCTTAAGCGTGCGGACCCTACGGGTTCGAGAACAATGTAGACATGACCGAGACACGTCTCCGGTCAATAACCAATAGCGGGACCTAGATGCCCATATTGGCTCCTACATATTCTAGGAAGATCTTTATCGGTCAGACCGCATAACAACATACGCTGTTCCCTTTGTCATCGGTATGTTACTTGCCCGAGATTCGATCGTCGGTATCCAATACCTAGTTCAATCTCGTTACTGGCAAGTCTCTTTACTCGTTCCGTAATACATCATCTCACAACTAACATATTAGTTGTAATGCTTGCAAGGCTTATGTGATGTGTATTACCGAGAGGGCCCAGAGATACCTCTCCGACAATCGGAGTGACAAATCCTAATCTCGAAATACGCCAACCCAACATCGACCATTGGAGACACCTGTAGTACTCCTTTATAATCACCCAGTTATGTTGTGACGTTTGGTAGTACCCAAAGTGTTCCTCCGGTAAACGGGAGTTGCATAATCTCATAGTCATAGGAACATGTATAAGTCATGAAGAAAACAATAGCAACATACTAAACGATCAGGTGCTAAGCTAATGGAATGGGTCATGTCAATCAGATCATTCAACTAATGATGTGACCTCGTTAATCAAATAACAACTCATTGTTCATGGTTAGGAAACATAACCATCTTTGATTAACGAGCTAGTCAAGTAGAGGCATACTAGTGACACTCTGTTTGTCTATGTATTCACACATGTATTATGTTTCCGGTTAATACAATTCTAGCATGAATAATAAACATTTATCATGATATAAGGAAATAAATAATAACTTTATTATTGCCTCTAGGGCATATTTCCTTCAGTCTCCCACTTGCACTAGAGTCAATAATCTAGTTCACATCGCCATGTGATTTAACAGCAATAGTTCACATCACCATGTGATTAACACCCATAGTTCACATCGCTATGTGACCAACACCCAAAGGGTTTACTAGATTCAGTAATCTAGTTCACATCGCTATGTGATTAACACCCAAGGAGTACTAAGGTGTGATCATGTTTTGCTTGTGAGAGAATCTTAGTCAACGGGTCTGCCACATTCAGATCCTCATGTATTTTGCAAATTTCTATGTCAACAATGCTCTGCATGGAGCTACTCTAGCTAATTGCTCCCACTTTCAATATGTATCTAGATCGAGACTTAGAGTCATCTAGATTAGTGTTAAACTTGCATCGGCGTAACCCTTTACGACGAACCTTTTTCCATAATCGAGAAACATATCCTTATTCCACTAAGGACAATTTTGACCGCTCTCCAGTGATCTACTCCTAGATCACTATTGTACTCCCTTGCCAAACTCAGTGGTATGGCATACAATAGATCTGGTATACAGCATGGCATACTTTATAGAACCTATGACTGAGGCATAGGGAATGACTTTGATTCTCTTTCTATTTTCTGCCGTGGTCGGGCTTTGAGTCTTACTCAACTTCACACCTTGCAACACAGGCAAGAACTCCTTCTTCGACTGTTCCATTTTGAACTATTTCAAAAATTTATCAAGGTATGTATTCATTGAAAAATCTTATCAAGCGTCTTCATCTATCTATATAGATCTTGATGCTCAATGTGTAAGCAGCTTCACCAAGGTCTTTCTTTGAAAAAACTTTTATTCAAGTATCCTTTCATGCTTTGCAGAATAATTCTACATTATTTCCGATCAACAATATGTCATTCACATATACTTATCAGAAATGTTGTAGTGCTCCCACTCACTTTCTTGTAAATACAGGCTTCACCGTAAGTCTGTACAAAAACTATATGCTTTGATCAACTTATCAAGGCGTATATTCCAACTCCGAGATTCTTGCACCAGTCCATAAATGGATCGCTGGAGCTTGCACACTTTGTTAGCTCCCTTTGGATCGACAAAACCTTCCGGTTGCATCATATACAACTCTTCTTCCAGAAATCCATTCAGGAATGTAGTTTTGACATCCATCTGCCAAATTTCATAATCATAAAATGCGGCAATTGCTAACATGATTCGGACAGACTTTTAAGCATCGATACGAGTAAGAAAATCTCATCGTATTCAACACCTTGAACTTTGTCAAAAACCTTTCTCGACAAGTCTAGCTTTGTAGATAGTAACACTACTATCAACGTTCGTCTTCCTCTTGAAGATCCATTTATTCTTAATGACTCACCGATCATCGGGCAAGTTCAATCAAAGTCTACACTTTGTTCTCATACATGGATCATATCTCAGATTTCATGGCCTCAAGCCATTTCGTGGAATCTGGGCTCATCATTGCTTCCTCATAGTTCGTAGGTTCATCATGGTCTAGTAACATGACTTCCAGAACATGATTACCGTACCACTCTGGTGCGGATCTTACTCTGGAAGACCTACGAGGTTTGGTAGTAACTTGATCTGAAGTTTGATGATCATCATCATTAACTTCCTCACTTATTGGTGTAGGAATCACTGGAACTGATTTCTGTGATGAACTACTTTCCAATAAGGGAGAAGGTATAATTACCTCATCAAGTTCTACTCTCCTCCCACTCACTTCTTTCGAGAGAAACTCCTTCTCTGGAAAGGATCCATTTTAGCAACGAATGTCTTGCCTTCGGATCTGTGATAGAAGGTGTACCCAACAATTTCCTTTGGGTATTCTATGAAGACGCACTTCTCCGATTTGGGTTCGAGCTTATCAGGATGAAACTTTTTCACATAAGCATCGCAGCCCCAAACTTTAAGAAACAACAGCTTAGGTTTACTGCTAAACCATAGTTCATACGGTGTCGTCTCAACGGATTTAGATGGTGCCCTATTAAACGTGAATGTAGCTGTCTCTAATGCATAAGCCCAAAACGATAGTGGTAAACCGATAAGAGACATCATAGATCGTACCATATCTAGTAAAGTACGATTACAACGTTCGGACACACCATTCCATTGTGGTGTTCCAGGTGGTGTGAACTGTGAAACTATTCCACATTGTTTTAATTGAAGACCAAACTCGTAACTCAAATATTTGTCTCCGCGATTAGATCGCAGAAACTTTATTTTCTTGCTACGATGATTTTTCCACTTCACTCTGAAATTCTTTGAACCTTTCAATTATTTCAGATTTATGTTTCATCAAGTAGATATACCCATATCTGCTTAAATCATCTTGTGAAGTTCAGAAAATAACGATACTTGCCACGAGCCTGCATACTCATTGGTCTGCATACATCAGTATGTATTATTTCCAATAAGTCAGTAGCTCGTTCCATTGTTCCAAAGAACGGAGTTTTAGTCATCTTGCCCAAAAAGCACGGTTTGCAAGCATCAAATGATTCATAACCAAGTGATTCCGAAAATCCATCTTTATGGAGTTTCTTCATGCGCTTTACACCGATATGACCCAAACGGCAGTGCCACAAATAAGTTGCACTATCATTATTAACTTTGCATCTTTTGGCTTCAATATTATGAATGTGTGTATCAGACGATCGAGATCCAACAAACCATTTTCATTGGGTGTATGACCATAGAAGGTTTTATTCATGAAAACAGAACAACAATTATTCTCTAACTTACATGAATAACCGTATTGCAATAAACATGATCAAATCATATTCATGATCAACGCAAACACCAAATAACACTTATTTAGGTTTAACACTAATCCCGAAAGTATAGGGAGTGTGCGATGATGATCATATCAATCTTGGAACTATTTCCAACACACATCGTCACTTCACCCTTAACTAGTCTCTGTTTATTCTGCAACTCCCGTTTCGCGTTACTAATCTTAGCAACCGAACAAGTATCAAATACTCAGGGGCTACTATAAACACTAGTAAGGCACACATCAATAATCTGTATATCAAATATACTTATGTTCACTTTGCCATCCTTCTTATCCGCCAATCACTTGGGGTAGTACCTCTTCCAGTGACCAGTCCTTTGCAGTGTAAGCACTCAATTTCAGGCTTTGGTCCAGCTTTGGTCTTCTTCACGGGAGTGACAACTTGCTTGTCTTTCCACTTGAAGTTCCCTTTCTTTCCCTTTGCCCTTCTCTTGAAACTAGTGGTCTTGTCAATCATCAACACTTGATGCTCTTTCTTGATTTCTACCTTCGTCGATTTCAACATCACGAAGAGCTCGGGAATCGTTTTCGTAATCCCTTGCATACTATAGTTCATCACGAAGTTCTACTAACTTGGTGATGGTGAATAGAGAATTCTGTCAATCACTATCTTATCTGGAAGATTAACTCCCACTTGATTCAAGCGATTGAAGTACCCAAACAATCTAAGTACATGCTCACTAGCTGAGCGATTCTCCTCCATCTTTTAGCTATAGAACTTGTTGGAGACTTCATATCTCTCAACTCGGGTATTTGATTGAAATATTAACTTCAATTCCTGGAACATCTTATATGGTCCATGACGTTCAAAACGTCTTTGAAGTCCCGATTCTAAGCCAAAGAGCATGGTGCACAAAACTATCAAGTAGTCATCATATTGAGCTAGCCAAACGTTCATAACGTCTGCATCTGCTCCTGCAATAGGTCTGTCACCTAGCGGTACATTAAGGACATAATTTTTCTGTGCAGCAATGAGGATTAACCTCAGATCACAGGTCAAATCCGCAACATTGCTACTAACATTTTTCAACACAGTTTTCTCTAGGAACATATCAAAATAAACATATGAAAGCAACAACGCGAGCTATTGATCTACAACATAATTTGCAAACTACTACTAGGACTAAGTTCATGATAAATTAAAGTTCAATTAATCATATTACTTAAGAACTCCCACTTAGACAGACATCTCTCTAGTCATCTAAGTGATCACGTGATCCAAATCAACTAAACCATGTCCGATCATCACGTGAGATGGTGTAGTTTTCAATGGTGAACATCGTTTATGTTGATCATATTTACTATATGATTCACGCTCGACCTTTCAGTCTCCGTGTTCCGAGGCCATATCTGCATATGCTAGGCTCGTCAAGTTTAACCTGAGTATTCTGCGTGTGCAAAACTGGCTTGCACCCGTTGTAGATGGACGTAGAGCTTATCACACCCGATCATCACGTGGTGTCTGGGCACGACGAACTTTGGCAACGGTGCATACTCAGGGAGAACACTTCTTGATAATTTAGTGAGAGATCATCTTATAATGCTACCGCCAATCAAAGCAAGATAAGATGCATAAAAAGATAAACATCACATGCAATCAATATAAGTGATATGATATGGTCATCATCATCTTGTGCTTGTGATCTCCATCTCCGAAGCACCGTCATGATCACCATCGTCACCGGCGCGACACCTTGATCTCCATCGTAGCATCGTTGTCGTCTCGCCAATCTTATGCTTCCACGACTATCACTACCGTTTAGTAATAAACTAAAGCATTACATCGCGATTGCATTGCATACAATAAAGCGACAACCATATGGCTCCTGCCAGTTGCCGATAACTCGGTTACAAAACATGATCATCTCATACAATAAAATTCAGCATCATGCCTTGACCATATCACATCACAACATGCCCTGCAAAAACAAGTTAGACGGCCTCTACTTTGTTGTTGCATGTTTTACGTGGCTGCTACGGGCTAAAGTAAGAACCAATCTCACCTACGCATCAAAACCACAACGATAGTTTGTCAAATAGACTCCGTTTTAACCTTCGCAAGGACCGGGCGTAGCCATACTTGGTTCAACTAAAGTGTTGGGTTTCTTGCCAAACCATAGTGTTGGGTTTCATAGTAATTTCAAAAATTTTCCTACGCACACGCAAGATCATGTGATGCATAGCAACGAGGGGAGAGTATTGTCTACGTACCCAACGCAGACCGACTGCGGAAGCGATGACACGACGTAGAGGAAGTAGTCGTACGTCTTCTCGATCCAACCGATCAAGCACCGAAACTACGGCACCTCCGAGTTCGAGCACACGTTCAGCTCGATGACGATCCCCGGACTCTGATCCAGCAAAGTGTCGGGGAAGAGTTTCGTCAGCACGACGGTGTGGTGACGATCTGATGAACTACAGCAGCAGGGCTTCGCCTAAACTCCGCTACAGTATTATCGAGGAATATGGTGGCAGGGGGCACCGCACACGGCTAAGGATTCGATCACGTGGATCAACTTGTGTCAACTTGTGTGTTTAGAGGTGCCCCTGCCTCCGTATATAAAGGAGGAGAGGAGGGGAGGCTGGCCGGCCAAGGGGGGAGGCGCAGGAGAGTCCTACTCCCTCTGGGAGTAGGATTCCCCCTCCAATCCTAGTCCAACTAGGATTCCTCGGAGGGGAAAAGAGGAGGAGGGGGCCGGCCACCTCTCCTAGTCCTAATAGGACTAGGGGAAGGGGGGGGGGCGCGCAGCCCATCTAGGGCAGCCCCTTCTCTTTTCCACTAAGGCCCACTATGGCCCAAATAGCTCCCGGGGGGTTCCGGTAACCCTCCCGGTATTCCGGTAAAATCCCGATTTCACCCGGAACACTTCCGATATCCAAATATAGGCTTCCAATATATCAATCTTTACGTCTCGACCATTTCGAGACTCCTCGTCATGTCCGTGATCACATCCAGGACTCCGAACAACCTTCGGTACATCAAAATGCATAAACTCATAATATAACTGTCATCGTAACCTTAAGCGTGCGAACCCTACGGGTTCGAGAACAATGTAGACATGGCCGAGACACGTCTCCGGTCAATAACCAATAGCGGGACCTGGATGCCCATATTGGCTCCTACATATTCTACGAAGATCTTTATCGGTCAGACCGCATAACAACATACGTTGTTCCCTTTGTCATCGGTATGTTACTTGCCCGAGATTCGATCGTCGGTATCCAATACCTAGTTCAATCTCGTTACTGGCAAGTCTCTTTACTCGTTCCGTAATACATCATCTCACAACTAACATATTAGTTGTAATTCTTGCAAGGCTTATGTGATGTGTATTACCGAGAGGGCCCAGAGATACCTCTCCGACAATCAGAGTGACAAATCCTAATCTCGAAATACGCCAACCCAACATCGACCATTGGAGACACCTGTAGTACTCCTTTATAATCACCCAGTTACGTTGTGACGTTTGGTAGTACCCAAACTGTTCCTCCGGTAAACGGGAGTTGCATAATCTCATAGTCATAGGAACATGTATAAGTCATGAAGAAAACAATAGCAACATACTAAACGATCAGGTGCTAAGCTAATGGAATGGGTCATGTCAATCAGATCATTCAACTAATGATGTGACCTCGTTAATCAAATAACAACTCATTGTTCATGGTCAGGAAACATAACCATCTTTGATTAACGAGCTAGTGAAGTAGAGGCATACTAGTGACACTCTGTTTGTCTATGTATTCACACATGTATTATGTTTCCGGTTAATACAATTCTAGCATGAATAATAAACATTTATCATGATATAAGGAAATAAATAATAACTATATTATTGCCTCTAGGGCATATTTCCTTCACATAGTTCATAAGGTTTTGTGTCAACAGATTTAGATGGTGCCCTATTTAATGTGAATGCAGTCGTCTCTAAAGCATAACCCCAAAATGATAGCGGTAAATCAGTGAGAAACATCATAGATCGCACCATATCTAATAAAGTGCGGTTACGACGTTCAGACACACCATTACGCTGTGGTGTTCCGGGTGGCGTGAGTTGCGAAACTATTCTGCATTGTTTCAGATGAAGACCAAACTCTTAACTGAAATATTCTCCTCCACGATCAGATCGTAGAAACTTGATTTTCTTGTTATGATGATTTTCCACTTCACTCTGAAATTCTTTGAACTTTTCAAATGTTTCAGACTTATCTTTCATTAAGTAGATATACCCATATCTTCTTAAGTCATCTGTGAAGGTGAGAAAATAACGATATCCGCCACGAGCTTCAATGTTCATTGGACCACATACATCAGTATGTATGATTTCCAATAACTCTGTTGCTCGTTCCATTGTCCCAGAGAACGGAGTTTTAGTCATCTTGCCCATGAGGCATGGTTCACAAGTACCAAGTGATTCATAATAAAGTGATTGCAGAAGTCCATCAGAATGGAGTTTCTTCATGCGCTTTATACCAATATGACCTAAACGGCAGTGCCATAAATAAGTTGCACTATCATTATCAACTATGCATCTTTTGGCTTCAATACTATGAACATGTGTATCACTACTCACTAGTAGAAAACAGGGCTTTGGTTGGGGCTTGGCCAGCCCATTAGTCCCGGTTTACTCACGAACCGAGACCCATGGGGGCATATGTCCCGGTTCGTGAGCCCAAGGGGCTGGCCGGGGCCTCGTGCGCATTGGTCCTGGTTCGTCTAGACCCATTTGTCCCGGTTCCTGGCACGAACCGGGACCAATGGGCCTCGCTCCTGGCCCACATACATTGGTCCCGGTTCGTGGCTGGAACCAAGACAGAAGGGGGAGCTTTAGTCCCGGTTCCAGCCACGAACCGGGACAAATGAGTTGCCCACACCAGAGCACTCCACAGTGCTCTGTTTTTTCTGGCCGGCGAGGGGTGGGCATTTGGGTGCTCTAGCTCACCTCCTATGCACATGAGGTGTTCGATGAAATGCCCGAGCCACGCTAGTTAAGTTTTCTCCTCTCGAAGCTCGACCTCCAAGCTCCATTTTCCTCGAGATTTGCATAGGTTTAGCAGTCCCTCACGTCCCGTCCCCGTCTTCACCGCCGTCGATCGCTGGCACCACCGTGGTGAGCCTCTTGTTCTTATCTTCTTCCTGAAAGAAAAACAATTCTTACTTTAGATAGATACTTGTCTAATTTTCTTACTTTTGACACACATAATTATATATAATTCACGCAGATGAATCGACAATGGATGTACGGTGACAGACACACCTCTGAGTACATTAAGGGCCTGCATAATTTTCTCGAAGTGGCTGAGGCAAACAAGCAGAATGGTTTTATGTGTTGTCCATGCCCTATATGTGGGAATACGAAGTCTTACTCAGACCAGAAAATCCTTCACACCCACCTGCTTTATAAGGGTTTCATGCCACACTATAATGTTTGGATGAAGCACGAAGAAATAGGGGTTATGATGGAAGACAACGCGGAAGAATAGGACGATGACAACTATGTGCCCCCTGAATACCATGATGCTGCAACGGGGGAAGCTGCTGAAGATCAAGAGGAACCAGACGATGTGCCCGATGATGATGATCTCCGCCGGGTCATTGTTGATTCAAGGACACAGTGCGAAAGTCAAAAGGAGAAGCTGAAGTTTGATCGCATGTTAGAGGATCACAAAAAAGGGTTGTACCCCAATTGCGAAGATGGCAACACAAAGCTCGGTACCATACTGTAATTGCCACAGTGGAAGGCAGAGAATGCTATGTCTGTCAAAGGATTTGAGAAGCTACTGAAAATATTGAAGAAGAAGCTTCCAAACGATAATGAATTGCCCGACAGTACGTACGCATCAAAGGAGGTCGTATGCCCTCTAGGATTGGAGGTGCTGAAGATACATGCATGCCCTAATGACTGTATCCTCTACCGCGCTGCGTATGAGGATTTGAATGCATGCCCGGTATGCGGTATAAGATCAGACAAGATGACCCTGGTGATGTTGACGGCGAGCCCCCCAGGAAGAGGGTTCCCATGAAGGTGATGTGGTATGCTCCTATAATACCACGGTTGAAACGTCTGTTCAGAAACAAAGAGCATGCCAAGTTGATGCGATGGCACAGAGAGGACCGTAAGAAAGACAGGAAGTTGAGAGCACCCACTGACGGGTCGCGGTGGAGAAAAATCGAGAGAAAGTACTGGGCTGAGTTTGCAGGTGACCCAAGGAACGTATGGTTTGGTTTAAGCGCAGATGGCATTAATCCTTTCAGGGAGCAGAGCAGCAATCATAGCACCTGGCCTGTTACTCTATGTATGTATAACCTTCCTCCTTGGATGTGCATGAAGTGAAAGTTCATTATGATGCCAGTTCTCATCCAAGGCCCTAAGCAACCCGGCAACGACATTGATGTGTAGCTAAGGCCATTAGTTGAAGAACTTTTACAGCTGTGGAATAGAAACGGTGTACGTGTGTGGGATGAGCACAAACAGGAGGAATTTAACCTGCACGTGTTTCTATTTGTAACCATCAACGATTGCCCCGCTCTCAGTAACCTTTCAGAACAAACAAACAAGGGATACCACGCATGAACACACTGTTTAGCTGACACCGAAAGTATATACCTGGACAAATGCAGGAAGAATGTGTACCTGGGCCATCGTCGATTTCTTCTGACCAACCATCAATGTCGAAAGAAAGGCAAGCATTTCAAAGGTGAGGCAGATCACCGGAAGAAGCCCGCCATGCGTACCGGTTATCACGTACTTGCTATGGTCAATGATTTACACGTAATCTTTGGAAAGGGTCCCGGCGGACTAGTTGTTCCAAATGATGCTGAGGGACGCGCACCCATGTGGAAGAAGAAATCTATATTTTGGGACCTACCCTACTGGAAAGACCTAGAGGTCCGCTCTTCAATCGACGTGATGCACGTGATGAAGAACCTTTGCGTGAACCTGCTAGGCTTTTTGGGCGTGTATGGGAAGACAAAAGATACACCCGAGGCACGGGAGGACCTGCAACATTTGCACGAAAAAGACGGCATGCCTCCAAAGCAGTATGAAGGTCCTGCCAGCTACGCTCTTGATAACCCACAAGTATAGGGGATCAATTGTAGCCTCTTTCGATAAGTAAGAGTGTCCAACCCAACGAGGAGCTAAAGGTAGAACAAATATTCCCTCAAGTTCTATCGACCATCGATACAACTCTACGCACGCTTAACGTTCGCTTTACCTAGAACAAGTATGAAACTAGAAGTACTTTGTAGGTGTTTTTGGATAGGTTTGCAAGATAATAAAGAGCGCACAAATAAAAAGTAGGGGCTGTTTAGATAAAGAAACAATAAAGTTAGTGTAAAGAGTGTGGAAAAGTGGTGGTAGGAGTTGCGAAATTGTCCCATAGCAGCAACCGCCTTACGAGGGGCCCACAAGGGTCAGGGGCGCGCCCCACCTACCTCGTGGCTCCCTCGGGCACCGTCTCGCGTTGATTTTCTTCCCATATTTCACATATATTCCAAAAATGATCATCGTCCGTTTTTATCTCATTTGGACTCCGTTTGATATGGATTTTCTCCGAAACAAAAAACACGCAACAAACAGGAACTGGCACTGGGCACTGGATCAATATGTTAGTCCCCAAAAATAGTATAAAAAGTTGCCAAAAGTATATGAAAGTTGTAGAATATTGGCATGGAACAATCAAAAATTATAGATACGATGGAGACGTATCAGCATGCCCAAGCTTAATTCCTGCTCGTCCTCGAGTAGGTAAATGATAAAAAATATAATTTTTGATGTGGAATGCTATCTGGCATAATCTTGATCACATATCTAATCATGGCATGAATATTAAGATACGAGTGATTCAAAGCAATAGTCTATCATTTGACATAAAAACAATAATACTTCAAGCCCACTAATAAAGCAATCATGTCTTCTCAAAATAACATGGCCAAAGAAAGTTATCCCTATAAAATCATATAGTCTGGCTATGCTCCATCTTCACCACACAAAATATTCACATCATGCACAACCCCGATGACAAGCCGAGCAATTGGTTCATACTTTTTAACACGCTTCAGCTTTTTCAACCCTCACGCAATACTTGAGAGTGAGCCATGGACATAGCACTATAGGTGGAATAGAATATGGTGGTGGAGGTTGTGTGGAGAAGACAAAAAGGGAGAAAGTCTCACATCGACGCGGCTAATCAACGGGCTATGGAGATGCCCATCAATCGATGTCAATGTGAGGAGTAGGGATTGCCATGCAACGGATGCACTAGAGCTCTAAGTGTATGAAATCTCAAACTGGAACTAAGTGGGCGTGCATCCAACTTGCTTGCTCATGAAGACCTCGCGCATTTGAGGAAGCCCATCATCGGAATATACAAGCCAAGTTCTATAATGAAAATTCCCACTAGTATATGAAAGTGATGACTCAAGAGACTCTCTATATGAAGAACATGGTGCTACTTTGAAGCACAAGTGTGGTGAAAGGATAGTAACATTGCCCCTCTCTTCTTTTTTTGAATGGGCTTCTTTGGCCCACTTTTTTTACTTAGGCTTCTTGGCCTCTCTCTTTTTGGAGCAATGCTCTACTAATGATGATCATCACACTTTTATTTACTTACAACTCGATATTACAACTCGATACTAGAACAAAGATATGACTCTATATGAATGCCTCCGGCGGTGTACCGGGATGTGCAATGATCTAGCGTAGCAACGACATCAAAAACGGACAAGCCATGAAAATATCATGCTAGCTATCTTACGATCATGCAAAGAAATATGACAATAAATGCTCAAGTCATGTATATCATGATGATGGAAGTTGCATGGCAATATATCTCGGAATGGCTATGGAAATGCCATGATAGGTAGGTATGGTGGCTGTTTTGAGGAAGATATAAGGAGGTTTATGTGTGACAGAGCGTATCATATCACGGGGTTTGGATGCACTGGCGAAGTTTGCACCAACTCTCGAGGTGAGAAAGGGGAATACACAGTAACGAAGAGGCTAGCAATGATGGAAGGGTGAGAGTGCGTATAATCCATGGACTCACATTAGTCATAAAGAACTCATATACTTATTGCAAAATTTTATTAGCCCTCGAAGCAAAGTACTACTACGCATGCCCCTAGGGGGATAGATTGGTAGGAAAAGACCATCGCTCGTCCCCGACCGCCACTCATAAGGAAGACAATCAATAAATAAATCATGCTCCGACTTCGTTACATAATGGTTCACCATACGTACATGCTACGGGAATCACAAACCTCAACACAAGTATTTCTACTAATCCACAACTACCCACTAGCATGACTCTAATATCACCATCTTTATATCGCAAAACTATTGCAAGGAATCAAACATATCATATTCAGTGATCTACAAGTTTTATGTAGGATTTTAGGACTAACCATGTGAATGACCAATTCCTGTCATCTCTCTAAATTGATATAAGCGAAGCAAGAGAGTTTAATTCTTTCTACAAAAGATATGCCCACGCTCTAACAAATATAAGTGAAGCAAAAGAGCAATCTACAAATGGCGGTTTTCTATGTAAAGAGAAATAGGCAATCCAAACTTCAAATGATATAAGTGAAGCACATGAAGCATTCTATAAAGCCATACTCAAAACATATAAGTGAAGTGCATAGAGCATTCTATAAATCAACCAAGGACTATCTCATACCAGCATGGTGCATAAAATAAAAATTTAAACTAAATGCAAAAGACGCTTCAAGATCTGCACATATCACGTGAATGAAACGAATTCGAAAACATACCAATACTTGTTGAAGAAAGAGGGGATGCCTTCCGGGGCATCCCCAAGCTTAGACGCTTGAGTCTCCTTGAATATTTACTTGGGGTGCCTAGGGCATCCCCAAGCTTGATCTCTTTCCTCTCTTCCTTCTTCTCATATCGAGACCTTCTCGATCATCGAACACTTCATCCACACAAAACTTCAACAGAAAACTCGGTAAGATCCGTTAGTATAATAAAGCAAATCAATACTCTAAGTACTGTTGCAAACCAATTTATATTTTGTTTTTGCATTATAGCTAATGTAGTATAACTTTTCAATGGCTTAATCCACTGATATAATTCGATAGTTTCATCAAAACAAGCAAACTATGCATCAAAAACAGAATCTGTCTAAAATAGAACAGTCTGTAATAATCTGAACATTCACCATACTTCTGATAGTTGAAAAATCCTTCCAAAATTAGGAAAAATAAAAATATTATATAGAAAGACAGTGCAAAAAGTTTCAGAACCGTTTGACGTTCCAGTAAAAAATGTAAAATCGCGCACTACAGCCAAAGTTTCTGTCCTGCACCGTACAAACCAACAAGTAATCTAAAACATCCTAAAGGCAAACCTTGGCACATTATTATTATTTTTAAACTTTATAAAAGCACACAACAGAAATAAATGACTCTATAAAACTTCCGGGTTGTCTCCCTGGCAGCGCTTTCTTTAAAGCCATTAAGCTAGGCATATAGTGCTCAAGTAATGGATCCACCCGGATCCCAAGGTATATCAAAGCCAATTTGAATTAGCAATGATTTGGCATTTATTACTGAGCACAAAGTAACATATATCATGCAACAACGAAGTCTAACTCTCTTCCTATGCATCGGCATGTCATAAAAGAACAATTCATGCACACATAGTAAAGGCCAATGCATAGTATAAATAGTTTCTTGCAATTTTATCGTATTGGAAACATAGAGAGGTGGAGATATAGTTCCTCTCTCATAATAATTGCAAGTAGGAGTAGTAAGAACATGCATATTATATTCATCAAAATCATCATGTGTAATAGTAAAACGCAACCCATCAATATAATCCTTAATAAGTGCAAACTTCTCCGATATAGTGTAGTCGGGAGAATTCAAAAAGATAATAGGACTATCATGCGTGGGTGCAATAGCAACAATTTCATGTTTAACATAAGGAACTATAGCAAGTTCATCTCCATGATCATAATTTATATTGGCATCTTGGCCACAAACATAGCAAGCACCATCAAAAAGGGATGTTTCAAGAGAATCAATGGGATCATAACAATCATCATAGCAATCATCCTTCGGTAAGCACGAAGGGAAATTAAACAATGTATGAGTTGAAGAGTTACTCTCATTAGAAGGTGGGCACGGGTAGCTAATCCGCTCTTCCTCCTTTTGTTCTTCGCTCTCCTCATCATCTTTTTCATCCAATGAGCTCATAGTTTCATCAATTTCTTATTCCATAGACTCCTGCAAAATATTAATCTCTTCTTGGACAACGGAGGAGACCTCGATATATGGTTTAACATAGGCATTAGAAGCATAATTCTCATAATAATATTCAAGTATGGCAAAATTTTCATATTTGTAAAGGGTAGCATGATACTTTTCAAGCAAAGAAGCAATTTCATAAGCACCCTTAAAAGCAACAAATTCTTCAATTTGTTGAACATCATAGTAATTATAAACACCCTTAGCATAAGAAGATACGATTTCATTATCACTAAACAAACATTGGTAGGGAAGGTGTTTCTTAGGGTCTTCAGAACAACAAGTAATATCATATATTTCGTATAAATTCCAAGCATAGGATTGCAAATGATGAATTTGATCCAGTAAACGTTTCCCTTTTTCAGATATGCGGTGTCGCACAAAACAGGCATGCTCATCTAAAGATTTTCCCTCAACTAAGCTAGTTGGGTTTCAGCACGAGCACATAGGGATCGAAGATGATCCAAGTAATAAGATTCAGGAGTGTGATAGATTTTGAGTGGTTCTTCAACCATTGGTTCAGTAGGTACAACTAATATTTTTTGGTATTTTGCGTTTCCTACCCATAACTAAAGATAGAAAACAACTAAGAACAGCAAATAAAAATTACTTAGTGATAAAGCAAACATGCACACACGAGAATATTCACCCCATGCTATTGCTCCCCGACAACGGCGCCAGAAAAAGGTCTTGATAACCCACAAGTATAGGGGATCAATTGTAGCCTCTTTCGATAAGTAAGAGTGTCGAACCCAACGAGGAGCTAAAGGTAGAACAAATATTCCCTCAAGTTCTATCGACCACCGATACAACTCTACGCACGCTTAACGTTCGCTTTACCTAGAACAAGTATGACACTAGAAGTACTTTGTAGGTGTTTTTGGATAGGTTTGCAAGATAATAAAGAGCGCACAAATAAAAAGCAGGATATGTTTACATAAAGAAACAATAAAGTTAGTATAGCGAGTGTGGAAAAGTGGTGGTAGGAGTTGCGAAATTGTCCCTAGGCAATTGACTACTTTACTAGACCGATAGCAAGTTTTAAATGTGGGAGAGGCCACTGCTAGCATGTCATCCTTGACTTGGAATTCTATGCACTTATGATTGGAACTATTAACAAGCATCTGCAACTACTAACGTTCATTAAGGTAAAACCCAACCATATCATTAAGATATATTGGTCCCCTTCAATCCCGTATGCATCAATTTCTATGCTAGGTTAAAGCTTATGTCACTCTTTCCCTCCAATACATAGTCCTATCAACATACAACTACCCTATGGTGTGATCCACGTGCGCGCTCATATGATGGGCACCAAAGGACAGCAACATAACCACAAGCAAATTAAATCAATCATAGCAATTCATCAACCACCGATAGGACAACGAAAATCTACTTAGACATCATAGGATGGCAACACATCATTGGATAATAATATGAAGCATAAAGCACCATGTTCAAGTAGAGGGTACAGCGGGTTGCGGGAGAGTGGACCATTGTAGATAGAGGGGGGAAGGTGACGGAGATGTTGGTGAAGATGGCGGAGGTGTTGGTGTAGATCGCGGTGATGATGATGATGGCCACGGCAGCGTTCCGGCGCCACCGGAAGAGAAGGGGAGAGGAGGCCCCTTCTTCTACCTTGAACTCCTCCCTAGATGGGAGAAGGGTTTCCCCTCTGGTCCTTGGCCTCCATGGCATCCGAGATTTGATCTATCTCTTTGTTTCTGTGTTCTCCCTGTCTGCCCTTTTACCGTTTCGTATATATATGGAGATCCGTAACTCAGATTGGACTGAAACCTTCGCCGAGATTTTTTCCTGAAAATTAGCTTTCTTGCGGCAAAAGAATAGCAGCAACCGCCTTAAGAGGAGCCCACGAGGGCCAGGGGCACACCCCCTGCCTCGTGGCTCCCTCGGGCACTGTCTCACGTTGATTTTCTTCCCATATTTCACATATATCCCAAAAATAATCTCCGTCCGTTTTTATCCCATTTGTACTCCGTTTGATATGGATTTTCTGCGAAACAAAAAAGATGCAACAAACAGGAACTGGCACTGGGCACTGGATCAATATGTTAGTCCCCAAAAATAGTATAAAAAGTTGCCAAAAGTATATGAAAGTTGTACAATATTGGCATGGAAAAATCAAAAATTATATATACGACGGAGACGTATCAGCTCTTACCAAAGAAGAGAAGGAAATCTTCTTTGAATGCCTGATCAGTATGAAGGTCCCATCTGGCTTCTCATCGAATATAAAGGGAATTATAAATATGCCAGAGAAAAAAATTCCAGAACCTAAAGTCTCATGACTGCCACGTGATTATGACGCAACTACTTCCGGCTGCATTGAGGGGGCTTCTACCGGAAAACGCCCAGTTGGCCATTGTGAAGCTATGTGCATTCCTCAATGCAATCTCTCAGAAGGTGATCGATCCAGAAATCATACCAAGGCTAAGGAGTGATGTGGCGCAATGTCTTGTCAGTTCCAAGCTGGTGTTCCCACCATCGTTCTTCAATATCATGACGCACGTCCTAGTTCATCTAGTTGACGACATTGTCATTCTGGGCCCCGTATTTCTACACAATATGTTCCCCTTTGAGAGGTTCATGGGAGTCCTAAAGAAATATGTCTATAACCGCGCTAGGCTAGAAGGAAGCATCTCCATGGGCCATCAAACAGAGGATGTTATTGGGTTTTGTGTTGACTTCATTCCTGGCCTTAAGAAGATAGGTCTCCCTATATCGCGGTATGAGTGGAGACTGACTGGGAAAGGCACGCTTGGAGGGGACTCAATAATATGCAGGGACGGGCATTCTTGGTCTCAAGCACACTACACAGTTCTACAGAACTCTACCTTGGTGACCCCGTATGTCGATGAACACAAGAACAGTATGCGCTCCAAACAGCCAGAGCAGTGTGACGACTGGATTACATGTGAACACATCAGGACTTTCGGTAGTTGGATGGAAACACATCTCAAAGGTGACAACACTATTTGTGATGAGTTGTACTACTTGTCCAGGGGACCATCTTCGACTATATTGACTTACAAAGGATATGAGATAAATGGGAATACATTTTACTCGATCGCCCAAGATCAAAAGAGCACCAACCAAAACAGCAGTGTCCGCTTTGATGTAGCAACCAATAGGGGAAAGGCCACATATTATGGTTACATAGTGGACATATGGGAACTTGACTACAGACATGATTTTAAGGTCCCTTTGTTTAAGTGCAAATGGGTCAATCTGTCTGGAGGCGGGGTACAGGTAGACCCATAGTACGGAATGACAACAGTGGATCTGAACAATCTTGGGTACACTGACGAACCGTTCATCCTAGTCAATGATGTGGCGCAGGTTTTCTATGTGAAGGACATGTCTACCAAACCGAGAAAAAGAAAAGATAAGGAAGCGAACACATCATACGATGAGTCAAAGCGCCACATAGTTCTTTCAGGAAAAAGAGACATCGTGGGAGTGGAGGGCAAGATAGACATGTCCAAATATTATGAAAAGTTTCATGAAATTCCTCCCTTCAAAGTCAAGGCTGACCCAAGCACCCTGATAAACGATGAAGATTATCCATGGTTACGGCGCAATAAGCAAAGGGCAGAAGTGAAGAAAAAGTGAAGACTTTTCTCTCCACAACTATTATGATGATGCCTTTGATCTATAATATCCATGTAATAGACGAGTTTCTGTATGAAATCCTGATACTTCAAAAGAGATTGTCCGTTTTGTACACGAAGTGCATCCATTTTTTTGTCGTAACCCTCTCTACTTTTTTGCACATGCTATGTGGGTGAAATGATGATGCCATGCCAACTATCAACCTTTTCAGAGTTCATTTGAAATGCTTTTCAATTTCAGGGTCATTTAGCTCAACCAAATCAGTAAATGCATGAAAAATAACAAATGAAGTCAGAAAGGGTTGAAAATTGATGAGGTCCCAGTTGAATGGTCCATTTTGAACATAGAAAAAGTCTGGAGTTCAAATAAGTTCAAAAAAGGTTGAAAGTTTCTGTTTTTGTTCAAAACATTAATAGCAAAAAAGAATTTTCTAATAATTTATGCAACTAAAAGCAAAAGGAATCAACTAAAAATCTTGTCTAAAGCTTTAGTAATTTTGAAACTAAAATTATATAAAATTTATGCAACTAAAATTATCTAAGAATTTTCTGTTCAAAACATTAAAAGCAAAAAGAAATTTGATAAAGAAATTTTTTGTAAGAAACTTTAATAGCAAACTAAAATAACACACTAATATTAAATAGTAGGAAAAAATCACTCAAAAATCAAATTTAAAAACTAATGGCACTAACAGAAAGTTTATAATTTTTGTGACCTAAAAGCAAATAGAATTTAAAAAATAATGCAAAAAAGAAAATAAATAATGCAAAAAACAAAACAAAAAACTAGAATAAATGCCGCCTACTAGGCCACCACGGTCTGAATACGACTAGAAACCCAACCAACCAGGTGGGCCAGGATTCAAGCCCGCAGAAGGCCCAGTAGGCCCATAGGAATGTACAGAGAGGTTAGCCCCGTAAGCCTGCTTTAGAGAGGAGCTCGATAGCTCAGGCGCAACGCACCTTATAAACAGGTGCGGTTCTCTCTCAGCTAGCGAGGTGGGACTAAACTCCCCCCACCACGCCGCTGTGCAAGGCCTTTGGTCCCGGTTGGTAGCGCCAACCGGGACTAAAGGAGTGCATTTGTTGGGGAACAAAGTAATTTTAAAAAAATCCTATGCACACACAAGATCATGGTGATGCATAGCAATGAGAGAGGATAGTATCATCCACGTACCCTCATAGACCGTAAGCAGAAGCGTTATGAAAACGCGGTTGATGTAGTCATACGTCTTCACGATCCGACCGATCCAAGTACTGAACGTACGGCACCTCCGAGTTTAGCACACGTTCAGCTCGATGACGTCCCACGAACTCTGATCCAGCAGAGCTTCACGGCAGAGTTCCGTCAGCACGACGGTGTGATGACGGTGATGATGTTGCTACCGACGCAGGGCTTCGCCTAAGCACTACTACGATATGATTGAGGTGGATTATGGTGGAGGGGGGCACCGCACATGGCTAAGGTATCAATGATCAACTTGTATCTCCATGGGGTGCCCCCTGGCCACGTATATAAAGGAGTGGAGGAGGGGGGAGGGCCGGCCCTCCTATGGCGCGCCCTGGGAAGTCCTACTCCCACCGGGAGTAGGATTCCCCTCTTCCATGTAGTAGGAGTAGGAGAGAAGGAAAGGGAAAAGAGAAGAGAAGGAAGGAGGGGGCGCCGCCCCTCCCCCTAGACAAATTCGGACTAGGCCTTGGGGGCGCGCAGCCTCCTCTCTCTCTTTCCCCTAAAGCCCAATAAGGAGACATGTCAAAAGTGTATTTTAACACCAAGTTGACAAGTTGAACAAGGGAACTTGTGCACTTTCTTGGCCAAGTTACCCAGGATTAACATAACAACCTCATACTTTTCAAACAATTGGCAAGAGTGTCGTCCATTCTACTAGAGGAAGTAAAAACGTTTACAGGGTTAGATGGAAAAGGAAAAGAAAATATGTTGAAATGACCAAAGTGAAGAGTACAATGTATGGGCGCGTATTTGTAAATGTAAGTAATAACAAGCCTAAAAGCAAAAGTATCAAACTTAAACCACATTCAAAAACAAAAATTACACAAACTTGCAGGTTGGGCCGGACTACAGATAAGGAATTCCAGAACAAAAATCTTGTGCGACGTGGCAAACATTTACGATGAAAATGATGAATCCAGAATTACAAGTAAATTGTTTTTTTTTGTGAAGAGGGACCAAAGGGTAAATCCGAAAGGAGAATTGGCCTATTTGAAAGAGACTGATCAAAAGTGTATTTTTCCGCCAGGTGGACAAGTTGAACAAGGGAACTTGTGCACTTCCTTGGCCAAGTTACCCAGGATTAACATAACAACCTTATACTTTTGAAACAATTGGCAAGCGTGTCGTCCATTCTACTAGAGGAAGTAAAAACATTTACAGGGTTAGATGGAAAAGGAAAAGAAAATATGTTGAAATGACCAAAGTGAAGAGTACATTGTATGAGCGTGTGTTTGTAAATGTAAGTAATAACAAGCCTAAAAGCAAAAATACCAAACTTAAACCACATTCAAAAACAAAAATTACACAAACTTGCAGGTTGGGCCGGACTACATATAAGGAATTCCAGAACAAAAATCCTGTGCGACGTGGCAAATATTTACGATGAAAATGATGAATCCAGAATGACAAGTAAATTGTTTTTTTGTGTGAAGAGAGACCAAAGGGTAAATCCGAAAGGAGAAATGGCCTATTTGAAAGAGACAGGTCAAAAGTGTATTTTTCCGCCAAGTGGACAAGTTGAACAAGGGAACTTGTGCACTTCCTTGGCCAAGTTACCCAGGATTAACATAACAACCTTATACTTTTCAAACAATTGGCAAGAGTTTCGTCCATTCTACTAGAGGAAGTAAAAAACATTTATAGGGTTAGATGGAAAAAGAAAAGAAAACATGTTGAAATGACCAAAGTGAAGAGTACATTGTATGGGCGTGTATTTGTAAATGTAAGTAATAACAAGCCTAAAAGCAAAACTACCAAACTAAAACCACATTCAAAAACAAAAATTTGTGCCGGACTACAGATAAGGAATTCCAGAATGAAAATTCTGTGCGACGTGGCAAACATTTACAAATTGCTCTGTTTGGTCTCGGAAAAGTTACGGATTTGGACATTGACCACTCCCTCCGCCCCATAATATAAGACGTTTTTGCAAGCTTGGGACAAGGAGTGAATAGTTCTACAGAACTACAGATATTGAGTCAACAATAGAAAATGAGTTTTGCACAGTTGTACTAGTATACACTAGTAGAAAAAGGGCCATTTGTCCCGGTTCATAAGGCCCATCTCTCCCGGTTGGGGAACCGGGACTAAATGGTCGTTACTAATGCCCTAGGCCTTTAGTCCCGGTTCTTATACCAACTGGGACAGATGGGCCTCCACGTGGCCGCTCCGGCGAGCCCAGGCACGAGGGCCTTTGGTCCCGGTTGGTAGCACCAACCGGGACCAATAAGTTTCCACACGTCAGCATTTCAGGGGCTGGTTTTTTTGAAAGGAGGTGGTTTAGGGGTTTTGTGGGTTAATTTAGGTTGGTATAGGTAGCTAATAGGATGTGTCCTCTCTTATCGCCGTGCTACTGCTACTGCTATGCCTAAACATGACTTAGATTGAAGTGAGCAACATGTGGTGCATGTCGAAAGTAATACTAATCCTAACTTGATCAAGTTGGGATTGTACTACTTTCGACATGCACCACATGCATGTTGCCTTCACTTCAATCCAATCCATGTTCATTTCACCCGTTGATATATAATAACTCTTCATGCTTGCATCATGCATCATCATATATAATAACAAGTCTACTAATCAGCATCATACAACTTCTACTCGTTATTAATAACAAGTCATATGATCATCATCCTCATAGTCATCGAACCAACCCTACTTAATTGTTCTTAGCACATGATCATCAGTATTACGTAGGACCTAAATACCCTCTTTAAGGTAAAATAGCATAAAACAATATAGATGCTGACTCTCCATTATGGAGAATGGAGATCATCCTGTCTGCAATTCTTGCGCTTCGCTTCCTTTTGCTTCCAAGAACCTCCTTACGACTGTCCATACATTTTTTCCATCCTTTGATTTGCATGTCTCCATTCCTTTTAAAATCTGGTATGGACAGTTGAGATTCGTATGATGACCTGGCTGTATGTTCAAAAAATTAAGGGTACCTTTTTGATACATCAAATTAGGCACACAATTCTCTGGGATTATCTGTTGAAAAACATAGTAATAACTTCATAGTTAGCAATGATGTACTAGTTTTAGAAGTATGCAAAAGATGCAAAGATGTCGTAATAGTAAAAAATCTTACCAGGGTATCTCCATGGTAGTTACCGTAGTTCAACACATGCACTAGTGGCACGTATTGACCATAATGTTAAGGAGTTTGATTGTAGATATTGTAATTCTCAATATCAGTACAAAATCCGACCAGATGATTTTTCTCCTTGTAAGTTAATTTGGAGCCATCGGTGTAGTGGGTTATGTCTACCATCTCCCGCACATTCTTTGAAGAATGAAAATAAGCTGTCAATGGAAATAAGTTGTCAACTATTTTGAATAAACAATATAAATTAGCTAATAACTATGTTTGAGAAACTCACATAGCGGTAGAATTGGAGGCGTATCAACAAGGACCCAAATGCCCATATTGTCTTGCTCGATTTCAGGATCACCAAGATCCATGGTGACAAGCATACCCTCATCAAAACCATACATCTTGCAAAGTGCTTCCCATTTTTTGCAACCAAAATGGGTTACGCTCTCAGAATTGTACAACTTTACTTTAAAATCCACATCATGATGAGTCCTTAGGTGAATTTTCTTTGTTTCAAAACTTTCATGGTCTTCAAAACCCATCCTCTCCAAGACATAGCGCCTTGCATGGCATGGGATAAGCTACTCGAATTGTAAAAGATGAGAATTAGACATTGAAAATAGTTGTAGTCATGCTTAATTAAGAAAAAACACTTGTCGTCGTTGCGTACCGTTTCAACATTGAAGGTCTCCTTGAGCTTAATGCTGAAGCGCCGATCATCGTCCAGGTGAGGCATGTCGCACAAACCTCGATCGTCGTGGCACCAGCTGCACTCCCCTGGGAGACTTTCGTCGTCTGATGACGACATTTCCTACATTCATATATTCAAAGACTAACTTGTACAATTAAATATATGTACTACAAAAACTAAATTAGATCATTATTATTCATCACGGGTTGACTAACGGTCTGTCGAGTCTTTTCTTGAAAACTCTCAGCTCACGTGGTGTATATATTCGACTCTCGGTGATGGTCGCTCCTCACTTTGTCCCCGAGTGCATTACACCAAAATGTCTAGCACACGAGAATGAAGGAGAAGCGACCCCCACGACAACAGTCGGGATTCTTCGTCCTCTCATATATATATGGTGGAACTCTCCCTCGCTGATTCCTCCCTGACATTTGCGACCGTCGGTGATGGTCGTTACTCCTTCTTCCCCTAGTGCATAACAAAGTTCTAGCACCCGGGGAAGAAGGAGAAACGACCCCCACGAAAACAGCCGGGCTTCTTTGTCCTTTCATATATGGTGGAGACTCGACAGACTAAAAGTCAACCCGAAATATCTTTTAATTGTCTTTCTAAAAAAGGATTTGGTTGGTCTCACCTCGAGGTCGGAGGGGGTCGGTGACGGGGACGACGGCGGGGATGATGGAGGGGGGTTCCTAGATTTCTGCGAAAACAAAAACCCTATAAGCTAACTAATCATATACATATGCCTTGCATAGTGCTCTCCAATTTTAGCATTCAAAGTAGGAGTAGTTTTCCAATTTGAGCATTCAATAAGCAAAACCAAATCGTAAAATAAAGTAGTATTCAAATTAGCATGCATTCAATTATAAGCAAAACTGCATCATCTCTTCCGTCCATACATTGTCGAATATTATCACTAATTCACCTCGAATACTATCGTACATATATATAGCATTGCTAGTACAGCTAGAAACGTAGCGCCCGACGGGTATCGGCGCAGGCGGTGGACACCCAAAGGGAAGGAACCATCACAGGATCATAGCTCCAGTGAGATCCCTGAAGAACCTGCCAGGTATTGTCGAACCTGCCCTCCAACGCAACCATGTAGCGACGGATGTGCTCGTCCTCCTCGCTGACACGGTGACGCACCACCTCCGCGGTGTCCGGAAGCCTAGGCACCATCACTGGCCCACGCGACCGCCACCAAATAAGGATCGGGTCAACGACGGACTGGCTCCTCACCAACCTACGCCCCCCGAAAGGTAGCACCTCCCAATACCAGCCCGGCGGAGCCCAGTCCCGGACATGGCCCCTCTGATCAAGCATGCCTCGTCCGCCGAGTCAATGACGATGATGCGGGATAGGCATCATCGACGTCAATGCAGGAATAATTGCTTGAACTAAAAAAATAAACTAGTTCTATTAATTTTCTTGCTAAAAATAAACTACTTCTATAGTAGAATAAAGTAGTTTTATTAAATCAACTAGTTCAACTACTAATTAAGCACTTACTATAAATAAAATAAAGTAGTACTTACTAAAAATAAACTACTTCTATATATAGTAAAATAAAGTAGTTTTATCAAATCAACTAGTTCAACTACTAAGCACTTACTAAAATAAAATAAAGTAGTACTTACTAAAAATAAACTATTTCCATAGTAAAATAAAGTAGTTTTATTAAATCAACTAGTTCAACTACTAAGCACTTACTATAAATAAAATAAAGTAGTACTTACCAATTAAAAATAAACTTGTTTAACTAGTTCTATTATTTATCGACCCCCCCTCATGTCAAAGTTATCGAGGAGGGGGTATATCGACAATGACATACCCGATAAAAAATAAGAAGAGGAAGAACAAGAAAAAAGGAGAAGAAGAAAGGAATAGAGGAGAAGATCGAAGAAAAAAGAACAAAAAAAGAGGAGAAGAAGAAAGGAATAGAGGCTCTCCTCTATTACTTTCTTCTTCTCCTCTTTTTCTTCTTCTTTTTTCCTCTTCTTATTTATTTCTCCACTTCTTCCTCTCCTCTTCTTCTCCTTCTTCTTCTCTTTTTCCTCTTATTATTTTCCCTTTTCCTCTCCCCCCTCATCACATGTCCGAGGAGAAGAATAAAAAAGGAAAAGAAGAAGGAATAGAGGAGAAGAAGAGAAAATAGATTTTGATCTATTTTTTCTTCTCCTCTATTCCTTCTCCTTCTCCTCTTTTTTCTTCTTCTTTGTCCTCTTCCTATTTTTCTTCTTCTTCCTTCTTCCTCTTTTCTTCCTCTTTTATTCTTTCTTTCATTTCTTTCCTTGACGACCCTAACCCTAAACAGTACAACTAAGTACAACGACTTCGCTTGCATACATATGAACAAATATGATCGATCGTCTATGAACAATATAAAAACATCATATGATATATGAACAAAAAAATCACATCTATGAACAAAAAGAATCATCTAATCATATATTTTTTACGGCGACCACGGCGGCGGCGGGGGGCAGGGCAGGGGCGCGGGGACCGGGGCTCATTGGGGGCGGCGTCGGGGCAGGGG
>NC_041382.1:783626675-783654524 GCF_002162155.2 Triticum dicoccoides
CGGGGCAGGGGCAGCGCGGACCGGGGCAGTGACGACGCGGGGCGGCGCGGCGACGGCTTCAGGGCAGGGGCGGCGTGCGGCGACGACGCGGCGACGGCGTCAGGGCAGGGGAGCACGCGGCGACAGCGTCAGGGCAGTTGGAAGAAGAACTGAACCGAAAATTTCACAAGTGTGGCTTATATAGACAGACATTTGGTCTCGGTTCATGGCAGCAACTGGGACCAAAGCACCCCTTTAGTCCCGGTGAGAGCCACCAACCGGGACCAAAGGTCGCTTTTCAGCAGCCCAAAGGGCGGGAAGCAGAGGCCTTTGGTCCCGGTTGGTGGCACAAACCGGGACTAAAGGGTGCGCATTGGTACCATTGTTGCCATGAACTGGTACCAATGTGCGCCTTTAGTACCGGTTGGTGGCACCAACCGGGACTAAAGGCCTTGTGCTATCCGCATCGCGGCACGAAAGTTTAGTCCCACCTCGCTAGGCGAGGGAACTCGAGAGTGGTTTATAAGCCCCACTCCTGCTGCCCTCTCGAGCTCCTCTCAAATGTAGGCTTTCGGGCCTAAACACACTCTATCTATATTGGGCCTTCTACGGGCCTGAATCCTGGCCCATGGGTGGGTTTCTAGTCGTATTCAGGCCGTGGTGGCCCAGTAGGTTACTTTTTTATTATTTTCCCAATTTATTTCTTTTCTTTTTTGCTTTATTTATTTTATTTTGTTTCTACTTACAACAAAAATACTTATTTATGTTATTTTATTTTGTTTCTAATTACTTATTTATTATGTAATTTTGCTATTAAAGTTTCTAACAAAAAAAGTTCTTTATGAAAATTCTTTTTGATTTTAATGATTTTGAACAAAAAATACATTGATAATTTTGGTTGCATCAATTTTATATGTAATTTTAGTTTCAATAATACTAGAGGTTACTTATAATGTTTTGAATAGAAAATACTTTGATAATTTTAGTTTCATAAATTTTATTTATATTATTAAAGTTTATTTTATTTTATTTTGTTTCTACTTATATATTTTATTAAATTTTATATTATTTTATTTCTAATTACTTATTTAATTTATTTTATGATAATTCTTTTTGCTATTAAAGTTTGTAACAAAAAAGTTCTTTATGAAAATTCTATATAATTTTAGTTGCATAAATTCTATATAAATTTAGTTTCAATAATACTAGAGGTTTATAAAATGCAACATTCAAAGCATTTCAACAAAACATTCAAATCATTTCAACAAAACGGACAATCTGTTTCGAGATATCAGGGTTTCATACGGAAACTCGTGTGTTACAACATGCATTTCAAATGAACTAGGAAAAGGTTGAAAGTTGGCATGGTATCATCATAATAGTTGTGGACAAAAAGTCTTCACTTTTTCTTCGCTTGTGTGCTTTGCTTATTGCGCCGTAACCATGGATAATCTTCATCGTTTATCAGGATGATTGGGTCAGCCTTGACTTTGAAGGGAGGTATTTCATGAAACTTTTCATAATCGTCGGACATGTCTGTCTTGCTCTCCACTCCCACGATGTCCCTTTTTCTGAAAGAACTATGTAGCGATTTGGCTCATCATATGATGTATTCGCTTCCTTATCTTTTATTTTTCTCGGTTTGGTAGACATGTCCTTCACATAAATAACTCGTGCCACATCATTGGCTAGGATGAACGGTTCATCGGTGTACCCAAGATTGTTCAGATCCACTATTGTCATTCCGTACTGTGGGTCTACCTATACCCCGCCTCCTGACAGATTGGCCCATTTGCACTTAAGCAAAGGGACCTTAAAATCATGTCCATAGTCAAGTTCTCATATGGCCATTATGTAACCATAATATGTGTCCTTTCCCCTCTCGGTTGCTGCATCAAAGCGGACACCGCTGTTTTGGTTGGTGCTCTTTTGATCTTGGGCGATCGTGTAAAATGTAGTCCCATTTATCTCGTATCATTTGTAAGTCAATACAGTCAAAGATGGTCCCTAGGACAACGAGTACAGCTCATCACAAATAGTGTTGTCACCTCTGAGACGTGTTTTCAACCAACTGCTGAAAGTCATGACGTGTTCACATGTAATCCAGTCGTCACACTGCTCCGGGTGTTTGGAGCACAGACTGTTCTTTCGTTCATCGACATATGGGGTCACCAAGGTAGAGTTCTGTAGAACTGTGTAGTGTGCTTGAGACCAAGAATGCCCGTCCCTGCATATTATTGAGTTCGCTCCTAGCGTGCCTTTTCCAGTAAGTCTGCCATCATACCGCGATATAGGGAGACCTATCTTCTTAAGGCCAGGAATGAAGTCAACACAAAACCCAATGACATCCTCTGTTTGATGGCCCATGGAGATGCTTCCTTCTATCCTAGCACGGTTACAGACATATTTCTTTAGGACTCCCATGAACCTCTCACAGAGGAACATATTATGTAGAAATGCGGGGCCCGGAATGACAATCTCGTCGACTAGATGAACTAGGACGTGCGTCATGATATTGAAGAAGGATGGTGGGAACACCAGCTCGAAACTGACAAGACATTGCGCCACATCACTCCTTAGCCTTGGTATGCTTTCTGGATCGATCACCTTCTGAGAGATTGCATTGAGGAATGCACATAGCTTCACAATGGCTAATCGGACGTTTTCCGGTAGAATCCCCCTCAATGCTGTTGGGGAACGTAGTAATTTCAAAAAAAATCCTACGCACACGCAGGATCATGGAGATGCATAACAACGAGAGGGGAGAGTGTTGTCTACGTACCCTAGTAGACCATTCGCGGAAGCATTATATCAATGCGGTTGATGTAGTCGTATGTCTTCACGTCCGACCGATCCAAGTACCGACAGCATGGCACCTCCGAGTTATGCACAAGTTCGGCTCGCTGACGTCCTCGCCTTCTCGATACAGCAAGAGGGGCGAATTAGTAGATGAGTTCCGGCAGCACGACGGCGTGGTGACGGTGTTGGTGAAGAACAATCTCCGCAAGGCTTCGCCTAAGCACTACGAAAACTATCACGGAGGATAAACTAGAGGGGACGGGGTTGCCGGCACACGACTTGGTGTTTCTTGATGTGTCTTGAGTGCTAGCCCTACCCCTCTATTTATATGTTGAGCCTTCGGGTCGAAACTTGGAGTAAAAGCCTCCACAAAGTCGGTTTCGCCCGAAAGGCAAGAGTCCTTCCCGGACTCCAGGGCCAGACGCCTGGGTTCCCGGCGTCTGGACCCAGACGCCAGGGACCCTGGCGTCTGGCCCCTGGACTCCGCAAACCTTCCTTTTGCACTTTCCAAAAACCTTGTGGGCTTTCCCCTTTTGCCCAAATAAAGTGTTCTCGTACCCAAACATTTCGGGAAACATCCGGAACCCCTTCCGGTGAATTCCGGAACCCTTCCGGTGACCAAACACTATTATCCCATATATCAAACTTTATCTCCGGACCATTCCGGAGTTCCTCGTCATGTCCGTGATCTCATCCCGGACTCCGAACAACATTCGATCACCAACATACATAACTCATATAGTACTATATCGTCAACGAACATTAAGCGTGCGGACCCTACGGGTTCGAGAACTATGTAGACATGACCGAGACACCTCTCTGGTCAATAACCAATAGCGGGACCTGGATGCCCATATTGGCTCCTACATATTCTATGAAGATCTTTATCGGTCAGACCGCATAACAACATACGTTGTTCCCTTTGTCATCGGTATGTTACTTGCCCGAGATTCGATCGTCGGTATCTTCAATACCTAGTTCAATCTTGTTACCGGCAAGTCTCTTTACTCGTTCCGTAATACATCATGCCGCAACTAACTCATTAGTTGCAATGCTTGCAAGGCTTATAGTGATGTGCATTACCGAGTGGGCCCAGAGATACCTCTCCGACAATCGGAGTGACAAATCCTAATCTTGAAATACGCCAACCCAACAAGTACCATTGGAGACACATGTAGAGCACCTTTATAATCACCCAGTTACGTTGTGACATTTGGTGGCACACAAAGTATTCCTCTGGTAAACGGGAGTTGCATAATCTCATAGTCATAGGAACATGTATAAGTCATGAAGAAAGCAATAGCAACAAACTAAACGATCAAGTGCTAAGCTAACGGAATGGGTCAAGTCAATCACATCATTCTCCTAATGATGTGATCCCGTTAGTCAAATGAAAACTCATGTCTATGGTTAGGAAACTTAACCATCTTTGATCAACGAGCTAGTTAAGTAGAGGCATACTAGTGACACTCTGTTTGTCTATGTATTCACACATGTATTATGTTTCCGGTTAATACAATTCTAGCATAAATAATAAACATTTATCATGAAATAAGGAAATAAATAATAACTTTATTATTGCCTCTAGGGCATATTTCCTTCAGTCTCCCACTTGCACTAGAGTCAATAATCTAGATTACACAGCAATGATTCTAACACACATGGAGCCTTGGTGCTGATCATGTTTTGCTTGTGGAAGAGGCTTAGTCAATGGGTCTGCAACATTCAGATCCGTATGTATCTTGCAAATTTCTATGTCTTCCACCTGGACTACATCCCGGATGGAATTGAAGCATCTCTTGATGTGCGTGGTTCTCTTGTGAAATCTGGATTCCTTCGCCAAGGCAATTGCACCAGTATTGTCACAAAAGATTTTCATTGGAATCGATGCACTAGGTATGACACCTAGATCGGATATGAACTCCTTCATCCAGACTCCTTCATTTGCTGCTTCTGAAGCAGCTATGTACTCTGCTTCACATGTAGATCCCGCCAGGATGCTTTGTTTAGAACTGCACCAACTGACAGCTCAACCGTTTAATATAAACACGTATCCGGTTTGCGATTTAGAATCGTCTGGATCAGTCTGAAAGCTTGCATCAACGTAACCATTTACGATAAGCTCTTTCTCACCTCCATAAACAAGAAACATATCCTTAGTCCTTTTCAGGTATTTCAGGATGTTCTTGACCACTGTCCAGTGATCCACTCCTGGATTACTTTGGTACCTCCCTGCTAGACTTATAGCAAGGCACAGATCAGGTCTGGTACATAGCATTGTATACATGATAGAGCCTATGGCTGAAGCATAGGGAACATCTTTCATCTTTTCTCTATCTTCTGAAGTGGTCGGGCATTGAGTGTTACTCAACTTCACACCTTGTAACACAGGCAAGAAACCTTTCTTTGCTTGATCCATTTTGAATTTTTTTCAAAACTTTGTCAAGGTATGTGCTTTGTGAAAGTCCAATTAAGCGTCTTGATCTATCTCTATAGATCTTGATGCCCGATATGTAAGCAGCTTCACCGAGGTCTTTCATAGAAAAACTTTTATTCAAGTATCCCTTTATGCTATCCAGAAATTCTATATCATTTCCAATCAGTAATATGCCATCCACATATAATATCAGAAATGCTACAGAGCTCCCACTCACTTTCTTGTAAATACAGGCTTCTCCAAAAGTCTGTATAAAACCAAATGCTTTGATCACACAATCAAAGCGTTTATTCCAACTCCGAGAGGCTTGCGCCAGTCCATAAATGGATCGCTGGAGCTTGCACACTTTGTTAGCTCCCTTTGGATCGACAAAACCTTCTGGTTGCATCAGATACAACTGTTCTTACAGAAATCCATTCAAGAATGCAGTTTTGACATACATTTGCCAAATTTCATAATCATACAATGCGACAATTGCTAACATGATTCGGACTGACTTAAGCATCGCTACGGGTGAGAATGTCTCATCGTAGTCAATCCCTTGAACTTGTCGAAAACGTTTGGCAACAAGTCGAGCTTTATAGATAGTAATATTACCGTCAACATCAGTCTTCTTCTAGAAGATCCATTTATTCTCAATTGCTTGCCGATCAACGGGCAAGTCAACCAAAGTCCACACTTTGTTCTCATACATGGATCCCATCTCAGATTTCATGGCCTCAAGCCATTTTGCGGAATCGGGGCTCACCATCGCTTCTTCATAGTTCATAGGTTCGTCATGGTCTAGTAACATAACTTCCAGAATAGGATTACTGTACCACTCTGGTGCGGATCTTACTCTGGTTGACCTACGAGGTCCAGTAACAACTTGATCTAAAGTTTCATGATCATCATCATTAACTTCTTCACTAATTGGTGTAGGTGTCGCAGAAACCATTTTTCTGTGATGAACCACTTTCCAATAAGGGAGCAGGTACAATTACCTCATCAAGTTCTAATTTCCTCCCACTTACTTCTTTCGAGGGAAACTCCTTCTCTAGAAAGAATCCGAATTTAGCAACAAAAGTCTTGCTTTCGGATTTGTGATAGAAGGTGTACCCAACAGTCTCCTATGGGTATCCTATGAAGACACATTTCTCCGATTTGGGTTCGAGCTTATCAGGTTGAAGCTTTTTCACATAAGCATCGCAGCCCCAAACTTTCAGAAACGACAACTTTGGTTTCTTACCAAACCATAGTTCATAAGGCGTCGTCTCATCGGATTTCGATGGTGCCCTATTTAAGGTGAATGCAGCCGTCTCTAAAGCATGTCCCCAAAACGATAGCGGTAAATCAGTAAGAGACATCATAGATCGCACCATATCTAGTAAGGTACGATTACGACGTTCGGACACACCATTACGTTGTGGTGTTCCGGGTGGCGTGAGTTGCGAAACTATTCCACATTGTTTCAAATGAAGACCAAACTGATAACTCAAATATTCTCCTCCACGATCAGATCGTAGATACTTTATTTTCTTGTTACGATAATTTTCAACTTCACTCTGAAATTCTTTGAACATTCCAAATGTTTCAGACTTATGTTTCATTAAGTAGATATACCCATATCTGCTTAAATCATCTGTGAAGGTGAGAAAATAACGATATCTGTCACGAGCTTCAACATTCTTTGGACCACATACATCTGTATGTATGATCTCCAACAAATCTGCTGCTCTCTCCATAGTTCCGGAGAACGGCGTTTTAGTCATCTTGCCCATGAGGCATGGTTCGCGAGTACCAAGTGATTCATAATCAAGTGGTTCCAAAAGTCCATCAGTATGGAGTTTCTTCATGCGCTTTACTCCGATATGACCTAAACGGCAGTGACACAAATAAGTTGCACTATCATTATCAACTCTGCATCTTTTGGCTTCACTATTATGAATATGTGTATCACCACTATCGAGATTTAGCAAAAATAGACCACTCTTCAAGGGTGCATGACCATAAAAGATATTACTCATATAAATAGAACAACCATTATTCTCTGATTTAAATGAATAATCGTCTCGCATCAAACAAGATCCAGATATAATGTTCATGCTCAACGCTGGCACCAAATAACAATTATTTAGGTCTAATACTAATCCCGAAGGTAGATGTAGAGGTAGTGTGCCGACCACGATCACATCGACTTTGGAACCATTTCCCACGCGCATCGTCACCTCATCCTTAATCCGTAGCCCCTATTTTGAGTTGCAAATGTTTGCAACAGAACCAATATCAAATACCCAGGTGCTACTGCGAGCAGTAGTACGGTACACATCAATAACATGTATATCACATATACCTTTGTTCACTTTGCCATCCTTCTTATACGCCAAATACTTGGGGCAGTTCTGCTTCCAGTGACCAGTCTGCTTGCAGTAGAAGCACTCAGTCTCAGGCTTAGGTCCAGACTTGGGTTTCTTCTCCTGAGCAGCAACTTGTTTGTTGTTCTTCTTGAAGTTCCCCTTCTTCTTCCCTTTGCCCTTTTTCTTGAAACTGGTGGTCTTATTGACCATCAACACTTGATGCTCCTTCTTGATTTCTACCTCCGCGGCTTTTAGCATCGCGAAGAGCTCAGGAATAGTCTTATTCATCCCTTGCATATTATAGTTCATCACGAAGATTTTGTAGCTTGGTGGCAGTGATTGAAGAACTCTGTCAATGACACTATCAACAGGAATATTAACTCCCAATTGAGTCAAGTGATTATGATACCTAGACATTTTGCGTATATGTTCACTGACAAAACTATTCTCCTCCATCTTGCAGTTATAGAACTTATTGGACACTTCATATCTCTCAATGCGGGCATTTGCTTGAAATATTAACTTCAACTCCTGGAACATCTCATATGCTCCATGACGTTCAAAACGTCGTTGAAGATCCGGTTCTAAGCCGTAAAGCATGGAACACTGAACTATCAAGTAGTCATCAGCTTTGCTCTACCATACGTTCATAATATCTGGTGTTGCTCCTGCAGCAGGCTTGGCACTTAGCGGTGCTTCCAGGACGTAATTCTTCTGTGCAGCAATGAGGATAATCCTCAAGTTACGGACCCACTCCGTGTAATTGCTACCATCATCTTTCAACTTTGCTTTCTCAAGGAACGCATTAAAATTCAACGGAACAACAGCACGGGCCATCTATCTACAATCAACATACACAAGCAAGATACTATCAGGTACTAAGTTCATGATAAATTTAAGTTTAATTTAATCATATTATTTAAGAACTCCCACTTAGATAGACATCCCTCTAATCCTCTAAGTGATCACGTGATCCATATCAACTAAACCATGTCCGATCATCACGTGAGATGGAGTAGTATCAATTGTGAACATCACTATGTTGATCATATCTACTATATGATTCACGCTCGACCTTTCGGTTTCCGTGTTCCGAGGCCATATCTGTTATATGCTAGGCTCGTCAAGTTTAACCTAAGTATTCCGCGTGTGCAACTGTTTTGCACCCGTTGTATTTGAATGTAAAGCCTATCACACCCGATCATCACGTGGTGTCTCATCACGAAGAACTTTCGCAACGGTGCATACTCAGGGAGAACACTAATACTTTGATAATTTACTGAGGGATCATCTTATAATGCTACCATCAATCAAAGCAAGATAAGATGCATAAAAGATAAACATCACATGCAATCAATATAAGTGATATGATATGGCCATCATATCTTGTGCTTGTGATCTCCATCTCCGAAGCACCTTCATGATCACCATCATCACCGGCGCGACACCTTGATCTCCATCGTAGCATCGTTGTCGCCTCACGAATCTTATGCTTCCACGACTATCGCTACCGCTTAGTGATAAAGTAAAGCATTACAGGGCGATTGCATTGCATACAGTAAAGCGACAACCATATGGCTCCTGCCAATTGCCGATAACTTGGTTACAAGACATGATCATCTCATACAATAAAATTTAGCATCATGCCTTGACCATATCACATCACAACATGCCCTGCAAAAATAAGTTAGACGTCCTCTACTTTGTTGTTGCAAATTTTACGTGGCTGTTACGGGCTTAGAAAGAACCGTTCTTACCTACGCATCAAAACCAGAACGATAGTTTGTCAAGTTGGTGTTGTTTTAACCTTCGCATGGACCGGGCGTAGCCACAGTTGGTTCAAATAAAGTTGGAGAAACTGACACCCGCCAGCCACCTGTGTGCAAAGCACGTCGGTAGAACCAGTCTCACGTAAGCGTACGCGTAATGTTGGTCTGGGCTGCTTCATCCAACAATACCGCCGAACCAAAGTTTGACATGCTGGTAAGCAGTATGACTTATATCGCCCACAACTCACTTGTGTTCTACTCGTGCATATGACATCTACGCATAAAACCTGGCTCGGATGCCATTGTTGGGGAACGTAGTAATTTCAAAAATATTCCTACGCACGCGCAGGATCATGGAGATGCATAACAACGAGAGGGAAGAGTGTTGTCTACGTACCCTCGTAGACCGTTCGCGGAAGCATTATATCAACGCGGTTGATGTAGTCATAGGTCTTCACGTCCGACCGATCCAAGTACCGAAAGCACGGCACCTCCGAGTTCTGCACACATTCGGCTCGGTGACGTCCTCGCCTTCTCGATCCAGCAAGAGGGGCGAAGTAGTAGATGAGTTCCGGCAGCACGACGGCGTGGTGACGGTGTTGGTGAAGAACAATCTCCGCAGGGCTTCACCTAAGCACTACGAAAACTATGACGGAGGATAAACTAGAGGGGACGGGGTTGCCGGCACACGGCTTGGTGTTTCTTGATGTGTCTTGGGTGCTAGCCCTACCCCTCTATTTATATGTTGAGCCTTGGGGTCGAAACTTGGAGTAAAAGCCTCCACAAAGTCGGTTTCACCCGAAAGGCAAGAGTCCTTCTCGGACTCCAGGGCCACACGCCAGGGTTCCCGGCGTCTGGCCCCTGGACTCCGCAAAACTTCCTTTTGCACTTTCCAAAAACCTTGTGGGCTTTCCCCTTTGGCCCAAATAAAGTGTTCTCGTACCCAAACATTTCGGAAAACATCCAGAACCCCTTCCGGTCAATTAATGAACCCTTCCGGTGACCAAACACTATTATCCCATATATCAAACTTTATCTCCGGACCATTCCGGAGTTCCTCGTCATGTCCGTGATCTCATCCCGGAACCGAACAACATTCGGTCACCAACATACATAACTCATATAGTTCTATATCGTCAATGAACGTTAAGCGTGCAGACCCTACGGGTTCGAGAACTATGTAGACATAACCGAGACACCTCTTTGGTCAATAAACAATAGCGGGACCTGGATGCCCATATTGGCTCCTACATATTCTATAAAGATCTTTATCGGTCAGACCGCATACCAACATATGGTGTTCCCTTTGTCATCGGTATGTTACTTGCCCGAGATTCTATCGCCGGTATCTTCAATACCTAGTTCAATCTCGTTACCGGCAAGTCTCTTTACTCGTTCTGTAATACATCATCCCGCAACTAACTCATTAGTTGCAATGCTTGCAAGGCTTATAGTGATGTGCATTACCGAGTGGGCCCAGAGATACCTCTCCGACAATCAGAGTGACAAATCCTAATCTCGAAATACGCCAACCCAACAAGTACCTTTGGAGACACCTGTAGAGCACCTTTATAATCACCAAGTTATGTTGTGACATTTGGTGGAACACAAAGTGTTCCTCTAGTAAACGGGACTTGCATAATCTCATAGTCATAGGAACATGTATAAGTCATGAAGAAAGCAATAGCAACAAACTAAACGATCAAGTGCTAAGATAACGGAATGGGTCAAGTCAATCACATCATTCTCCTAATGATGTGATCCCGTTAATCAAATGACAACTCATGTCTATGGTTAGGAAACTTAACCATCTTTGATCAACGAGCTAGTCAAGTAGAGGCATACTAGTGACACTCTATTTGTCTATGTATTCACACATGTATTATGTTTCCGGTTAATACAATTCTAGCATGAATCATAAACATTTATCATGAAATAAGGAAATAAATAATAACTTTATTATTGCCTCTAGGGCATATTTCCTTCAGTCTCCCACTTGCACTAGAGTCAATAATCTAGATTACACAGCAATGATTCTAACACCCATGGAGCCTTGGTGCTAATCATGTTTTGCTTGTGGAAGAGGCTTAGTCAACGGGTCTGCAACATTCAGATCCGTATGTATCTTGCAAATTTCTATGTCTCCTACCTGGACTAAATCCCGGATGGAATTGAAGATTCTCTTGATGTGCTTGGTTCTCTTGTGAAATCTGGATTCCTTCGCTAAGGCAATTGCACCAGTATTATCACAAAAGATTTTCATTGGACCCGATGCACTAGGTATGACACCTAGATCGGATATGAACTCCTTCATCCAGACTCCTTCATTTGCTGCTTCCGAAGCAGCTATGTACTCCCTTCACACGTAGATCCCGCCACGATGCTTTGTTTAGAACTGCACCAACTGATAGCTCCATCGTTTAATATAAACACATATCCGGTTTGCGATTTAGAATCGTCCGGATCAGTGCCAAAGCTTGCATCAATGTAACCATTTATGATGAGCTCTTTGTCACCTCCATAAACGAGAAACATATCCTTAGTCCTTTTCAGGTATTTCAGGATGTTCTTGACCAATGTCCAGTGATCCACTCCTGGATTACTTTGGTACCTCCCTGCTAGACTTATAGCAAGGCATAGATCAGGTCTGGTACACAGCATTGCATACATGATAGAGCCTATGGCTGAAGCATAGGGAACATCTTTCATCTTCTCTCTATCTTCTGCAGTGGTTGGGCATTGAGTCTTACTCAACTTCACACCTTGTAACACAGGCAAGAACCCTTTCTTTGCTTGATCCATTTTGAACTTTTTCAAAACTTTGTCAAGGTATGTGCTTTGTGAAAGTCCAATTAAGCGTCTTGATCTATCTCTATAGATCTTGATGCCCAATATGTAAGCAGCTTCACCGAGGTATTTCATAGAAAAACTTTTATTCAAGTATCCCTTTATGCTATCTAGAAATTCTATATCATTTCCAATCAGTAATATGTCATCCACATATAATATCAGAAATGCTACAGAGCTCCCACTCACTTTCTTGTAAATACAGGCTTCTCCAAAAGACTGTATAAAACCAAATGCTTTGATCAGACTATCAAAGTGTTTATTCTAACTCCGAGAGGCTTGCACCAGTCTATAAATGGATCGCTGGAGCTTGCACACTTTGTTAGCTCGCTTTGGATCAACAAAACCTTCTGGTTGCATCAAATACAACTCTTCTCCCAGAAATCCATTCAGGAATGCAGTTTTGACATACATTTGCCAAATTTCATAATCATACAATGAGGCAATTGCTAACATGATTCGGACAGACTTAAGCATCGCTACGGATGAGAATGTCTCATCGTAGTCAATCCCTTGAACTTGTCGAAAACCTTTTCCAACAAGTCAAGCTTTATAGACAGTAACATTACCGTCAGCGTCAGTCTTCTTCTTGAAGATCCATTTATTCTCAATTGCTTGTCGATCAACGGGCAAGTCAACCAAAGTCCACACTTTGTTCTCATACATGGATCCCATCTCAGATTTCATGGCCTCAAGCCATTTTGCGGAATCTGGGCCCACCATCGTTTCTTCATAGTTCGTAGGTTCGTCATGGTCTAGTAACATAACTTTCAGAATAGGATTACCGTACCACTCTGGTGCGGATCTTACTCTGGTTGACCTACGAGGTTCAGTAACAACTTGATCTAAAGTTTCATGATCACCATCATTAACTTCTTCACTAATTGGTGTAGGTGTCGCAGAAACCGTTTTCTTTGATGAACCACTTTCCAATAAGGGATCAGGTACAATTACCTCATCAAGTTCTACTTTCCTCCCACTCACTTCTTTCGAGAGAAACTCCTTCTCTAGAAAAACTCCGAATTTAGCAACAAAAGTCTTGCCTTCGGATCTGTGATAGAAGGTGTACCCAACAGTCTCCTTTGGGTATCCTATGAAGACACATTTCTCCGATTTGGGTTCGAGCTTATCAGGTTGAAGCTTTTTCACATAAGCATCGCAACCCAAAACTTTCAGAAACGACAACTTTGGTTTCTTACCAAACCATAATTCATAAGGCGTCATCTCAACGGATTTCGATGGTGCCCTATTTAAGGTGAATGCAGCCGTCTCTAAAGCATATCCCCAAAATGATAGCGGTAAATCAGTAAGAGACATCATAGATCGCACCATATCTAGTATAGTACGATTACAACGTTCGGACACACCATTACGCTGTGGTGTTCCGGGTAGCGTGAGTTGCGAAACTATTCCAAATTGTTTCAAATGAAGACTAAACTCATAACTCAAATATTCTCCTCCACGATCAGATCATAGATACTTTATTTTCTTGTTATGATAATTTTCAACTTCACTCTGAAATTCTTTGAACTTTTCAAATGTTTCAGACTTATGTTTCATTAAGTAGATATACCCATATCTGCTTAAATCATCTGTGAAGGTGAGAAAATAACGATATCCGCCACGAGCCTCAACATTCATTGGACCACATACATCTGTATGTATGATCTCCAACAAATCTGTTGCTCTCTCCATAGTTCCGGAGAACGACATTTTAGTCATCTTGCCCATTAGGCACGGTTCGCAAGTACCAAGTGATTCCAAAAGTCCATTAGTATGGAGTTTCTTCATGCGCTTTACTCCGATATGACCTAAACGGCAGTGCCACAAATAAGTTACACTATCATTATCAACTCTGCATCTTTTGGCTTCAATATTATGAATATGTGTATCACCACTATCGAGATTTAGCAAAAAGAGACCACTCTTCAAGGGTGCATGACCATAAAAGATATTACTCATATAAATAGAACAACCATTATTCTCTGATTTAAATGAATAACCGTCTCGCATCAAACAAGATCTGGATATAATGTTCATGCTCAACGCTGGCACCAAATAACAATTATTTAGGTCTAATACTAATCCCGAAGGTAGATGTAGAGGTAGCGTGCCGACCGCGATCACATCGACTTTGGAACCATTTCCCACGCGCATCGTCACCTCGTCCTTAATTCGTAGCCCCTATTTTGAGTTGCAAATGTTTGCAACAGAACCAATATCAAATACCCAGGTGCTACTGCGAGCAGTAGTACGGTACACATCAATAACATGTATATCATATATACCTTTGTTCACTTTGCCATCCTTCTTATCCGCCAAATACTTGTGGCAGTTCCGCTTCCAGTGACCAATCTGCTTGCAGTAGAAGCACTCAGTCTCAGGCTTAGGTCCAGACTTGGGTTTCTTCTCCTGAGCAGCAACTTGTTTGTTGTTCTTCTTGAAGTTCCCCTTCTTCTTCCCTTTGCCATTTTTCTTGAAACTGGTGGACCATCAACACTTGATGCTCCTTCTTGATTTCTACCTCCGCGGCTTTTAGCATCGCGAAGAGCTCGGGAATAGTCTTATTCATCCCTTGCATATTATAGTTCATCACGAAGCTTCTATAGCTTGGTGGCAGTGATTGAAGAACTCTGTCAATGACACTATCAAGTGGAATATTAACTCCCAGTTGACTCAAGTGATTATGATACCCAGACATTTTGCGTATATGTTCACTGACAGAACTATTCTCCTCCATCTTGCAGCTATAGAACTTATTGGAGACTTCATATCTCTCAATCCGGGCATTTGCTTGAAATATTAACTTCAACTCCTGGAACATCTCATATGCTCCATGACGTTCAAAATGTCGTTGAAGACCCGGTTCTAAGCCGTAAAGCATGGCACACTGAACTACCGAGTAGTCATGAGCTTTGCTCTGCCAGACGTTCATAATATCTGGTGTTGCTCCTGCAGCAGGCTTGGCACTTAGCGGTGCTTCCAGGACATAATTCTTCTATGCAGCAATGAGGATAATCCTCAAGTTACGGACCCAGTCCATGTAATTGCTACCATCATCTTTCAACTTTGCTTTCTCAAGGAACGCATTAAAATTCAACGGAACAACAGCACGGGCCATCTATCTACAATCAACATAGACAAGCAAGATACTATCAGGTACTATGTTCATGATAAATTTAAGTTCAATTTAATAATATTATTTAAGAACTCCCACTTAGATAGACATCCCTCTAATCCTCTAAGTGATCCATATCAACTAAACCATGTCCGATCATCACGTGAGATGGAGTAGTATCAATGGTGAACATCACTATGTTGATCATATCTACTATATGATTCACGCTCGACCTTTCGGTCTCCGTGTTCCGAGGCCATATCTGTTATATGCTAGGCTCGTCAAGTTTAACCTGAGTATTCCGCGTGTGCAACTGTTTTGCACCCGTTGTATTTGAACGTAGAGCCTATCACACCCGATCATCACGTGGTGTCTCAGCACAAAGAACTTTCGCAACGGTGCATACTCAGGGAGAACACTTATACTTTGATAATTTAGTGAGGGATCATCTTATAATGCTACCGTCAATCAAAGCAAGATAAGATGCATAAAAGATAAACATCACATGCAATTAATATAAGTGATATGATATGGCCATCATCATCTTGTGCTTGTGATCTCCATTTCCGAAGCACCTTCATGATCACCATCGTCACCGGCGCAACACCTTGATCTCCATCGTAGCATCATTGTCGTCTCGCGAATCTTATGCTTCCACGACTATCGCTACCGCTTAGTGATAAAGTAAAGCATTACAGGGCGATTGCATTGCATACAGTAAAGCGATAACCATATGGCTCCTGCCAGTTGCCGATAACTTGGTTACAAAACATGATCATCTCATACAATAAAATTTAGCATCATGTCTTGAGCATATCACATCACAACATGCCCTGCAAAAACAAGTTAGACGTCCTCTACTTTGTTGTTGCAAATTTTATGTGGCTGCTACGGGCTTAGCAAGAACTGTTCTTACCTATGCATCAAAACCACAACGATAGTTTGTCAAGTTGGTGATGTTTTAACCTTCGCAAGGACCAGGCGTAGCCACACTTGGTTCAACTAAAGTTGGAGAAACTGACACCCGCCAGCCACCTGTGTGCAAAGCACGTCGGTAGAACCAGTCTCGTGTAAGCATACGCATAATGTCGGTCCGGGCCGCTTCATCCAATAATGCCGCTGAACCAAAGTATGACATGCTGGTAAGCAGTATGACTTATATCGCCCACAACTCACTTGTGTTCTACTCGTGCATATGACATCTACGCATAAAACCTGGCTCGGATGCCACTGTTGCGGAACGTAGCAATTTCAAAAAAATTCCTACGCACACGCAGGATCATGGAGATGCATAACAACGAGAGGGGAGAGTGTTGTCTACGTAACCTCATAGACCGTTCGCGGAAGCATTATATCAACGTGGTTGATGTAGTCATACGTCTTCACGTCCGACTGATCCAAGTACCGAAAGCACGGCACCTCCGAGTTTTGCACACGTTCGGCTCGGTGACGTCCTCGCCTTCTCGATCCAGCAAGAGGGGCGAAGTAGTAGATGAGTTCCGGTAGCACGACGGCGTGGTGACGGTGTTGGTGAAGAACAATCTCCGCAGGGCTTCGCCTAAGCACTACGAAAACTATGACGAAGGATAAACTAGAGGGGACGGGGTTGCCAGCACACGGCTTGGTGTTTCTTGATGTGTCTTGGGTGCTAGCCCTACCCCTCTATTTATATGTTGAGCCTTGGGGTCGAAACTTGGAGTAAAAGCCTACACAAAGTCGGTTTCACCCGAAAGGCAAGAGTCCTTCTCGGACTCCAGGGCCAGACGCCAGGGTTCCCGGCGTCTGGACCCAGACGCCAGGGACCCTGGCGTCTGGCCCCTGGACTCCACAAAACTTCCTTTTGCGCTTTCCAAAAACCTTGTGGGCTTTCCCCTTTGGCCCAAATAAAGTGTTCTCGTACCCAAACATTTCGGGAAACATCCGGAACCCCTTCCGGTGAATTCCGGAACCCTTCAGGTGACCAAACACTATTATCCCATATATCAAACTTTATCTCCGGACCATTCCGGAGTTCCTCGTCATGTCCATGATCTCATCCCGGACTCCGAACAACATTCGGTCACCAACATACATAACTCATACAGTACTATATCGTCAACGAACGTTAAGCGTGCAGACCCTACGGGTTCGAGAACTAAGTAGACATGACCGAGACACCTCTCTGTTCAATAACCAATAGCGGGACCTGGATGCCCATATTGGCTCCTACATATTCTACGAAGATCTTTATCGGTCAGACCGCATAACAACATACGGTGTTCCCTTTGTCATCGGTATGTTACCTGCCCAAGATTCGATCGTCGGTATCTTCAATACCTAGTTCAATCTCGTTACCGGCAAGTCTCTTTACTCGTTCTGTAAATCATCATCCCGCAACTAACTCATTAGTTGCAATGCTTGCAAGGCTTATAGTGATGTGCATTACTGAGTGGGCCCAGAGATACCTCTCCGACAATCAGAGTGACAAATCCTAATCTCGAAATACGCCAACCCAACAAGTACCTTTGGAGACACCTGTAGAGCACCTTTATAATCACCCAGTTACGTTGTGACGTTTGGTGGCACACAAAGTGTTCCTCTGGTAAACGGGAGTTGCATAATCTCATAGTCATAGAAACATGTATAAGTCATGAAGAAAGCAATAGCAACAAACTAAACGATCAAGTGCTAAGCTAACGGAATGGGTCAAGTCAATCACATCATTCTCCTAATGATGTGATCCCGTTAATCAAATGACAACGCATGTCTATGGTTAGGAAACTTAACCATCTTTGATCAACGAGCTAGTCAAGTAGAGGCATACTAGTGACACTCTGTTTGTCTATGTATTCACACATGTATTATGTTTTCGGTTAATACAATTCTAGCATGAATAATAAACATTTATCATGAAATAAGGAAATAAATAATAACTTTATTATTGCCTCTAGGGCATATTTCCTTCAAATGCAACCGGAAGTAGTTGCGTCATAATCACATGGCAGTCATGAGACTTTAGGTTCTGGAACTTTTTCTCTGGGATATTTATTATTCCCTTTATATTTGACGAGAAGCCAGTCGGGACCTTCATACTGAGCAGGCATTCAAAAAAGATTTCCTTCTCTTCTCTGGTAAGAGCGTAGCTGGCAGGACCTTCATACTGCTTTGGAGGCATGCTGTCTTTTTCGTGCAAACGTTGCAGGTCTTCCCGTGCCTTAGGTAGTCAGGTGTATCTTTTGTCTTCCCATACACGCCCAAGAATCCTAACAGGTTCACGCAAAGGTTCTTCGTCACGTGCATCACGTCGATTGAAAAGCACACCTCTAGCTCTTTCCAGTAGGGTAGGTCCCAAAATATAGATTTCTTCTTCCACATGGGTGCGCGTCCCTCAGCGTCATTCGGAACAGCTAATCCGCCGGGACCCTTCCCAAATATTACGTGTAAATCAGAGACCATATCAAGTACGTGATCACCGGTACGCATGGCGGGCTTCTTCCGGTGATCTGCCTCGCCTTTGAGATGCTTCCCTTTCTTTCGACATTGATGGTTGGTCGGGAGAAATCGACGATGGCCTAGGTACACATTCTTCTTGCATCTGTCCAGGTATATACTTTCGGTGTCAGCTAAACAGTGCGTGCATGCATGGTATCCCTTGTTTGTCTCTCCTGAAAGGTTACTGAGAGCGGGCCAATCGTTGATGGTTACAAACAACAACGCATGCAGGTTAAATTCCACCTTTTTGTGCTCATCCCACGCACGTACATCGTTTCCATTCCATAGCTGTAAAAGTTCTTCAACTAATGGCCTTAGGTACACATCAATGTCGTTGCCGGGTTGCTTAGGGCCTTGGATGAGAATTGGCATCATAATGAACTTCCGCTTCATGCACATCCAAGGAGGAAGGTTATACATACATAGAGTCACGGGCCAGGTGTTGTGATTGCTGCTCTGCTCCCCGAAAGGATTAATGACATCCGTGCTTAAACCATACGTTCCTTGGGTCACCTGCAAACTGAGCCCAGTACTTTCTCTCAATTTTTCTCCACTGCGACCCGTCAGCGGGTGCTCTCAACTTCCCGTCTTTCTTACGGTCCTCACTGTGCCATCACATCAACTTGGCATGCTCTTCGTTTCTGAATAGTAGTTTCAACCATGGTATTATAGGAGCATACCAGATCACCTTCGCAGGAACCCTCTTCCTGCGGGGCTCGCCCTCAACATCACCAGGGTCATCTCGTCTGATCTTATACCGCAATGCACCGCATACCGGGCATGCGTTCAAATCCTTGTACGCATCGCGGTAGAGGATGCAATCATTAGGGCAGGCATGTATCTTCTCCACCTCCAATCCTAGAGGGCATATGACCTTCTTTGCTACGTACGTACTGTCGAGCAATTCGTTATCCTTTGAAAGCTTCTTCTTCAATATTTTCAGTAGCTTCTCAAATCCTTTGGCAGGCACATCATTCTCTGCCTTCCACTGCAGCAATTCCAGTACGGTACCGAGCTTTGTGTTGCCATCTTCACAATTGGGTACAACCCTTTTTTGTGATTCTTTAACATGCGATCGAACTTTAGCTTCTCCTTTTCACTTTCGCACTTTTCCCTTGCATCAACAATGACCCGGCGGAGATCATCATCGGGCACATCATCTGGTTCCTCTTGATCTTCAGCTTCCTCTTGATCGTCAACTTCCCCCGTTGCAGCATCACTGTATTCAGGGGGCACATAGTTGTCATCGTCCGCTTCTTCTTCGTTGTCTTCCATCATAACCTCTATTTCTCCGTGCTTCGTCCAAACATTATAGTGTGGCATGAAACCCTTACAAAGCATGTGGGTGTGAAGGATTTTCTTGTCAGAGTAAGACCTCGTATTCCCACAATCAGGGCATGGACAACACATAAAACCATTCTGCTTGTTTGCCTCAGCCACTTCGAGAAATTTACGCACGCCCTTAATATACTCGGAGGTGTGTCTGTCACCGTACGTCCATTGCCGGTTCATCTGCATGCATTATATATAATTATGTGTGTCAAAAGTAAGAAAATTAGACAAGTATCTATCTAAAGTAAGATTTTTTTTGTTTCAGAAAGAAGATAAGAACAAGAGGCTCGCCACGGTGGTGTCGACGACGAGATTGGCACGGGTGATCGACGGCGGTGAAGATGAGGACGGGGCGTGATGGACCGCTAAACCTAGACAAATCTCGGAAAAAATGGAGCTCCGAGGTCGAGCTTCGAGAGGAGAAAGCTTAACTAATGTGGCTCGGACATTTCATCGAACACCTCACATGCATAAGAGGTGAGCTAGAGCATCCAAATGCCCTTCCTCGCCGGCCAGCAAAAAACAGAGCGCTGTGGAGTGCTCTGCTCGCCGGAGGTGGGGTATATATAGGAAACTCATTGAAGTAGCCGATCAGGTTCGCCGACACGCCGAAGTAGCCGAAGCTACCCGCGATCTCCACCACTGCCGAGTTGACCGGACAAATCGATCAAGATTCAAGAAGACTGTTGCTTAACGAACCAATAGGGGAACAGAGCGTGCGAGAGTCCATACCGCAGACGAAGAGGGCGGAGCGCAAGCCGCCGGAGCCGGCGCGGCGCACGGGACGACCGCGGAAGTCGGAGAGACCGGCCAGCGGCGCCGTCTCGTCGTCGGCCGTCTGCAGGAAGGGGGCCTCGGCATCCGCCATCTCTCTGCCTCTCTCCAGTCTCCACTGCTCTCGGTCTCAGATGATTTTTTTTTCCTGTGCTCTCAGCTGGCTGGCTGGCTGGCTGGCAGGCTGTCATCCGCCATTTCTCATTTTATTTTTGTCTGACATATACGGAATAGATACGTTCAGAAAACGAAAAATAAATGAAAGAAGGTGATCTGATGAGATTAAAACAATTTTTTTAGGGGGACTTAAAACAAGTACTGTACATAGGAAAATAATTGCAGAGCCCACCCATGGAAAAGGTTGCAGCGCCGATACATCCACTCAAGCAGCGAAATCAGCCCAGCACGACGCCGCGCTAGAAAGGCCACATAACGACCCAATAGTCTTCTCCGAGGGGCCGAAGCCTGCCCCTAGTTTGCGGTATGATCTACGGCCCACGATGGTTTGGATGGTGTTTTGCTGCTGAAGTGCATATGCACCATTGTGAACAGTATATTTGAAAGAAAAAAACTTAAATTTTTGTATTTCCTTTTTGGCATCAAAGATGCTCAAGTGTGCTAGGAGTGCGCAAAATTCATGAACAAATGCTATGTGAGGAGGTCTAGGAAAAAAAATCGTGTCTCAAAGAAACTTCAAAATGACATTTTGGAAAACCGATTTTGTTTTTTTTGTGTCCATAACTCAAGGAATATCACTTCACTACGAAAGCTAGCACGCCGTGGCACACACAAGCATATTCAATGCCAAAAATTCAGATTTTCTTATTGTTTAATTTTTTTGAATAGTGGCTCATACATGGATTATCATCCTTTTTTCTACTATATTACTTATCTACTCTTAGTCTTATTTTTTCTTCAACCAGGTCAACATTTTTTTCTCTTCTCCTATAGAAATGTGGCTACGATTTTGTCTCTCTTATGACCAAGGCCATAACTAACATCATTGCCGGCTGCCATCTAGGTGCAAGGTGACGGAACGAACTTTGTTCGATATTAATTCTCTTTTCTTATGATTGAGCAGCTACACGGGGGGTGGTGACAACATCACGCCAATTGAATAAGTTGCTTCGCCTTTTTTTCCCGTCCGAGCGGTATTTACGCCAACATTGGTGGCAGGGTGTATTCTCGTGCATCTAGGCACCCAGATTTATTGGTTGACATGTCCTAAGTATGGTTTCTGTTGACGCTTCATCCTAACATTCTACTTGCGAATGACAGTGATTGAGGTTTTTTGTGCCTATCTCTTAGAGCTAGTGGGTCTCGATCCCAACTCCCTCGAATGTATTATCAAAGACCGGAGGGTTGTCACAATAGTACCTTGCATCCATGTAACGCACATGTGGTACCCGCATACCCCGCGCAAATGTGCACTCATACAACGACACGAAGACCTTGATATACATCAATCGATGAACACTAAAATAAGAACCAATGTCATACCAAATAACAGAAACCTCTGAAAATTAATTACTGATGTAATGAAAGAGACTCATTTTAAGTCTAAAGTTGGAAGTGTACCAATAGATAGTGATAAAATATTGGAACTGGTAGTCCGTATATTTTTCTTCCAGGGGCTTTCTCACACCAGTGGTGCTTCATTGGTCAATGGAGCCATGCTAGAGGTGTTAATCCCCTAGGTCGTAAGCAACCAAAAATTTTAGTGATGTAATGGTAGCATCAAGATACAAAAAGGAGGTAAATCCTTTGCATATTTGGATTTATCCTATGATGTGGGGAGACATTCCTGAAAAAAAAATAGGGAGGGAGGGCGAGTGACTTATTACTACAAACATACTCGCGGAATTTTCACTTTCATATTCCTAATCATAAACTAGAAATCACTATAAAGATATTTCTAAGAATATGCGCTATATAGATATCTACAAAGATATTTAAGGATACACGTAGAAACAGATATACACTATGTTCATGTGAGTATCACAAAATTAATCCTCGAAAATATGCATTTTTGCAGGAAAAAATTATAACATTTGTGGGATTGGAATTAAATAACTTCCTTTGCTGCGATGTATCGGAAAAAAAATTAACGTAACTTGTCTTGCAAACACTACTCCAGATTTGTTGTACATGCACATTTTCAATGATAAACATTAGAGTTGTAGCATAAGAACTATGATTAGTAATTACCAATATTACCATTTAAGTATTTATTAGATGTTGTAAAAAAATATGATGTGATTTTGACATCATAAACATGATTATAAGCATAAAAGTTTAGTATAAAGCATAATTTTATTTCTTTATTAAAATTATGATATTAGATGTTCATGAAAAAAATTATTTTTTAAGGAAACATGATAAATATATTTGAATAATACCTGGTCATATTTCGCTACATGGTGTATGAAATTCCTCAGTGGATTAATGATCATAGATAGATTGTTTAACCACCATAATAGTGAGTTTTGTCATATATCCTCCATCATCTTGAGTTTAGTAATCGGAACCAGTTGCCCTCCCGATGTCTGATAAAGACTCGATTAGAAGAAGAATCGTTCGTCCGATCTTTCATGGTACTCGATAAAAGAAACTGAATCTGTAGAAGAAATGTCGGATCTCGCGAGAGTCAAAGAAGCCGACGTAATGTCTTTGGTGGCTCCTGACTCGAGGCTTTTTATGGGTTTTATTCAACTCAAATTCGAAAACAAATCCCCTATACAAGACGTACCAAGCTACCTTTTATAACCTTGTCACAGTAGTCGTAAGGGCCTAAACTAATAACCAATTCGATCTGTCCAACTACTCGCACGATGGCCTCCTTCTACATCTCGAAGAGAAAAAACAAGCTAACTAACATGACTTGTACATGGACTTCTATATTCTAATAATCTAGTACTCCTTTTAATTAGGAAGCTAATTAATAAATCTAGCTACAATGATCACATAATATAGACTTGTTTGCTTGCAGGCTTTGAACTATCCCACTAGACATGAACATAGTATACCAATATTAATCTAGTGGAGGGGTTCCGAAATTTGGTTTCATCGTGTCCTTCTTCTGCTCCATCAGTGAAACCTCGAAGCAAAAGGCGCCAAGCTGTAACATGTTCAGACTTGTACATATTTTTTGTCCAATACTTGGAGCCGGCCCGAGCAAACCTTTAGCTGGAAAGATAATTGCAGCATTGATGGGCACATCGGTGTTGAGCTCTGCGTGTTGTGTTGTGGTAGTTATGTTAGGCACGCCTACAATGATCAAGGTGGGTTGGACATTGAAACCTTGAAATATTAAAAACAGGTGTTGATGTATAAGCTACTTAACGAGAAAGGCATTTTGCAAGAGTTGTTGCATAAAAAGTACTTTTACTCCAGAACGTTATCCTAGGTAGATGTTAAGCCTGCTGATTCACCCTTTTGGAGAAGCTTGATTAAGGTCAAGTTATCTTTTTTTATGAGAGGTTCATTTAAGGTTTATGCCGGCCAATCGACGAGTTTTCAGGAAGATACCTGGTTCGGTGATAGCCATTAGCTCTCCCGTTCGTCTGTTTGTGGCTAGCCTTTTGAACATCCAATTCCAATGGCTTTACTGGGTGACAAATGGATGAAGTGGATCCATTTGGTTTATAGGTTGATGTTGATTAATCTAATGCAGATGTCATATACATTAGTGAAGGTTAACATCTAATGGTGTGTTCATCATGAAGTCTATGTATGCGGATCTTATAAACTCTGGATCTATATTTTGCGGAAAACACATTTGGAAAACAAAAGATTCCTTCCGAAATCAAAGTTTATGTGGTTTTTGCATAGGGAGGTAGTTCTTACAAAATACAACCTTGCCAAGAGTAATTGGCACGGCAACAAAAAAAAATATTGTTTTTGTGTCCAGGAGGCGACAATACATCATTTGCTTTTGTCATGTCCATTTACTAGCTTGATTTGGCACACCACTCGTGTTACATACAATTCATCACGGCCAACGAGTATTTCAAATTTGTTTGTAAACTTGTTGGGCAGTATTCATCATAAGTTGAAGGGCGAAATCCATGTAGGAGTTTCTACCATTTTCTTGGCAATATGAAATTGTTAGAATGATTACGTTTTTAACAGTTCATCTATTCTCTTAAATATTTGTAGGTTATATATAAGCCAACGATTTCAATCTGTATGTGGTCATCACTTAGCGTGTAAACGTGCAGGGCTTATGACCTCCGGGTGCTACCGGCTAGAAATTGTTACACGGTGTTGAGTATATGTGTTATGTGTATATTATGTATTGGGTCCGTTTTTTAGTTTTTTGTATAGTTAAGATCCGTGATTCACCTTTGTACATCATATATAAGTGCCTATGCACGAAGAGCAATACATCGTGCAATCATAATTTCATACATGGTATCAATTTTTTAGATTTTCTTTTTCGCTTCCGCTACCGCCGCCGTCGCGCGTCTCCTCGGCGCCGCCGCCGCCGCCGCCGCAACCCCGCCGCCGCCACTCGCGCGCCCTCCGCGCCGGTAGCCGCCGGCGCGCTCGCTAGCCCGAGCCAGCCGCGCGCCTGCCACCCCTCGCGCCCCATCGATCCAGCCCGCTAGCCGGCCGCCGCCCATCCCTCTCTCCTCCCGCAAGCCAGCCCCGCCCGCCCGCTGCTTCCGGTGCTACTTGCTCTGCTTGCTACACTCCCAGCGCGTGACAATCCAATCTTGTGACCCGTGTGTTTGTGTCCCGACGACGGCGAGATCGCATCGATCAATCTTCGGCGGCTTCTAGCGTATACGTACATCCTGTGGGATAGTGCAAGCTAGCTAGCTCGAAGAAATCGATCCAGATGCTTGGTCCTTTGCTACGTACGTGAGTCAATTCCAAGTGAATCAATCAAGGTGCAAGTGGTGTACGTACATCTCGCGGTATACGCTCGATCGGCCGGAAGTAATCGCCCGCCGGTAGCTTGTGCACGCACCACCGACGCCATCCGCGTCACCGATTGTTACTGTCGAACCAGCAATGGCGTCACCGATTGTACCACAAGGATTGTTACTGTCGAACCAGCAATGGCGTCACCAGGCCCGTTCACCGCCGCCGACGCCCTAGAACGCGACCCCGCCGACATATGGGGCGGCCGCCACCTACGATGCGCCCGTTTCCACGTACGGGTCTCCGCATGCGTACAAGGCTCCAACCGCGTATGAGTCTCTCAGGTACTGGTGGATGTCGTCAGCACGCCAGCACTCGCCCGCTGGGCAGCAGCCAGACGGCGCCCAGCCCCTACAGCATCTGTCAGCGGGCCCGTAGGCTTTTTCGGCCGACCATCCGTCCTATCCGGCACCGCAGTTGCAGCCGGAGCTGTATGAAGCATACCCACCGCCGCCCAAACATGTGAGCCGTAGCACAGCCCCGTTGAGCGGCGGCTACGGCTTCTCCATGGCGTCTTCGCCCCCCTCGCCGGTCCTACCGCCGGCGCCCTGGGACCCTGTGCTCCTCATCGGGCTGCATGTCGCTCCTACACCGAACAACTACACTGAAGGTGGTGATTGATACATGGACACCGGTGCTACGGCTCACATGTTTGCTCATCCAGATAACCTTGTCTCCTTCACTCCTGTCTCCACCGGCCGCCGCATCATTGTCGGCGACGGTTCCACACTTCCTATCACACATATTGGGCACACTTCTTTTCCTTTTCCTTCTATTTCATTATCTTTGTCTAACGTACTTGTGTCCCCTCATCGTATTAAGAATCTCATTTCTGTTCGTTGTTTCACTCGTGAAAATCCTGTTACCGTTGAATTTGACGAGCTTGGTTTTTGTGTTAAAGACGCTTGAACCAGGATGGTACTTCACCGATGTGACAGCCCCGACGAGCTCTATCCGGTGCACTCGCCTTCATCCACCACCACCGCACCGGTTGCTCTCTCCGCTAGTGTCGATCTCTGACACGCTCGCTTGGGTCATCCCAACGCCGCCACACTTCGTCATATTTTTAGAAGTTTCAGTTTCAGTTGCAATAAGATCGAGGATCACATTTATCATGCCTGTCGAGTCGGTAAACATGTTCGCCTGCCGTTTAGTAATTCCACCATCATTACTTCTTTTCCTTTTCAGTTGATTCATAGCGATGTGTGGACTTCTCCGGTTCCCAGTAACTCGGGCTATTTATATTATCTGGTCATTCTTGATGATTATTCTCATTATGTGTGGATTTTTTCTTTACGCAGAAAGTCGGATGCACTCTCTATCTTGATGGCGTTTTACTCCTATGTTCGCACGTAGTTTGGGCGTCCCATCCTTGCGCTTCAGACGGACAATGGAAAAGAGTTCAACAACCTCGTTTTCCGCACCTTTTTGTCGCATCACGGCACAGTTTTCCGCCTCACATGCCCGTACACTTCACAGCAGAACGGCCAAGCCCAACGCGTCCTTCGCACTCTGAATGACTACGTTCGCACGCTCCTGTTTCATGCCAATGTGCCGCCTCGTTTCCGGCCGGACGCACTCGCCACTGCATCACTTCTTCTTAACATTAGACCCTGCCACCCACGGTGGAACTACGCACCTCACCATCTTCTCTTTGGTACGCTCCCGTCTTATGACGACTTGCGTATTTTTGGGTGCCTTTGCTATCCCAGCACTGCCGGCACTGCTTCTCACAAGCTTGCACCTCGATCTGTCGCTTGCATCTTCATCGGCTACCCCTCCAACTCCAAGGGATATCGATGCTACGATCCCATCTCTCACCGTGTGTTCACTTCCCGTCACGTTTACTTTGATGAGCATGTGTTTCCGTTTCACCAGGTACTCCTGGCTGTTCCTCCCGCCACTGGTGACGCGTCTCCTAGGGCGCTCGCGCGCCTCTCTTGGCCCGCCCCTGGATTTGAGGCGCGCCCCCCGCATGCGGCGCCTCCTACAGCCACGACACTGGCGCCCTCGACATTGGCGCCCCCCTCCCCCCGACGTTGGCGCACGCGGCCCCAT
>NC_041382.1:783654755-783696723 GCF_002162155.2 Triticum dicoccoides
GGCGACGGTGGCCCCCGTGGCCCCCTCGACGCCTGCGGCCCCCCGGCGCATGTGGTCGGTCCGGTCACCCGCGCACGTACGGGCGTTTTTCGCCCGAGCTCGCGCTACGCCTCGGATGACTATGTTCATGCGGCGTCCACCTCTGAGCCATCGCCGTTGCCGTCCTCCATTCGAGCCGCTCTTCGTGACCCGCTCTGGATGGCTGCGATGCAAGAGGAGTTTGACGCCCTGTTGCGCAACCGGACGTGGCAGCTTGTTCCCCGTCCCCAGCACGGCAACGTGATTACCGAGAAGTGGGTCTTTAAACACAAGCTCCGTCCTGATGGTATCCTTGATCGCTACAAAGCGCGCTGGGTCGTTCGTGGCTTCCGACAGCATGCTGGCATCGACTTCACCGACACCTTCGCTCGGGTCGTCAAGCCCGGCACGATACGCACGGTTCTCCACCTTGCGGTCTCCCGTGCTTGGCCGGTGCACCAGATGGACGTCTCCAACGCCTTCCTCCATGGTCACCTCGAGGAGAAGGTCTTCTGCCAGCAGCCCACCGGGTTTGTTGACCCAGCGCTTCCCGACCATGTGTGCCTGCTTTCGCGGTCCTTGTACGGACTCAAGCAGGCTCCGCGCGCTTGGTACCAGCGCATCACGGCGTTTCTCCACCAGCTTGGGTTCCGCTCTACCCGCTCGGACGCCTCGCTCTTCGTCTATCATCAGGGCTCTGACACGGCCTACTTGCTGCTCTATGTCGACGACATCATCCTGACGGCATGTACGGTGGTCTCCTCAGTCAGCTCACGGCTCGTCTTCGTGCTGAGTTTGCCATCAAGGACTTGGGTCCTTTGCACTACTTCCTCGGTGTTGAGGTGGTGCGTCGTCCGGATGGCTTCTTTCTTCATCAGCGAAGGTATGCTTACGAGCTCCTGGAGCGCGCCAGCATGCTTGACTGCAAGCCCGCCGCTACGCCTGTTGATACGAAGGCCAAGCTTTCTGCCACGGATGGTTCTCCTGCTTCGGATGCTGCTTTCTATCGGTCTATCGTTGGTGCTCTCCAGTACCTCACTCTGACTCGACCGGAGATCCAGTATGCCGTGCAGCAGGTGTGTCTTCATATGCATGATCCTCGAGATGTTCACTGGGCTGCTGTCAAAGCGGATTCTCCGCTATATCTGTGGCACTATGGATCTTGGCGTCACGCCTCCGCCGACACCGTCCTCACCGCCTATCTTTGACGCAGACTGGGCAGGCTGCCCTGACACTCGTCGCTCCACTTCGGGCTATTGTGTCTATCTTGGATCCTCACTCATCTCGTGGTCGTCCAAGCGGCAGCCTACTGTCTCTCGTTCCAGTGCTGAGGCTGAGTATCGTGTGGTGGCCAACGCCGTCGCCGAGTGTTCGTGGCTTCGCCGGCTGCTTCAGGAGCTCTCTTGCCCTATTGACCGTGCCACGGTGGTCTACTGCGACAATGTCTCGGTAGTCTACCAATCCGCTAACCCGGTGCATCATCGACGGACCAAGCATATTGAGTTGGATATTCATTTTGTTCGGGAACAGGTGGCCCTTGGCCATATTCGTGTTTTACACGTCCCTACTCCCCAACAATTTGCCAATATCATGATCAAGGGCTTGCCTATGGCGTCATTTGAGGAGTTCTGGTCCAGTCTTTGCGTCAGCCGCGGTGCCGCTTCTACTGCGGGGGGAGGGGGGGGGGGTGTTGAGTATATGTGTTATGTGCATATTGTGTATTGGGTCTGCCTCCTAGTTCCTTGTATAGTTGAGGTCGGTAGCCCATCTTTGTACATCATATATACGTGCCTATGCACGAAGAGCAATACATCGTGCAATCATAATCTCATACACACAGGATTTATTCAACCAATTTGACTAGCGAGCCACCCGTAGATTATATGAATGAGCTATGTAATAACGGGTTCTGGTTATGTTATCTTTCTCTAAATGTATTTTGTCTGATACTCGGTGACTGAAATTTGTTTCACGCATAATAAAATGGTTGTGTGCATCTCACGGTGTAGAGGACGGGTACTTTGTTAATGAAAAAAAAGACTCATTTGACGAGGCCCCACGGCAAGCATCAAAAGAGACTACTCGAGGCGAAGCCAACAAATCGGTTATCAAAATCAGTAGTTTGGGATCGACACGTCTGACTGGATCACAGTGAGAGCACCAAGAAATATCTCACTCTATTCGAAGCAGGGAGGCAACTAGTGACTGTCGGAAAGAGACGTGTGGAGGAGAACGGAGCCAGGCAGCAACATAAGGCTAAGCGGTCGCCGGCCCACACACACACATGCGCCCATATGCCGGCTGCTTCTCCGTGCGCGCGTTGACAGCCTGCCAGCCAGCCTAGAGGAGAGGAAAAATATCATCCGAGAGCAGAGCAGAGAGGCAGAGAGATGTCGGCCATGGCGGACGCCGAGGCCCCCTTCCTGCTGCCCGCTGAAGACGACGAGGCGGCGCCGCTCGCTGGCGTCTCCGACTTCCGCGGCCGCCCGGTGCGCCGCGCCGGCTCCGGCGGCTGGCGCTCCGCCCTCTTCGTCTGCGGTACGTGCTCTCCCACGCTCTGTTCCCCTGTTCGTTCGTTAAGCAACCATCTGCTTGATCGATTCCTCCTATGGTCAATCCGGCGGGCAGTGGTGGAGATGGCCAGCAGCTTCGGCTACTTCGGCGTGTCGGCGAACCTGATCACGTACCTGACGGGGCCGCTGGGCCACTCCAACGCCGCCGCGGCCGCCGCCGTCAACGCCTGGTCGGGGACGGCCTGCCTGATGCCGCTGCTGGGCGCCTTCGTCGCCGACTCCTGGCTCGGCCGCTACCGCTCCATCATCCTCGCCTGCACCCTCTACGTCCTGGTACGCTAAAAAATTCTCCTTTTTGCTTCTCTGTTTCTACCTCTCTACGTCATGGTAGATGCTATCACACGTGAGAAACGCGGTTATTTAAGATAAGATAATGAGACGAGATCAACCAACCAACCGCGCTAATGCTAGTCTGGAATGGAAGATGTGCTGCTCGAGTCGTGTGCGATCAACCAACCGGGTACTGGGTCTACCTCAAGGAATCGTCGGTGATGTTGACTTTGGAGCTGATTTTTTTTTTTAATTTTGAAAAACTCTACAACTATTTATATTTGACACGGTACTGACTTTTTTAGCACATGTTTGATACTTCTTGTTTTCTGTAGATATATAAAATATAAATTTGTGTACAAATTACTCCCTCCAAACTTTGCACCAAGTTACTGACACTTATTTTGGGGCAGAGTGGGTACTTTTCAAATTTGTACTTGAACACCCAGCGCGATTAACTTGTTTGAGAGCAACTGGTGTAATTGGTACTGGAGTATAGTATCTTTTTGAAAGAAAAAAAGGTTGTTGCCTTAACCCCCGAGTCATTTGGTCAACAAAATGCACATGTTACCTGGGTCAACTTGTCTACTTGGCGGAAAAATAGTTTTGTTTGATGCAGTATCTCTTTCCATTCAATTTCTCCTTCCACTTTTGCCCTCTTCCCCGTCTCTACAAAGAAAAACCAATTTAGTGTAATTATGGATTCATTCTGTTCATCGTTTGAAGTCATGTCTTAGTTAAGATTATCATTTTTCTTGCAGCCCATAGTTATTTTGACTGCAACTTTGCAAATGTTATCATTATTTTAGCATACGAAACTCCAAAATCAATTTTTTTTTACTTCCCTGAAACTGGGTTAAGTTTTAGAGACAACTCAATCGCTCGTAATTTGAGTAATTGCAACGTAGACAAGTATGTACTTATAAGTGTCATGTTAAGGCCTCATTCGGTTTGCAGGATTTTCATAGGAAAAACATGGGAATGGGATCCCAGAGGAAAATTTTCTGTAGATGCATTCGGTTTGTACGAAACGAGTATAGGAATTTCTTAGGAATACTACTCATTTCCTATGTTTTTTCAGGAAACAACACATCCACTCAAACCTCATTTTTTGCATAGGAACGAGGCAATGCAATTTGTAAGGATGGCATCATGGCAAGTGCCATCCTATAACATTCCTATACTACGTCTAATTCCTCTGTTTTAATTTCCTCCAAATCGAATGAGCCCTAAACCTGACTTCAGGGTTTTTTCACCATGTTGTACGAGATCATATTTTTATATCTAAATTCTTGATGTGAATTGAGTTAAATTAGTCTAGGATTTTCGTTTAGTTTGTTCCTCAACATTAAGAAGTTCAAAAATATGGTTTTAAAAATGTTGGCCTAGAAAATTAATAATTTCTTATAGTTTCGCTTCGTCCTTTACATTGAACATTAAACGTTAATAAGCAGACACTAACCAAGTTTAAAATATGTGTGTATGCGTGCAGGGATATGGCATGATGACTCTAGTGACCACGCTCCAGGCACAGCAGTCATCGCCGGCCGGCGACATTCATTCCTCTTCCCGCCCTTCGTCGCTGCAGGTGGCCCTCTTCTACGCCTCGCTCTACCTCATTCCTCTCGCACAGGGAGCCGACAAGCCATGCGGCCTCGCCTTCGCCGCTGACCAGTTCGATGCCGACCACCCCAAGGAGCGCGCGTCCCGCAGCTCCCTCTTCAACTGGTGGTACTTCTCGATGGCCATCGGCATCTCCATCGCCGTCGCTGTCGTCAGCTACATCCAGGAGAACGTCGGCTGGGGGATCGGCTTCGGCATGCTCTGTGCCATCATGTTCTGCGCCTTTTTCATCTTCCTCTCCGGCACCCCTACCTACCGCCTCTACGCGCCCATCCCAGGCGCCGAGAGCCCCTTCGCCCGCCTCGGCCGCAGCCTTGTGGCGCTTGCAAGGAGCTCGAGCTTCTTCCGTACAAAAGGATGCCAAGACGAGGATGGCGCGGCCAAGTCGGAGGAGGCGCGTGGCGTGCTGCGACTGCTGCCGATCTGGGCGGCGTGCCTGGCATATGGCGTGGCGTACGCGCAGATCATGACGCTCTTCAACAAGCAAGGACGCACGCTGGACCGACGCGTCTTTGGCGGCCTGGAGCTGCCTCCGGCGGCACTTCAGACGCTGGGACCAGCGAGCATCCTGTTGTTCGTCCCCATCTACGACCGCCTGCTGGTGCCGGCGCTGGGGCGCGCGACGGGCAAGCCATCTGGGCTTACTCTGCTACAGCGCGTGGGCGTGGGCATGGTGGTGTCGATGGGCGCGGTGATCGTGGCAGCACTAGTAGAGGGCTGGCGGCTGGAGACGGCGCGGGAGCACGGGCTGGTGGACGACGCCGGCGCGACGGTGCCGATGAGCTGGGCGTGGCTGGTGCCGCAGTACGTGATGATGGGCGTGGCGGACGTGCTGACAGTGGTGGGCCTGCAGGAGTTCTTCTACGACCAGATGCCCCGCGAGCTGCGCAGCCTCGGGCTGGCGCTCTACTTCAGCGTCATGGGCGTCGGCGGGTTCATCAGCAGCGCCCTCATCTCCTTTATCGACCGTGTCACCAGAAGCGGCGGCGGCGACGGCTGGTTCGCCGACAACCTCAACCGCGCCCACCTCGACTACTTCTACTGGCTGCTTGCCGGCCTCTCCGCCGCCGAGCTCGTGCTCTTCGTGTGGCTCGCCAGCTCCTATGCCTACAACAACAACCACAAGAGGATTCAGCACTGAGTGATCACCGGATAAATTCCCGGTTGTGTAAAAAAATGGTCCACATTGTTCAGTAGTAGGTAGGAAACAAGAAATCTGCTAGTATTATTAAGCGGATGGCACTTGTAATTGCAAATGTTAAAATCATTGTTGAGGAAATCGTTAACTGGTAACTGCTCGGTTGGCTGGCGAGTAGGGGATTAATAGGCTAATCGGCAAGTTAATCGGCCATTTAATTAATTAATTAGACGATTTATCAGTTTATCGGCTACTCGGTGACCCTATAAGTAGGGATTAATCGACAAGTTAACTTGTTAATTGGATGAATTCTTGAACAGGGGTTAAAATGAATGGCGAGCCGATTGGAAATTGATGTATCTCATCTGATCTGAGGTGTTGCAGCTTGCAATCATAGAGCGGTTGTGATCTGTCTGGCCGACAGGTGCTGTGACGGTACTATAATTCTTGGCAAATTTTAACATGGTCCCTCTTACCTTCTTTTTTTTACATGTGAGTTAAGAAGATAAGAGTCAATCAAGTCATTCATTGATGAGATCAACGGCTAAGATCTATTTTATACTCTTACCTCTAATGTGAAAAGAGAGGGTAAAAGGGACTCCTCTGAATTGCTGTGCACTGTAGTGGTACCACAAATCAATCATGTGTTCAATATCGAGATTGCTCAACTTGGTAAAATTATGTTTGTTTTCGCGGATTTGATAAAATAATGTTGTCACAACTCATGTGGCATCCAACGACCACATGATCGAGTATACTGCACTCTGTTTGTGCTCTGTTTCAACGAAGTAGTTCAACAGGGACATCCCAAAGGCAAACAAATCAAGATAACTGTTTTCCTCTGAATCATAGGCAAAATAACACCAGCTATTACGACAATGCATGTAACATAGGGGCCATTGTTCTGACTCTACTTCTATATTGCTAGTACTCCCTATGTTTATTTTTACTCCTACTATTATATTTTTCTGAAGTCAAACTTCATAAAGTTTGACCAAATTTATATTGAAAAATATCAACATCTACAACACCAAATAAATATAATATGAAAATATATTCCATCATAGATCTAATGATATTGATGTTGTATTGTGAATGTTATTATTTTTTGTATAATAAAGCTGCTCAAACTTTAGAGAGTATGACTTCACACAAATCTAATACATGGAGTGAAAAGAAACAGAGAGGGTAATAAAGGGCCGAAATGCAGTTGTTTCTTTGAGGACACATCGTCCAAAAATTGCACACGTACACAGTTCTGCACAATGAAAAAGGAATGGTCTGATGGAAGGTGCAAACAATTATTTTCCCCATACTGGTTTGCTGCTCCCTCCGTTCGGAATTACTTGTCGCAGAAATGGATGTATCTAGACGTATTTTAGTTCTAGATACATCCATTTCCAAGACAAGTAATTCCGAACGGAGGGAGTATATGTTAATTGTGAGTTTTACTGATTGGGAACACCTACCCCTCCCTTTTCAATTTTTTTATCCGAATTACGAGCTTCAACTTTTTTTTTCAAAAGAGAAAAGCGTAGTTGTGACCCTTCTTTATGCTCAATATTTTCTGCTAGCATCGAATAAAAGGCTAGAGTTTTGGTTGGTATAGCCATGGCATCCAAAAAAAACTAACAAACCTCCATGTCATCGTCATGATGGCCGAATGCCAAAGGCAACACATAAATGAATGTATCACATCATGGTGGAAGATCAGAAATAGAAATCCTCACCGTCATCCTTGTGATAACCATTGTCGAAGGGTGGCATGACAAGCTGAGGTTGATATCAATGTGATCGTCCACCCATGTGTTTGATGGCAAGCCAATGCATATTAGAAAAACATGCCAAAGCATAAATCACACCGCAAAGTTGTAGAGTAGGACAGAAAACACAACCATTGTAATGTCCTCGGGCCTAAATACACAGGGAAAGACAACAAACATTCCTCATCACCATAACTCGCATCTTCATGAGCATGGTAGAGGTGGCTGTATGACCCTCCGCCTTTGGTACATATGATGTCCTCTATTTAATATATGGGTGAAAGTGCAACTATCCCAGGGTGGTTTTGGTAATTCCTAACAACATATAGCTCATTGAGCTAATACTATTTCGAGATAAATATTTCAGGAAAGCTCAATGATTGGCATGGCATGGATTAGAAATGTGGACCCCTCAAAATGCTAAGGACAAAAGATTGGCTCAAGCTCTAAAGCTCAAGACTCTACATTTTACCTTTTAGTGATTCAAGATCACATTGAGTCCATAGGAAAAGTCAATACTATTAAAAGGGGATGAGGTGTTGCTTAATGGGTTACTTGCTCAAAATGCTTAGTGATATGCTCCAAAACCCTCAACCACTTTCTCATATCCTCATTTGTCCCAAACCAAAAGTCAAACCCGGCGCCACCGAGACTTTCCATTCGGCGCCACCGGGTTCAGTTGACATAGCCACTGCCACAAAACCCTAGTCTTTGCAGTCTCACCAATAGGGATCTCGGTCTCACCGAGATGGGATTGCAAACTCTCTGTTTCCCTTCGTAACATTTCGGTCCAACCAAAATGAGCGATCGGTCCCACCGAGTTCGCAATGCAAACTCTCTGTTTCCCATTCGTAATGTTTTGGTCCAACCGAGATGAGCAAATCGGTCCCATCGAGTTTGCCTGACCAACTCTCTGGTTAGCTCATTACCAAAATCGGTCTTACCGAGTTTGTGTAATCGGCCTCACCGAGATTACGTTATGCCCTAACCCTAATGAAATCGGTCCCACTGAGTTGACATGTCAGTCCCACCGAAAATCCTAACGTTCACATTTTAAACTGAATCGGTCAGACCGAGTTTCATGATTCGGTCTCACCGAGTTTGGTAAACTGTGTGTAACGATTAGATTTTGTGTGGAGGCTATATATACCCCTCCACCCACTCTTCATTCGTGGAGAGAGCCATCAGAACATGCCTACACTTCTAACTTACATTTTCTGAGAAAGAACCACCTACACTTGTGTTGAGATCAAGATCTTTCATTCCAACCACATAAATCTTGATCTCTAGCCATCTCCAAGTTGCTTTCCACTCAAATCATCTTTCCACCAAATCAAAATCAGTGAGAGAGAGTTGAGTGTTGGGGAGACTATCATTTGAAGCACAAGAGCAAGGAGTTCATCATCAACACACCATCTATTACCTTTTGGAGAGTGGTGTCTCCTAGATTGGTTAGGTGTCACTTGGGAGCCTCCGTCAAGATTGTGGAGTTGAACCAAGAAGTTTGTACGGGCAAGGAGATCGCCTACTTCGTGAAGATCTACCCTAGTGAGGCAAGTCCTTCGTGGGCGATGCCCATGGTGGGATAGACAAGGTTGCTTCTTCGTGGACCCTTCGTGGGTGCAGCCCTCCATGGACTCGCGCAACCGTTACCATTTGTGGGTCGAAGTCTCCATCAACGTGGATGTACGATAGCACCACCTATCGGAAACCACGCCAAAAATCTCTGTGTCTACATTGCGTTTTCTCCCTCCAAACTCCTCCCTTTCCCTTCATGTGCAATGTGTTACATTTCGCTGCTATACTCTTAGACTTGCATGTGTAGGTTGTTTACTTGACTAGTGCTAAGTTGCTAAAATCTGCCAATACTTAAAATTGGGAAAAGGCTAGATTTTTATTTGGTCAAGTAGTCTAATCACTGTTGGGGAACGTAGCAGAAATTCAAAATTTTCCTACGTGTCACCAAGATCTATCTATGGAGAGACTAGCAACGAGGGGAAGGAGAGTGCATCTACATACCCTTGTAGATCGCTAAGCGGAAGCGTTCAAGTGAACGGGGTTGATGGAGTCGTACTCGTCGTGATTCAAATCACCGATGATCAAGTGCCGAACGCACGACACCTCCGCGTTCAACACACATACAGCCCGGTGACGTCTCCCAAGCCTTGATCCAGCAAGGAGAGAGGGAGAGGTTGAGGAAGACTCCATCCAGCAGCAGCACAACGGCGTGGTGGTGGTGGAGGAGCGTGGCAATCCTGCAGGGCTTCGCCAAGCACCGCGGGAGAGGAGGAGTACTTGTGAGAGGGGGAGGGCTGCACTAGAACTTCGTCTCAAGCTCCCATGCGCCTCCCCACTATATATAGGGGTGGAGGGGCTGGTTTCTTGCCCTCCAAGTCCATTGGGGCGTTGGCCAAGGTGGGAGGAAAGAAATCCCATCATTTCCTTCCCCACCGATTGTTATCCCCCCTTTTTAGGGATCTTGATCTTATCCCTTCGGGATATGATCTTATTCCTTCTAAGGGGGGATCTTGTTGCACCTTGACCAGGGGTGTGGGGCCTTGCCCCCACTACCCACGTTCATGTGGGTCCCCCCATGCAGGTGGGCCCTACTCCGGAACCTTCTAGAACCTTCTCGGTACAATACCGAAAAAACCTGAACATTTTCCGGTGGCCAAAATAGGACTTCCCATATATAAATCTTTACCTCCGGACCATTCCGGAACTCCTCGTGACGTCCGGGATCTCATCCGGGACTCCGAACAACATTCGGTAACCACATACAAACTTCCTTTATAACCCTAGCGTCATCGAACCTTAAGTGTGTAGACCCTACGGGTTCGGGAGACATGTAGACATGACCGAGACGTTCTCCGGTCAATAACCAACAGCGGGATCTGGATACCCATGTTGGCTCCCACATGTTCCACGATGATCTCATCGGATGAACCACGATGTCAAGGACTCAGTCGATCCCGTATACAATTCCCTTTGTCTAGCGGTATGTTACTTGCCCGAGATTCGATCGTCGGTATCCAATACCTTGTTCAATCTCGTTACCGGCAAGTCACTTTACTCATTCCGTAACACATCATCCCGTGATCAACTCCTTGGTCACATTGCGCATATGATGATGTCCTACCGAGTGGGCCCAGAGATACCTCTCCGTTTACACGGAGTGACAAATCCCAGTCTCGATCCGCATAAAACAATAGATACTTTCGGAGATACCTGTAGTGCACCTTTATAGTCACCCAGTTACGTTGTGACGTTTGATACACCCAAAGCACTCCTACGGTATCCAGGAGTTACACGCTCTCATGGTCAAAGGAAGAGATACTTGACATTGGCAAAGCTCTAGCAAACGAACTACACGATCTTTGTGCTAGGCTTAGGATTGGGTCTTGTCCATCACATCATTCTCCTAATGATGTGATCCCGTTATCAACGACATCCAATGTCCATAGCCAGGAAACCATGACTATCTGTTGATCACAACGAGCTAGTCAACTAGAGGCTCACTAGGGACATATTGTGGTCTATGTATTCACACGTGTATTACGATTTCCAGATAATACAGTTATAGCATGAATAAAAGACAATTATCATGAACAAGGAAATATAATAATACTTTTATTATTGCCTCTAGGGCATATTTCCAACAGTCTCCCACTTGCACTAGAGTCAATAATCTAGTTCACATCGATATGTGATTAACACTCAAGGTCACATCCACATGTGACTTACACCCAAAGAGTTTACTAGAGTCAATAATCTAGTTCACATTTACCATGTGATTAACACTCGATGAGTTCTGGGTTTGATCATGTTATGCTTGTGAGAGAGGTTATAGTCAACGGGTCTGAACCTTTTAGATCCGTGTGTGCTTTACAAATCTCTATGTCATCTCCTAGATGTAGCTACCACGCTCTATTTGGAGCTATTCCAAATAACTGTTCTACTTGGAGCTATACTAAAAGTTGCTCCATTATACGTATCCGGTATTTCTACTCAGAGCTATCCGGATAGGTGTTAAGCTTGCATCAACATAACTCTTTACGTCGAACTCTTTATCACCTCCATAATCGAGAAAATTCCTTAGTCCACTAGTTACTAAGGATAACTTTGACCGCTGTCCTGTGATCCATTCTTGGATCACTCTTGTACCCCTTGACTGACTCATGGCAAGGCACACTACAGGTGCGGTACACAGCATAGCATACTGTAGAGAGCCTATGATAAAAGCATAGGGGACGACCTTCGTCCTTTCTCTCTATTCTGCCGTGGTCGAGATTTTAAGTCTGAACTTCATACCTTACATCTCAGGCAAGAATTCCTTCTTTGACTGATCCATCTTGAACACCTTCAAGATCATGTCAAGGTACGTGCTCATTTGAAAGTACTATTAAGCATTTTGATCTATCTTATAGATCTTGATGCTTATTGTTCAAGTAGCCTAATCTAGGTTTTCCATTGAAAAACAGTTTTCAAATAACCCTATATGCTTTCTAGAAATTCTACATCATTTCTGATCATCAATATGTCAACAACATATACTCATCAGAAATTCTATTGTGCTCCCACTCACTTCTTTGGAAATACAAGTTTCTCATAAAGTTTGTATAAACCCAAAATCTTTGATCATCTTATCAAAGCGCACATTCCAACTCCGAGATGCTTACTCCAGTCCATGGAAGGATCGCTAGAGCTAGCATACCTTTTAGCATCCTTAGGATCGACAAAAACTTTATGATTTGTATCACATACAACCTTTCCATACGAAGACTGGTAAGGAAACTCGTTTTGTCATCCATCTGCCAGATTTCATAAATGCAGCTAATGCTAACATGAATCCGACGGACTTAAGCATCGCTACGGATGAGAAAATCTCATCGCAGTCAACTCCTTGAACTTGTGAAAAACTCTTCGCCACAAGTCGAGCTTCATAGATGGTGACATTACCATCCACGTCCATCTTCTTCTTAAAGATCCATTTATCTCATTGGCTTGCCGATCTTTGGGCAAGTCCACCAAAGTCCATGCTTTGTTCTGATACATGGATCCTATCTCGGATTTCATGGCTTCTAACCATTTGTCGGAATTTGGGCCCACCATCACTTCTCCATAGCTCATAGGTTCATTGTTGTCTAGCAACATGACCTTCAAGACAGGATTACTGTACCACTCTGAAGTAGTACGTATCCTTGTCACCCTACGAGGTACGGCAGTGACTTGATCCGAAACTTCATGATCACTATCATAAGCTTCTACTTCAATTGGTGTAGGTGCCACGGGAACAACTTCCTGTGCCCTGATACACACTGGTTGAAGTGATGGTTCAATAACCATATCAAGTCTCCACCATCCTCCCACTCAACTTTTCGAGACAAACCTTTTCTCGAGAAAGGACCTGATTCAAGAAACAATCCATATTGCTTTCGGATCTGAATTAGGAGGTATACCCAACTGTTTTGGGTGTCCTATGAAGATGCATTTTATCCGCTTTGGGTTCAAGCTTATCAATCCTGAAATTTTTTTCACATAAGCATCGCAGCCCCAAACCTTTAAGAAACGACAACTTAGGTTTCTCTAAACCATAATTCATACGGTGTCATCTCAATGGAATTACGTGGTGCCCTATTTAAAGTGAATGTGGTTGTCTCTAATGCCTAACCCATGACCGATAGTGGTAACTCGATAAGAGACATCATGGTATGCATCCTATCCAATAGGGTGCAGTTATGATGTTCGGACACACCATCACACTATGGTGTTCCAGGCGGTATTAATTGTGAAACAATTTCCACAATGTCTTAATTGTGTGCCAAAACTTGTAACTCAGATATTCATCTCTATGATCATATCATAGACATTTTATCCTCCTGTCACAATGATCTTCTACTTCACTCTGAAATTACTTGAACCATTCAATAATTCAGACTTGTGTTTCATCAAGTAAATATTCTCAACATCTACTCGAATCATCTGTGAAGTAAGAACATAACGATATTCACTGCATGCCTCAGCACTCATTGGACTGCACACATCAAAATGTGTTACTTCCAACAAGTTGCTATCTTGTTCCATCTTACTGAAAACGAGGCTTTTCAGTCATCTTGCCCATGTGGTATGATTTGCATATCTCAAGTGATTCAAAATCAAGTGAGTCCAAACGATCCATCTGCATGGAGTTTCTTCATGCGTATACACCAATAGACATGGTTCGCATGTCTCAAACTTTTCAAAAACGAGTGAGTCCAAAGATCCATCAACATGGAGCTTCTTCATGCATTTTAAACCAATATGACTTACATGGCAGTGCCACCAGTAAGTGGTACTATCATTACTATCTTTTGGCATGAAAATGTGTATCACCACGATCGAGATTCAATAAACCATTTTTAGGTGCAAGACCACTGAAGGTATTATTCACATAAATAGAGTAACTATTATTCTCCTTAAATGAATAACCGTATTGCAATAGTCATAATCCAATCATGTCTATGCTCTACGCAAACACCAAATAACAATTATTCAGGTTTTAACACCAATCTCGATGGTAGAGGGAGCGTGCGATGCTTGATCATATCAACATTGGAAACATTTCCAACACATATCGTCAGCTCACCTTTAGCTAGTCTCCGTTTATTCCGTAGCTTTTATTTCGAGTTACTAACACTTAGCAACCGAACCGGTATCTAATACCCTGGTGCTACTAGGAGTACTAGTAAAGTACACATCAACACAATGTATATCCAATATACTTCTATCGACCTTGCCAGCCTTCTCATCTACCAAGTATCTAGGGTAATTCTGCTCCAGTGGCTATTCCCTTTATTACAGAAGCACTTAGTCTCGGGTTTGGGTTCAACCTTGGGTTTCTTCACTAGAGCAGCAGCTGAATTGCCGTTTCATGAAGTATCCCTTCTTGCCCTTGCCCTTCTTGAAACTAGTGGTTTCACCAACCATCAACAATTGATGCTCCTTCTTGATTTCTACTTTCGCGGTGTCAAACATCACGAATATTTCAAGGATCATCATATCTATCCCTGATATGTTATAGTTCATCACGAAGCTCTAGCAGCTTGGTGGCAATGACTTTGGGGAAACATCACTATCTTATCTGGAAGATCAACTCCCACTCGATTCAAGTGATTGTTGCACTCAGACAATCTGAGCACAAGCTCAACGATTGAGCTTTTCTCCCTTAGTTTGTAGGCTAAGAAAATCGTCGGAGGTCTCATACCTCTTGACGTGGGCACGAGCCTGAAATCCCAATTTCAGCCCTCGAAACATCTCATATGTTCCGTGACGTTTCGAAAACGTCTTTAGTGCCTCAACTCTAAACTGTTTAACTGAACTATCACGTAGTTATCAAGACGTGTATGTCCGATGTTTGCAACATCCACAAACGACGTTTGGGGTTCAGCACACTGAGCAGTGCATTAAGGACATAAGCTTTGTACTGTCCGCATAATTGCTACTATCAACTTTCAACTATATTTTCTCTAGGAACATGTCTAAAACAGTAGAACTAAAGCGCGAGCTACGACATAATTTGCAAAAGGTCTTTTGACTATGTTCAAGATAATTAAGTTCATCTTATGAACTCCCACTCAGATAGACATCCCTCTGGTCATCTAAGTGATTACATGATCCGAGTCAACTAGGCCGTGTCCGATCATCACGTGAGACGGACTAGTCATCATCGGTGAACATCTTCATGTTGATTGTATCTGCTATACGACTCATGCTCGACCTTTCGGTCTCCGTGTTCCGAGGCCATGTCTGCACATGCTAGGCTCGTCAAGTTAACCCTAAGTGTTTTCGCTGTGTAAAACTGTCTTACACCCATTGTATGTGAACGTAAGAATCCATCACACCCGATCATCACGTGGTGCTTAGAAGCGACGAACTGTAGCAACGGTGCACAGTTAGGGGAGAACACTTCTTGAAATTTTGTAAGGGATCATCTTATTTACTACCGTCGTCCTAAGTAAACAAGATGCATAAACATGATAAACATCACATGCAATCAAATAGTGACATGATATGGCCAATATCATTTTGCTCCTTTTGATCTCCATCTTCGGGGCTCCGTGATCATCATCGTCACCGGCATGACACCATGATCTCCATCATCATGATCTCCATCATCGTGTCTTCATGAAGTTGTCTCGCCAACTATTACTTCTACTACTATGGCTACCGGTTAGCAATAAAGTAAAGTAATTACATGGCGTTGTTCAATGACACGCAGGTCATACAATAAATAAAGACAACTCCTATGGCTCCTGCCGGTTGTCATACTCATCGACATGCAAGTCGTGAATCCTATTACAAGAACATGATCAATCTCATACATCACATATCATTCATCACATTCTTCTTGGCCATATCACATCACAAAGCATACCCTGCAAAAACAAGTTAGACGTCCTCTAATTGTTGTTGCATGTTTTACGTGGCTGCTATGGGTTTCTAGCAAGAACGTTTCTTACCTACGCAAAACAACAACGTGATATGCCAATTGCTATTTACCCTTCATAAGGACCCTTTTCATCGAATCCGTTCCGACTAAAGTGGGAGAGACTGGCACCCGCTAGCCACCTTATGCACCAAGTGCATGTCAATCGGTGGAACCTGTCTCACGTAAGAGTACGTGTAAGGTTGGTCCGGGCCGCTTCATCCCACAATACCGTCGAAACAAGATTGGACTAGTAACGGTAAGCATATTGAACAACATCAACGCCCACAACTACTTTGTGTTCTACTCGTGCAAAGAATCTACGCAATAGACCTAGCTCTGATGCCACTGTTGGGGAACGTAGCAGAAATTCAAAATTTTCCTACGTGTCACCAAGATCTATCTATGGAGAGACTAGCAACGAGGGGAAGGAGAGTGCATCTACATACCCTTGTAGATCGCTAAGCGGAAGCGTTCAAGTGAACGGGGTTGATGGAGTCGTACTCGTCGTGATTCAAATCACCGATGATCAAGTGCCGAACGCACGGCACCTCCGCGTTCAACACACATACAGCCCGGTGACGTCTCCCAAGCCTTGATCCAGCAAGGAGAGAGGGAGAGGTTGAGGAAGACTCCATCCAGCAGCAGCACAACGGCGTGGTGGTGGTGGAGGAGCGTGGCAATCCTGTAGGGCTTCGCCAAGCACCGCGGGAGAGGAGGAGTACTTGTGAGAGGGGGAGGGCTGCACCAGAACTTCGTCTCAAGCTCCCATGCGCCTCCCCACTATATATAGGGGTGGAGGGGCTGGTTTCTTGCCCTCCAAGTCCATTGGGGCGTTGGCCAAGGTGGGAGGAAAGAAATCCCATCATTTCCTTCCCCACCGATTGTTATCCCCCCTTTTTAGGGATCTTGATCTTATCCCTTCGGGATATGATCTTATTCCTTCTAAGGGGGGATCTTGTTGCACCTTGACCAGGGGTGTGGGGCCTTGCCCCCACTACCCACGTTCATGTGGGTCCCCCCATGCAGGTGGGCCCTACTCCGGAACCTTCTAGAACCTTCCCGGTACAATACCGAAAAAACCTGAACATTTTCCGGTGGCCAAAATAGGACTTCCCATATATAAATCTTTACCTCCGGACCATTCCTGAACTCCTCGTGACATCCGGGATCTCATCCGGGACTCCGAACAACATTCGGTAACCACATACAAACTTCCTTTATAACCCTAGCGTCATCGAACCTTAAGTGTGTAGACCCTACGGGTTCGGGAGACATGTAGACATGACCGAGACGTTCTCCGGTCAATAACCAACAGCGGGATCTGGGTACCCATGTTGGCTCCCACATGTTCCATGATGATCTCATCGGATGAACCACGATGTCAAGGACTCAGTCGATCCCGTATACAATTCCCTTTGTCTAGCGGTATGTTACTTGCCCGAGAATCGATCGTCGGTATCCAATACCTTGTTCAATCTCGTTACCGGCAAGTCACTTTACTCGTTCCGTAACACATCATCCCGTGATCAACTCCTTGGTCACATTGCGCATATGATGATGTCCTACCGAGTGGGCCCAGAGATACCTCTCCGTGTACACGGAGTGACAAATCCCAGTCTCGATCCGCATAAAACAATAGATACTTTCGGAGATACCTGTAGTGCACCTTTATAGTCACCCAGTTACGTTGTGACGTTTGATACACCCAAAGCACTCCTACGGTATCTAGGAGTTACACGCTCTCATGGTCAAAGGAAGAGATACTTGACATTGGCAAAGCTCTAGCAAACGAACTACACGATCTTTGTGCTAGGCTTAGGATTGGGTCTTGTCCATCACATCATTCTCCTAATGATGTGAACCCGTTATCAACGACATCCAATGTCCATAGCCAGGAAACCATGACTATCTGTTGATCACAACGAGCTAGTCAACTAGAGGCTCACTAGGGACATATTGTGGTCTATGTATTCACACGTGTATTACAATTTCCGGATAATACAGTTATAGCATGAATAAAAGACAATTATCATGAACAAGGAAATATAATAATACTTTTATTATTGCCTATAGGGCATATTTCCAACAATCACCCCCCCCCCCCTTAGACATACTTTTGATCCTACAACGGGCTACTACAAAAATCCTACAAAAAACGTTGTACACCATTTGAAGATAAGTGTTGTCAAACCGCGAAACACCAGAGGTCGAAGAACCGTTCCCAGAGCCCTACAGATCAGTTGACGTTGGAGTTTTTTTTATAAGTTCTCGTGTGTTCCTATCACAATTGATTCCACTTTCATACCAAGTACAAAGCACACATGCATTATCAGTTGGTTGTAAAAATCACGGAATATGAAAGGCCTATTTAAACAAAAAAGAACCAATAAACAAGCAGTGTTATATTAATAAGAAACAAAATCTTTGGTGACAACTCTTAGATTCTAAAATACGGTATTTTTTGCCCATAGGAAAGACAAGCATATGCTCTAGAATTTTCTACTTACCATTACAACTTAAGATAGACAAAGATACGTTCTATAAACCACTGCCAAGTCATTTATTAGAAAATATGCTTAGAGCTCTCTGCTAAGGCATTTAAGAATACCAAAATGCAGTATATACTTAATGAATTTTTTTGGTACCACAAATTAATATGTTGATGTATGTGATATTTCATTTTTCTCTCTCTTGGATCTCAATATATTTGAATGAGTAAAATGATACCAAGGAAACAAGGCATCAAAATAGAATAACTAATGTAATTTCTGTTGCAAATGATGTGAAATTATTTGAAATACATCTTTGATGACTACTGCTAATATTATATAAAAATATTATTTGACTTAAATATTCAGTTTTAATATAAACAAATCAAAATTATTAAGTGTAATAGAAAACTTTATGTCATTAGATAATACAACACAACACAGTCTCGTGTACAAAAGGTAATTATCAACACTACAACTAATTTTTCTTCCTCAATGTATACTTATTTAATCATTTAGCAAATATTTACGGTTTCTAAACCAAATACTTGATTAAGGTGATGCATTCTATTCCGTTGAATAGGTACGCATCAACTACATTTCCTAGGATCACAATGCAAAATTAATCAACTAAATTGGCTAAACAGTCTATAATATGCAAGAATAAGCATATAATGATGGAATTTTCTCAAAAAAACACTTCAAAAAATAATGAATTGCGGGAATTGATATTACCCGTAAATAATAAAGAAAATAAAAAACTAAAATAAAATATAAATAATAATTTTTTCTAAGAAATAATGAATTAGTGGAATTCATATTACCCTTTTCAAGAGAAAGAAAATGAAATGTAAACTAAAATGAAATGAAAATAATTAATTTTTCCAAACAAAAGTGAACTAGTGTCATTGATATTACCCTTGTAAAAGAAAGAAATTAAAAAACTAAAACTAAATCATGGTAATGAAGTTTTCTAATGAAGAATAAATTAATGTCATTGATATTAACCTTCCATAAGAAACAGAATGAAAAATTATAACAAATTTTAAATAGTTAAGGTATGAAAAAAGTTTGAATTAGTGGCATCGGTATTACGCTTACAAAAGATAGCATATGAAACTAAAAGAAAAACAAAATAATGCCAAAAATTGCACAGAATTTCCACAGGAATCACATTTTATTATAATATGCCAGAATAAATATATAGTATCTTTTTTTGCAAAAAACAAATATTGTGAAGAAAGATTGAATTAGTGGCCTTATCATTTTATCCATGGAATCTCTACTTATACAAATCAAAATAATGAAGTTCCTAAGAAATAATGAATTACTAGTAATTATCCATCAAAATAAATAAATAAATAAATATGGAAAATATTCATGCACAAATATGCAAAAAATTGCGGTTTTTATAGTATGAAAGAATAAGCACATAATTATGGAATTTTCAGAAAAAGAATTTTCCTATGAAGGAATGAGTCAGTATCATTGCTATTACCCTTCAAGATAAAAAGTGAAAATAAAACTAGTAAGGAGCTTTAAGAAGAAAGAAAAGCAAAAAATGGCAAAATTTACAAAGGGTTTGCACATAAATTGCTTTTTTATGATATGGAAGAATAATCATAAAATAGTGAAACTTCATTCAAATAAAAGGATTCCTAAGAAGGAATGAATTAATGGCGTTGCTATGCCTTAAAGTAGAAATAAAATGTAATAAAAATAAAAATAAAATAAATAATTTTTCTAAGGAAGAAAAAAATTAATGGCATTGGTATCACCCTTAAGAAGAAAGAAAAATAATAAAAACAAACAACACTAAAATTTGCACATAATATTCACATAAAAATGTGCTTCTCAAAATATGTAAGAATAAACATATAGTTGTGAAATTTTCACAAAAATAATTCCTAAGAAGGAATGAATTAGTGGCTTGATTTTACCCTTGAAGGAAAAAATGAAATAAAAAAAATTAAAATAAGGAACAATGAACTAGTAGTAATAGTATTTCCCTTTAAAGAAGAAAGATAATGAAATTTTTTAAAAGAAACTTGCTCACAACTTCATTCTAGACTTGCACTTTTTATAGTATGCAAACAATAATCATTAATAGTGTTTTCACACATATTGCATAGTATATATGTGAATATAGTTACACTCACCCAACATCCTAAAAATACCCATAAAATAATAATAGAAACCAACTAACAAAGAAAAAAAACAGAAAAAATAAAAATAGAGGAAACAAAAGGAGAGAAATGATGGCTGGATCGCAGTTAATGGGCTTTGGCCCAGTAGCAAATTGACTGACCTAACCTATGGGGTCAGTCGATACAAGCCCAATACAATAAATAGCACAGTCCAGAAAAAAAACAGCATGAATCTCCAAGCAAAAAATCAAAGGCCAAAAAATTGACTAACCCAAATTCAAAATTCAGGCAACTTGCAAGTAGCTAAAGTGGCGAGCAACGCGTGCATGCTGGGAAGTTGAAAGTCTGGTTTTCCCGGGGGATGCGAAGAATTGGGGAGGACGAGAAATGGTGGGCGTCAGTTTTTCATCTGCTCGATCACGTGCACGTGATTTGCATCTAATGGTTGTGGAATCGTTCAGTGCTGTTGTAAAAGAAAAACAGTTGTTCAGAAATTACAATTTTTATTTAACAATTGCCTTTAGTTGAATAATGATTAGAATATTCAAAATAAGCAAATAATACAAACAAAAACGATATTGATATGGAAGATTCTAATAACATTCAATTGGAAAAATAGGGATGTTTCATTATGTTTACGATGCTATGTACTTCCTGTGAATTTTTATAATGGATCTGGTTTTTTTTCAAAACAATACGAATGTATAAAAACCGGCGGAGCAAAGCGAACTCCCACACGCAGATCAAACCTGAATTTGGCGCAACTCCCATTGTTATCAATCCGCATCTTCAAATCGCATCCGTCTTTTTTCTTTTCTTTTGATGGACTGTCTGTCCGGATCAGTGACAGGGCGAGAAAATATCAACAGGGAGCTACGAGGCGCCGTAATCCCGCAACTAGTGACTAACAGGTGATGCCGGGAGAAGTGTTGTGGAGGAAAATGGAGGCAGCAAATTTTAAAGCTAAGCTGTCGCCGGCCCACACGAGTGCCCGTCAGCCAAGAGGAAAAAAAATCAGCCGAGAGCAAGGACAGAGAGGCAGACAGATGGCGGACACGGAGGCGCCCTTCCTGCGGCCCGCCGAGGGCGACGGCGACGAGGCTGCGCCGCTGGCCGGCGTCTCCGACTTCCACGGCCGCCCGGTCAGCCGCGCCGTCTTTGGCGGCTGGCGCTCCGCTCTCTTCGTCGTCGGTACGCACGCGCTCTTCCGTAGTTGGTTCGTTTAACTGCACTAGTAGAAAAAGGGGTTTTTGTCCCGGTTGGTAAGGCCCTTTAGTCCCGGTTTTTAAACCGAGACTAAAGGGTCGGTACTAATGCTTCTCCCCTTTAGTTCCCGCTCTTAGAGCATCTCCAGCCGCGTCTTCAGAAAGGCTTCTCCAGACGTTTTTTTTTGCGTCGGCGCCGAAAAATTGGCCCAGTCGCGTTCCCAGGAGCCCGATTTTCGCCGGCTTGGGCCGAAAACAGCGTCGGTGGACCCAGGCCGATCCCGGCGTGCTGGGGGGCGCCAGAACTATTTTGGCGCGAAACAGCCGCGGGCCCGCCGCGTCAGGGACATGGCTCTCTTCTCGCCCCTTCGTCGTCCTCATCGCCTCGTTTTCCGCGGCGAATCAATGCCAAAGCTGCCGTGCTGTCGCGCCGGTCAGCCTGTGCCATTGATGTCTCACGGGCGGCGCAGTGAAGACCGGATGACGCGCGTCCCTCGCCCTCCCTCGCCCGCCACGCGTACTAACGGCGGCTCGCGCACGGGCGGCGCCTCGGCCTATATAAGACGCGCCCCAGCGCACTCGGCGACTCGCACTCTCTCGCCGTCGTCGTTCCTCCCTCTCCTCTCTCTCGTCGTCTCCAGTTCATCACACCCATGGCCGAGCGCTTCCCAGGCGACGGCGCGGCGGCGAACGGCTTCAGCCGCCGCCATCTTCACGAGAACGAGGCTCGCCTCCTTTTTGAGGCCGAGTACCCGGTTCCACCGGACATGCGGGTGCCCGGGGCGTGGAGGATCAGCGCCGGCGGCGTGCCGGTGCCCCCGGTACCCACCGGCGCGGCGCGGCGTGCGGAGATCGCACGCATCCGCTCGTCCCTGCCGCGTGCGGCGAGGGGCCACGGTACGTCCCCGACAGCCCGCTCTGGGAGCCTTATTTCCGCCGCCGTCACGCCGAATAGCTCGAGGCCACCAACGGCGTCGAGCCCTCCGGCAGGCTCAACGCCGTCGGCCGACGTCGGTGGTGGGGCGTGCCCGGGCGCACGTTGGAGGCCGTCCTCGAGTACATCGAGGGCGGCAACACGTCGCGCCTCGAGTACCCCCGCTCCCCCGTCCTTCCCACGCCGCCGGGGAAGCTCCTGGACCCCAAGGCGCATGGAGACCGGGGGGTCCTCCTCCTCGTCCGGCGGCTCCCCCTGCCTCCACCTCCGCCCCGTCAAGCCGGAGCCCCAGGGCACGCCTGTCAGCGCGCGCACCCGCAGCTCCGGCGTCCGCATCGGCGACAACGCCTCCCCCACCGGCCGCTTCGTCCTCGTCGAGCCCAAGCCGGAGCCCGGCCTCCCCGCGGAGTACGAGGAGATAGTCCGGCGTGGCTTCTCCGATGAGGACGCCCTGCGGTGGGCGCGGGACGACTACCTCCGCAACGAGATGGTCCAGCAGCGCCGGGCCTTGGAGGAGATCGCCGCCCGCAAGCGTGGGCGCGAGGACGAGCACGGCGTCGTGGTCCTCGACAGCGACGACGACGCCGCCGCCCCCCGGACCGTCCAACCCGTTGCGCCAACCGGGGGAGGGATGCAGCAGGGACGGCGGAGGCGTCGGCGGGGGCGACGACGACGACGACGACGGCGGTGACTACACGCGGTTCTACAGCCTCCTCGGCATGTAGAACCGCGTGGGCGGGCGGCGAGGGAGACGGCGGGGGTAGCCCGCGGTAGTTTTTCTTTTTTTGTAAAATATGTTTAAATTTGAACGAACTCGAACGTGTTTGCGTTGTGTTTGCGCCGAATTTAAACATTTTAAAAACCCATGGGGGGCCGCGACTGGGGGGCATCACACCCCCAATGCGCGGTTTAGCGCCGGTGCGCCCTCAGGGGGCGATTTTTTGCCCCTCCTGGGGGGCCAACGGCTGGAGATGCCCTTACACGAACCGGGACTAAAGGGCGCGACCATGTGGAGCTCCACCTTTAGTCCCGGTTGGTAACACCAACCGGGACTAAAGGAAATTTTATGATTTTTTTGAATTTTTTTTGAATTTTGTTTGAATTTTTTTTATTTTCAAATTTCTGAACTATTTTAACCTCTAGTGTGTAATCACCACCTCTCATAACTGCTCAATTTATCCTCTAATCACCCCTCATCATTCCAAATCATCTAACTTCCCGAACGGTCACCCATCCTCCCACTCCCCCAGCCTGAGCATGCTTAACTTCCGGGTTCTATTCTTTCTCGTTTCCAAGTTTGCACTTGTTATTTTCCTGACAATAGTAAGATGTCAATCCTATTAACCTTCATGAATTTTGCTTGAGCATGAAGTGACACATTTCACTGTTTGAGTTTGAAACTATTGTTTTAAAAAATAATAATTATTTAGTAACACTAATATTTCTTGAATAATTAGTTTGACCATTGTTTGACCACAGTTTGACCAGATTTGACCAAAATTCAAAATAACTGAAATAATTATTTAGTAACACTAATATTCTAGAATAATTAGTTTGACCAGATTTGACTAGTAATTTTTTCAATTTTTTCCACTCTAGATCTTAAAAGCCCCGTAACTTTTTTTCGGTTAGTTTTTTGAAGATTTTGAAAATGTTTAACGGGGTTCCCGGTTCCCCCTGTTAAATTCGGATGTAACTTTTCGAGTAGATGATTTTTCATATAAAAAACTTTAACTGGGACTAATGCCTTAGCCGCACGAACCGGGATAAATGCTCACATTAGTCCCGGTTCTTGACTGAACCGGGACTAATGTGAAAACTGCCCTGGACCAAAGCCCTGTTTTCTACTAGTGCTGCCATCTCTCCGACTCATGGCTGGGGTGATACCGCTCCATCATCCTCTACGTCCTGGTAACTAAATCGTTCTCCACCTTCCCCGTTCTGTTTTTACACCATCACCATGTTCATACGGCTGTTAGATGGTTCTAAGAACAACTCAGTAAATCATCATTTTTTTCACTGTTTCGCTGCATCATCATTGGCACGTGGTTGTGAGACAAGAAAATATCTATTCGTCGGCATGCCAACGCTAGCTGGAATGGAAGATGTGCAATCAACCAACCAAGTAATGCTAGCTTATTAGGTCCACCTCAAAGAATCGTAGCTGATGTCCGACTTTGAACCATGTAGTACGGTATTATTGTACCCAAGTTATTAATCGATTAACACTTGTCTTTTTCATCGCTTGACCATGTCTGAAATTGACATTTTTCTTCTAGCTAATAATTGGTGGAATTTTGCTCATGGTTTTCCAAATTACCATATTATTTAAGCACATCTACTTCTGGGTGCTGAAAAGGGGTAATTTTTGGATTGGATTTCACAGGGGGAGATGTAGTGAGGTCTTTTATTGTTCTTTTCATTCATGCAAACGCAACATGCTCTCACATCCCTTAACATGGTCAAATATCATAGTACTCCCTCTGTAACTTAATATAAGACGTTCTTTTGACACTATAATAGTGTCAAGAACATCTTATTTTTAGTTACGGAACTCATGATTTTCTTCAAGGACTTGGCTGTAATTTTTTATTCTTGTATAAAAGTTTTTGTCGTAGTTGTTTTTAATATACGGCCTTTGGCCATTTTTGTAAAAGAAAACCTATGCTTTTGATTTGCCTACATATTAGAGTAAATCGTGATGGAGACCATATATGTGTTATATATCGCATGTTTTACTGAACTTCAGGTTATTCACCACGTTGCAATAGTCAGTAGATCATGATTTTATATCTTCAAATCATGATGTCAACCAGGTTCAATTATGTAGGACTTTCTTTAAGTTTGTCTCTCGACATTAAGGGAGTCCAAAAATGATTTTAAAGAATTTCTTGGCCGTAGAAAATTTCTCCTAGTTTTGATTTGTCCTTTTCATGATTAAAAGTTAAGAAACACTAACCAAGTAAAAACTCTGTGCATCCATGCAAGGATACGGCATGATCACCGTAGCGGCTATTCTCTCGGCGCAACGCTCGTCACCGGCCGGCGACATCCATTCTTCTTCTGGCCCTTCGTCGCTACAGGCGGCCTTCTTCTATTCCTCGCTCCACCTCATCGCCCTCGCACAAGGCGCCGACAAGCCGTGCGCCTTGGCCTTCGCGGCAGACCAGTTTGACCCCCGAGTACCCCAAGGAGCGCGCATCCCGTAGCTCCCTCTTCAACTAGTGGCACTAGTAGAAAACAGAGCTTTGGTTCGAGCCTGGCCAGCCCATTAGTCCTGGTTCAGTCATGAACCGGGACCCATGGGGGCATACATCCCGGTTCGTGAGCCCAGGGGGGCGGCCGGGGCCTCGTGGGCATTGGTCCCGGTTCGTCTGGACCCATTTGTCCCGGTTCCTGGCACGAACCGGGAACAAATGGACTCGCCCCTGACCCACATACATTGGTCCCGGTTCATGGCTAGAACCGGGACAGAAGGTGGAGATTTAGTCCCAGTTCCAGCCATGAACCGGGACAAATGAGCTGCCTATCACTACAAGAAATATGTCAACTAGTGACCTTCTGTTAGTGATCCTGGAAGAATTGGTCATAGATCTATGACCATTTGAGACCAATTGGTCAAAAGCTGTTCGGGGGGCTCCAAACCCTAAACCATTGCGACCATTTTGGTTAGAAAGGTCATAATTTCCTTACATGAAATGGTCATAAAGCAAACAGCGCCAGTGCGCTGCCTTATTTCTAGTTGTTAACGACCATTATAGATGGTCATACCCTTGTAAGTTGTGGTGGGTTGCGATGACTAGGCTCCATCTCATCAGTTTCGCCTATGTGTCATGTCCATGTGTCAATTTTTACCCTAGGTTGTGAAGCAACCTATATTTCTGTTATTCCAAAAATTCCAAAAAAATTCTCATAAATTTTTTGGATCATATCTTCATCAAATATGTCAAAAACCTTCCTTGCCTAGTTCAAAAATAATTCAACAATATTCATTTTCCTATTCTGTTCAGAGTAGCACTTTGTGAAGGAAGTACCACTTTGGCATGTCCAAATAGTATCCATTTTCTACAGTGCTTTCCTATGCCCAAATAACCATCCTCCACCAAATGCCAGCTCAATCCATTCATTATTTTGAGCCCAGCTTCAACATTCATATTTATGTCCAGTGTGGTACTTTGCAAAGCAAGTACCACCTAGGCTCCTCCTTTTAAGCTGAAAATTTGTGAAGACGGTCTTCTTAGTAACTGATCATCCTCAGCCAAACTCATGCCCATTAGCCATGTACATTTCCCGTACTGCTAATCAAACACCTGGCTGCTAATTCATGTTTGAGCATCGATCGGTCTCCTCGTGAGAATCTTATGTTGTAATTTTCTTCCAAGCACCTACCTGGGGAGTGCCCAACCCACTAGACATGCCTAGGCCACCCAGAACAGATGGCAACGCCACGGTCACGCGGTGACCACGCGGCGGGCATGCGAGTTTACGCGCTCTAGAGTTGGGGCCCTCGGCCACCGCCCAAACCTCGACGTACTGCCACCAAACCATGTATTTATGATTAAATAGGTACTTATGTAACTATAAATGATTTTTGGAAAAAATAAATAGCAAACTATGAGGCAGGTGTAGTTCAAATTTGACCCGCTTCCAACTAAATCGGCGGAAAATTGTCTTTTTCATGAGAGGTGGATCAAAACTTTTTACACCCAACCATTTTGTCAATTGTGCATTAAATATGTCCTAGTATTTTAAAAAATTGATTTGGTCCAATTTTGCAACAATTATTTGGTAGGTCCTTCACAAAAAAACTCATTTTAGGCACACAGAAAATGGAAAATGGATTTTTCGTCCAAAGAAAATGAAAACTTCCTTAGGTAACATTGTTTGCCATTCCAATATGCACCCTTGTGCACAATATGAGATTATTTGAACAAACTATGCCATGAATGTGGCCATAAGATTGATCATTTGGCTCGAAAGCCATTGATCTCCACAAGTGATAGCTCGTTTCTGAGAACACTTTTTAAAAATAATTGCCGTATTACAAGTTTGTTATTTTTCCTGGGAACTTGGCCACATATAATGACACAATGCGAAGGTTTCCCAATTTTTTCATTTTTTTGAATTTTTTATGCCCGTTTCAAAATGTGGTCAAAACGGCGGGAATGACCGTTCCTAGCTAGTGGTTGAATCTTGGATTTTTTTGTGTTTCTCTGATTAAATAGATACTTATGTACCTATAAATGAATTTTGGATAAAATAAATAGCTAACTATGAGGCAGCTGCAGTTCTAATTTGACCCGCTTCCACCTGAATTGGCGGAAATTTGTCTTTTTCACGAGAGGTAGATCAAAACTTTCTGCACCCCACCATTTTGTCATTTATGCATTAAATATATCCTAGTATTTTAGTAAATTGATTTGGTCCAATTTTGCAACAATTATTTGGGAGGTCCTTCACAAAAAAACCTCCTTTTGGGCACTCGGAAAATGGAAAATTGATTTTTAGTCCAAAGAAAATGAAAAATTTCTTAGGCAACATTGTTTGCCATTCCAATATGCACCCTTGTGCACAATATGATATCATTTGAACAAACTATGCCATGAATGTGGCCATAAGATTGATCATTTGGCTTGAAAGCCATTGATCTCCACACGTGATAGCTCGTTTCTGAAAACACTTTTTTAAAATAATTGCCGTATTACAAGTTTGTTATTTTTCTTGGGAACTTGGCCACATATAATGACACAAATGCGAAGGTTTCCCAATTTTTTTTATTTTCTTTGAATTTTTTATGCCCGTCTCAAAATGAGGTCAGAATGGCGGGAATGACCGTTCCTAGCAAGTGGTTGAATCTTGGAATTTTTTTGTGTTTGTCTAATTAAATAGATACTTATGTACCTGGAAATGATTTTTGGAAAAAATAAATAGCAAACTATGAGGCAGTTGCAGTTCAAATTAGAACCGGTTCCAGCTGAATCGACGGAAATTTGTCTTTTTCACGAGAGGTGGATCAAAACTTTTTACACCCAACCATTTTGTCAATTGTGCATTAAATATGTCCTAGTATTTTGGAAAATTGATTTGGTCCAATTTTGCAATTATTTGGGAGGTCCTTCACAAAAAAACCACCTTTTGGGCACTCGGAAAATGGAAAATGGATTTTTCGTCCAAAGAAAATGAAAACTTCCTTAGGCAACATTGTTTTCCATTCCAATATGCACCCTTGTGCATAATATGAGATCATTTGAACAAACTATGCCATGAATGTGGCCATAAGATTAATCATTTGGTTCTAAAGCCATTGATCTCCACACGTGATAGCTCGTTTCTGAGAGAACTTTTTTAAAATAATTGACGTATTACAAGTTTGTTATTTTTCCTGGGAACTTGACTACATATAATGACACAATGCGAAGGTTTCCCAATTTTTTGATTTTTTCTGAATTTTTTATGCCCGTTTCAAAATGTGGTCACAACAGCGGGAATGACCGTTCCTTGCTAATGGTTGAATCTTGGAATTTTTTGGTGTTTCTCTGATTAAATAGATACTTATGTACCTAGAAATGATTTTTGGAAAAAATAAATAGCAAACTATGTGGCAGATGCAGTTCAAATTTGACCCGCTTCCAACTGAATCGGCAGAAATTTGTCTTTTTCATGAGAGGTGCATCGAAACTTTTGACACCTAACCATTTGGTCAATTGTGCATTATATATGGCCTAGTATTTTAGAAAATTGATCTGGTACAATTTTGCAACATATATATGGTAAGTCCTTCACAAAAAAACTTATTTTGGGCACTCAAAAAATGGAAATTTGTTTTTTCATACAGAAGAAATAAAAACTCCCTTTGTCAATGTTGTTTGCTATTCTAAGATGTAAAATTGTGCAAAATATGACATCATTTGAACAAATATTTGATAGGTCTTTCACAAAAGAACACATTTTGAGCATTGAAAAATGAAATGAAAAATTTGTATGTATCAATCATGACCAATTTATATGGTCAAAAAATCTTCAAATTATTTGGTGCGCTCTGATTGCTCCATAGGCATATCACGCGGATCATGCATCAACCACCGTCGGATGCTTCTGGATCCAACGGCTGCCCTCACCCCCTCACCCTCTCACCCAAACCCTAACTTCCCCGATCCACTCTCCCTCTCTCGTCCCACAGCCGCCACCCTCGCTCCTCCTCCGTCTCAATCTTTCGATCCCCAACCACCCAGCCGCTGCCGCCATCCTCCGTCCTCTCCCCCAACCCCGCTCGCCGACAACCGCTCCCCTCCCCTTCTCTCCCACGACCGCGGTCAGATTCACGCTCGTCCCTTCCAGATCGCAGCCGCCACCTCCTACCTTCCAGATCGCGGCCACACCAACCCTCATCGCCCTTTCCCCAAACACTACCTTCGCGAAGCTTCCATGAACTTCGCGCTCGCCGACCGCCCCTCCCCCGCGCAATCTGGCTCCAGGGACGACGGCAGCACCTACTCGCGCCTCCTCCACGCGGAGCTCTTCAGGGGCGACGCCTCCCCCGGCGGCGACAGGCAGGCTCCAACAACCTCTTCCGCTTCAAGATGGACTGCTCCTCCGCACCCTTCTCCCCCTTCACCGAGAAGCTGGACTACGCTAGCGATGCCGGCTCCCCCACCCCCAAGAAGGCACCCCGCAAGGTCCCCAAGATGCCCCACAAGGTTCGATCCGCCCGCCCGCCCATTCCCGCAAACACCACGCGCGCACCGAATTCTTTGATCTCCGATCTACTACTAACTGGTGTGTGGTCGTCGCCGGCGTGCAGGTGCTGGACGCGTCGTCCCTGCAGGACGACTTCTACCTGAACCTCGTCGACTGGTCCTCGCAGAACATGCTCGACGTCGGCCTCGGCACCTACGTCTACCTCTGGTCCGCATCCAGCAGCAAGGTGCGTTGCTTTCTTTCTTTCTTTCTTGCATCTTCTTGTTGCATCCATGGATCACGCTCAGGTCAGATTGCTAATGGCACCGTCGTCCAGGTCACCAAGCTGTGCGATCTAGGGCCGACGGACAGCATCTGCGTCGTGCACTGGATGCGCAAGGGCTCCTACCTCGCCGTCGGCACCAGCCTTGGAGACGTCCAGGTTTGATCTTCAACCGATGCACATTGCAACAAAATCTCACAATGTAGTCCATATTCGTCAAAGGATTCAGAACTGTTTGGTTCACGACTTATCAAAATTGATATCACTGATGCACATTGGAAGAAAATTTCATAGCACACAAGATTAGAGAACTGAAAGCTGTTAGTGTGTGATTGTTAAAAGATAAGTACCAATGTTTAAGGGGTGTAGTCCACTAATAAGTTTCACATACTATCATGTGCGATGCGTCGAAATAAGAACCATAAATGAGGTATTGATCTGCTGCATTAAACACTGGTGTACAAGCAGTAATAAGTTTCCCATACTACCTTTTGCAGGTTAGAGTATGACACGATTGGCACTAGTGTAAAAGCAGTTGTTGTTCATCTGGGAGCAGCACTTGTAAAGGTGAGTAACTAGTCGTTGATTCTTAGCACCATGATTGACATGCCCAAACAATCCACCATTCATTGGTCTGTCATTGCTTGAGAAACTTTTTAGTTGTTTGATCAATGTGCTCTTGCCAACTACTTAACTTATACAATTAATATGTTCTTTGGAGTGACCACTCAACTAGTCTTTTTACTTTATCTAAAATCCATGTACCAGTTTTGAGAGCAAACTGGTTGCCGAGGGTTGTATGCCATTCAGCAGGATTTTTTTGTCTTCAAAATTCCATGAGTTATTAAAAGGTTGTAAATGGCATCTCAATTTTTCATGGTTTGTACTAGTTATCTTCCCTGTTATGCAGTTCAGTTTGTCCAAAAATCACAGTACAAGTTGAAGCTTGTCATCCTGATATTGTCAGCTTAGCCTGTTTGTTATTCTTGTCACGGATGCAATACTTCGATTTATTTCCAGCTGCAATTTAACCTTATATTGACTACCATTGATCTATTGGACATGTTTGGGGTTTCAGGCTGGGCTTTTGCTGATTCAGTCCTGCACTGGCTGGCACCTCTCTAGATCGGGGCACGAGGGCTTGAATTTATTTGGGAGTACATATTCCAAGGACTTGAAGCAAATGCCAATCTTGTAATGCTACTATATAGTGTGAAAAATATAATGTCAGGTTCCTTGTTTATATTACCCTAATTTCAGAAGATTTAATTTTGTACTTCTGCAGGTGATGACCCTCTCCCTTGCTGCATTAGGATCCTTCATGTGGCCGAGGAAGAACAAACCTAGGACTTTAATTCCAATAATTTATGCATGTGCTCTGCTTCTGGCATCAATGCCATCTATCACCAGGTAATCCCGTTTCTATAATGCTGCAGTAATCCTCAAAAAGAATAATTGTCATGCTCCAAAATATGTTGATGTTCTTATACTGCTAGATGTTGGCAAATTGTGTCAATCTATGTACATTGGCTTTATTCCTACCTCCTACACTTGCTCAATACGGATCTAAGAAAAATATATCCATCCACAAACATTTCTGCTATATCACTTTTGACCTACTGTCATTCTTGTCAAAAATTTCACTACATTCCCATCATGTTAACTCGGTGCATCTCTCCTATCCATGGAATATCCTTAGTTACAAGTCAGTTTTATTTGCTTCAAGTATATTTCTAGTAGTACATCACAACACAGAGTTGTTTTTTTGTTTTACTGTATCACATACACCTCTAAGATCATTGATGTGAGATTTTCACTGTTTGTTAATACTAGTAGATCACAATACAGAGCTGTTTATTTGTTTTACTGTATGGAAGGCTGATTTGATTTGATTCACATTTGACATCTCTGTCTACACTTCCAGACTATTTTTGACTTAAGTATGTCGGCTTTAGAGTTTCTGCAGAACTCTGAAGTAGATATTGTCAATCTTGTGTGCCAGCAACATATTTCATATAGCTGCCTCGATTTCACAACATGGGCTTTCTTTTGAAATTTCTTTGACTACGTAGTGTAGATAAATAAATACTCTTAGTAGACTGGATTTGAGACATTCTAGTTTATTTGGTAGACGAAATTCAGTTTAGATTCTGAATTTGTTGAATATGTGACAATTCCTTCATTCTCAAGTGCAATAGATCCTTTGTGGTAGTAAGAATTCATATTATTGTGATGTCTACTCCTGTTTAAGTTTTTCATTCTCATTGTTCTGACTGGTTACCATTTTGGTTTGCAGAAAGGTACCAAGAGGGTGCATTTTGTCAGGAACTTGACTAGGGAGGTCGCTGGGTTTGCTCCGTATGAGAAGCTTATCACTGAGCTTCTCCATCTCCCTCTCGTCTTCCTTTGCTCGCTATTGCTGCTCCGAATTATACATGTTGGCAAAAATATGTCCCTGTTTCGTCAGTACTATGCACTGCTATATTTATGTGGTTGTCTTGTGTGCATCTTATTTTGAAACCAAGTGAGACACCTCCATCCCCTACATCTTGGCGATCCCTCTAGTAGTGTATATTTGAGTTGCTCTCACTACCTCCTGCCCCAAGATTTGTAATTGCCTTTGTTGCCTGCTTATTTAATTAATTAAAACTGCATGTGTGCGTGTAAGTATGGCTGTGAGAACGAGATCAATGGTGCCTTCCACCAAACAGATTGAACTTTTAATGCTTGCTATGCATGCTTGTGTACCTATTACTTGTTTTTTTTATTATCCTTGATTATTATCAATTGTTGTATTGTAGACTTAAAATTGTGGTGGTTCCTCTTTTACGGAAGCTCAAGTGTGAAGTGTGAAGTCTAGAAGTGTGAAGCCGTGAAGTCCTACTGAGTGAACATTAGCATACTATAGCATATCTGTGCTGTAAAGATTGTAATATAGACTTATTTAGTGGTATATTTGATGAATTTATGTGTTCTTTGTTCTTTTTGAAATATTGATTATGTATGTGATTTGAAAACTTGTGAAATGGAAACTTAACAGTGGGGCCACTTACGAAAATAATCTGTCTAATTTGTACATTTCTGACATGTGGGACCTATTTGATAGATGAAATTGACAAGTGGGCCCCATCTGACTAGTGGGACCAGTTTGAATGTATAATGGCTGAAACTGGAAAAATAAATATACTATAAAAGGCCATGGCCCAGAAAATAAAAAGGCCAAATTGTTGGGCCAGTCACATGTAACCTAGCGAAAATTAACAGAAAAATAAATATTAAAAAGGCTGAATTGTTGGGCTCGGCCCATATAGACACCGAATCGGACCGGGCTGAATCTTGTCAATGACCTTTTCAATTGGTCGCAATTTTGCCATGTCAGATTGCCACATCGGATCCGACGTGGCCTGGGCAGACAGCCAGTGACCAAAACAAAAGGTCATGGGTTCAACGACCTTCTGTGAGAAGGTCGTTAATTTCAGTTTACGACTGCCAGCTTTTGACCTTCAGTTTTTGGTCACAAAAAGGTCGCAAATGAAAAACTACGACCTTTCAGCGGCCAATACTGAGGGTCACAAGTTGACATATTTCTTGTAGTGTATATATACCCCATCGCCGCAGCAGAGCACTCCATAGTGCTTTGTTTTTTCTGGCCGGCGAGGGGACGACATTTGGGTGCTCTAGCTCACCACCTATGCACATGAGGTGTTCGATGAAATGCCCGAGCCACACTAGTTAAGCTTTCTACTCTCGAAGCTCGACCTCCAAGCTCCATTTCCCTCGAGATTTACATAGGTTTAGCGGTCCGTCACGTCCCGTCCCCGTCTTCACCGCCGTCGATCGCCTGCGCCGATCTCGTCGCCGGCACCACCATGGTGAGCCTCTTGTTCTTATCTTCTTTCTAAAAGAAAAAATATTCTTACTTTAGATAGATACTTGTCTAATTTTCTTACTTTTATTATTGCTTGTTATTATATAGTGCGATGGTTCTGGTTTCCGCCCCTGTCGGCCCTCGTCCTGTCTATGATTCGGATGTGGTATACAGTATCTTTTTATAACTATTTGGTTCATTTATTGTTTATGACAATCATGCCGACCAATGTGACATAGATTTTATTTATGTAGGAGGTAGTTGAACTGGAAATTCCAACCGACCCTATTGTCGAGAGGTTAAATTTAGTTGAAGAAGAAAATAATTACTTGAAGGGAAAATTAAAAAATTTGAGGAGGAGAAGATGATATTGGACTTGCATGTTGCGGATGTCGTCGATGATCACAAGATCAAGATGGATGCAATGCGGTTGAAGATTAGAAAGATTAGAAAATATGCCATTCATACCGAGGCTTGGTATCATTATGCCATTGGATTAATTGTTACCTTGATTGTGATTATGATCACATTTGTTGTTGCATTGAAAGGTTTTACATAGTTCCATTGTATGGTTTAACTAGATGCTCTGGAGAGCTATATGTTCTTCAATTTGAACTATGTATGTACTTTGGTTTTAATGTGATGATGAACTACTATTGATTTGGTCACTTATCTATCCATGTGAACCTGTAATGGTTTTTGACACACATAATTATATATAATGCACGCAGATGAACCGGTAATGGATGTACAGTGACAGACACACATAATTATGTTTCTCGAAGTCGTTGAGGCTAACCCTCTCAACTTTTTAGCACATGCTATACAATGCCAACTTTCAACCTTTTCAGAGTTCATTTGAAATGCTTTTCAATTTTAGGGTCTTATAGCTCAAAATAATCAGTAAATGCATGAAAAATAACAAATGAAGTCAGAAAGGGTTGAAAATTGATGATGTGGCTTTGAATGGTGCATTTTGAACACAGGAAAAGTCTGGAGTTCAAATAAGTTCAAAAAAATGAAATCCCTTTGTAACAGACGAGTTTCCGTATGAAACCCTGATACTTCGAAAGAGATTGTCCATTTTGTACACGAAGTGCATCCATTTTTTGCCGTAACCCTCTCTACTTTCTTGCACATGCTATGTGGGTGAAATGATGATACCATGCTGATACGTCTCCAACGTATCTATAATTTTTGATTGCTCCATGCTATATTATCTACTGTTTTGGACTATATTGGGCTTTATTTTCCACTTTTATATTATTTTTGGGACTAACCTATTAATCGGAGGCCCAGCCAAGAATTGCCATTTTTTTTGCCTATTTCAGTGTTTCGGAGAAACAAAATATCAAATGGAGTCCAAACAGAATAAAATCTTCGGGAACGTGATTTTCTCACCGAACGTGATCCAGGGGACTTGGACCCTACTCCAAGGAGTCAAAGAGGCGGTCACAAGGGTGCCCCCCCCTAGGGCACGCCCCCTTGCCTCGTTGGCCCCTCGGTGCTCCACCGACATACTCCTTCCTCCTATATATACATACGTACCCCCAAACGATCAGAACGGGAGGCAAAAACCTAATTCCACCGCCGCAACTTTCTGTATCCACGAGATCCCATCTTCACTAGTAGAAAAAGGGTCAAACATGAAGCACATTAGTGTCGGTTTGAATTTGAGCTGGCACTAATGTGTATATTAGTGCCGGTTCCAATGGCTAGCCGGGCCGCTGTCATTAGTACCGGTTCGTGGCGAACCTTTAGCACCGGTTCGTGCCACGAACCGGTACTAAAGTGAGTGGTGGCAGGATGTTGTCAGTCCGGGGCCCCTCCAGCACCTTTAGTACCGGGTCGTATCACGAACCGGTACTAAAGGTCGTCCTACATAGACCCTTCGTCCCCCGAGCTCACTCTGTCCTTCCCCTTTCCCCTCTCCTCTTTCTGTTCTTTTCCCTCTTCCTCTCAAGCTCATCACACATTTTGCCCAAGATTTGAAGGCCCCCATCCATTCAAATGATCACAAAGGTTAGCAACTCTTTCCTTTCATCTCTCATTGCTAGATTAGCTCGTGCAATGCTTTATATAGTGATTGATTTTTGAGTTCAGTAATTTGGGAGGAATTATATATATGTGCTAGTATTTGATTTATATGCAATTTGAGGTCAAAAATAACACTTAGTTTTGCATATGTAGGTGTGGTTTACTTACTACCTTCTAAATCTCCGTCGTAACCACCGTCGATCGCTCGCAACGTCCCGTCGCCGACACCACCTTGTGGTGTGCCTCTTGTTCATGAAGTTTTATATAAAAAATGATGTTTGTGTGATTTGGATATATAGTTACTCATATAATTATCTTACCCATACGTTGTTTGTTATACATAGTGCCATGGTTTTGATATCCGTCCCCGTCGGCCCTTGTCCGGGTTATGATTCGGATGTGGTATATTCTCTTTTAAAACTATTCATTGCATTTCGTGTTTATGACAAATTATGCCCATTAAGTTGACATAGATATTTGTATGTAGGAGGTAGTTGAACCCGAAATTCCAACCGGCCCTATTGTCTAGAGGTTAAATTTAGTTGAAAGAGAAAACAAAGATTTGAAGGAAAAATTAAAAAGAATTGAGGGGGAGAAGATGGAATTGGAGTTGCATGTTGCCAATGTCGTCGATGATCACAAGATTAAGATGGAGAAAATGCGCTTGAAGATTAGAAAGATTAGAAATTATGCCATTCATAGTGAGGCTTGGAATCATTATGCTGTTGGATCAATGTTACCTTAGTTGCGATCTTGATCGCATTTGTTGTTGCATTTAAATTCTTTAGCTAGAGAGTTATTTGTTTGTTGCATTGAAGTGTTGTATGCTCTTTATGTATGAACTTTATGTATTGTATTAATTTGATGTTTTCGGTGCTGTGTATTGAAGATGAGCCGGCAATGGATGTACGATGACCGATGCTCTCTCGAGTTCATTAATGGCGTGCGTACTTTTCTGCTTGCGATTGAGGCAAACAAGCGAGCGGATGGTTTTATGCATTGTCCATGTGCTGGCTGTAAGAATGGTCGCAATTACTCTACGTCAAGAACCATTCACGTCCACCTATTTGAGTCCGGTTTCATGCCCCACTATAATGTTTGGACCAAGCATGGAGAAAGAGGGGTTATGATGGAAGACAATGAAGAAGAAGAGGACGACGACAACTATCCTGGCCATGGGTTCCCTGAATACGATGATACAACAATGAGGGAAGAAGCTGAGTCGGTAATGCAGGAAGAAGCTGAGCCGGCAATGCGGGAAGAAGCTGAAGAAGAGGCATCGGATGAGCCCGTTGATGATCTAGGTTGGGCCATTGCCGATGCAAAGAGAAACTGCGCAAGTGATTTGGAGAAGAAGAAGTTGCAGCGCATGTTAGAGGATCACAAAAAATTGTTGTACCCGAATTTCGAAGGTGAGAAGAAAAAGCTGGGCACCACACTGGAAGTGCTGCAATGGAAGGCAGAGAATGGTGTATCTGACAAGGGATTTGGAAAGTTGCTGGTAATGATAAAGGATATGCTTCCAAAGGACAACGAATTGCCCGAGAGTACGTACCAAGCAAAGAAGGCTGTCTGCCCTCTAGGGTTAGAGGTGCAGAAGATACATGCATGCCCTAATGATTGCATCCTCTACCATGGTGAGTACGAGGATTTGAACGCTTGCCCGGTATGCGGTGCATTGCGCTATAAGATCAGTCGCGATGACCCTGGTGATGTCGAGGGCGAGCGCCCCAGGAAGAAGATTCCTGCCAAGGTGATGTGGTATGCTCCTATAATACCACGGTTGAAACATTTGTTCCAAAACAAAGAGCATGCCAAGGCTATGCGATGGCACAAAGAAGACCGTAAGAAAGACGAAAAGTTGAGAGTACCCGCTGACGGGTCGCAGTGGAGAAAAATCGAAAGAAAGTACGGGAAGGAGTTTGCAGATGACGCAAGGAACATATGGTTTGGTCTAAGCGCGGATGGCATTAATTCTTTTGGGGAGCAGAGCAGCAACCATAGCACCTGGCCTGTGACTCTATGTTTGTATAACCTTCCTCCTTGGTTGTGCATGAAGCGGAAGTTCATTATGATGCCAGTGCTCATCCAAGGCCCTAAGCAACCCGGCAACGACATTGATGTGTACCTAACGCCATTAGTTGAAGAACTCTTACAACTGTGGAATGGAACAGGTGTACGCGCGTGGTATGAGCACATGGGGGAAGAATTTGACCTAAAGGTGTTGATGTTCAGGACCATCAATGTTGGCCTGCTCTCAGTAACCTTTCAGGACAGACAAACAAGGGATACCGCGCATGCACGCACTATTTGCACGATACCGACAGTATATATTTGGCTAATTGTAAGAAGAATGTGTACCTTAGACATCATCGATTTCTTCCGAGCGGGCATCCCGTAAGAAAGAAAGGCAAGCATTTCAAAGGTGAGGCGGATCACCGGACGAAGCCTCGCCACCGTACTGGTGCTGATGTAGATGATATGGTCAAGGATTTGAAGGTGGTCTTTGGAAAGGGTCCTGGTGGACAACCTGTTCCGAATGACGCTGACGGACGCGCACCCATGTGGAAGAAGAAATCTATATTTTGGGACCTGCCCTATTGGAAAGACCTAGAGGTCCGCTCCGCAATCGACGTGATGCACGTGACGAAGAATCTTTGTGTGACCCTGCTTGGCTTCTTGGGCGTGTATGGGAAGACAAAAGATACACCTGAGGCACGGGAGGACCAACAACGTATGCACGGAAAAGACGGCATACATCAGGGTCATGCAAGCTACGCTCTTACCAAAGAAGAGAAGGAAATCTTCTTTGAATGCCTGCTTAGTATTAAGGTACCGTCTGGCTTCTCGTCGAATATAAAGGGAATAATAAACATGGAGAGAAAAAGTTCCAGAACCTAAAGTCTCATGACTGCCACGTGATTATGATGCAACTGCTTCCGGTTGCATTGAGGGGGCTTCTACCGGAAAACGTTCGATTAGCCATTGTGAAGCTATGTGCATTTCTCAATGCAATCTCTCAGAAGGTAATCGATCCAGAAATCATACCAAGGTTAGAGAATGATTTGGTGCAATGTCTTGTCAGTTTCGAGTTGGTGTTCCCACCATCCTTCTTCAACATCATGACGCACGTCCTAGTTCACCTATGCGAAGAGATTAACGTTTTGGGTCCTGTATTTCTACACAATATGTTCCCCTTTGAGAGGTTCATGGGAGTCTTCAAGAAATATATTCATAACCGTGCTAGGCCAGAAGGAAGCATCTCCAAGGGCCATGAAAATGAGGAGGTCATTGAGTTTTGTATTGACTTTATTCCTGACCTTAAGCCGATTGGTGTTCCTGAATCGCGACATAAGGGCAGACTGGATGGAAAAGGCATGCTAGGAGGGGAACAAATAATATGTATGGACGGACATTCTCTCACTGAAGCACACTACACAGTTCTATAGAATTCCGCCTTGGTGGCTCCGTATATGGATGAACACAAGAATTTTCTACGCTCCAAACACCCGGAGCGGTCTGATGACTGGATTACACGTGAACAAACCAGGAGTTTCGCCAGCTGGTTGCAGACACGTACCATGCATGACACCTCTATTGAAGATGACATGTACTTGCTGTCCCAGTTACCATCTTCGAATATAATGACTTTCAAAGGGTACGAGATAAATGGTAATACATTTTACACGATCGCCCAAGATAAGAAGAGCACCAACCAAAACAGTGGTGTCCGCTTTGATGCAGAAACCAAGACATGAAAGGAAACATATTATGGTTATATACAGGACATATGGGAACATGACTATCGACGTGGTTTGAAGGTCCCTTTGTTTCGGTGCAAATGGGTCAATATGACACGAGGCAGCGTAACGGAAGACCCGCAGTACGGAATGACAACAGTGGATCTCAAAAATCTTGTGTATGCAGACGAACCATTCGTCCTAGCCAATGATCTAGCACAGGTTTTCTATGTGAAGGACATGTCTACCAAGCCAAGAAAAAGAAAAGATAAGGAAGCGAATGCATCGTACGATGAGCCAAAGCGGCACATAGTTCTTTCTGGGAAGAGAAACATCGTGGGGGTGGATGACAAGATAGACATGTCAGAACATTATGAAAAGTTTGATGAAATTGCTCCATTCACAGTGAATATTGATCCGAGCATCCCGTTAAATGATGAAGATTTTCCATGGTTACGGCGCAAAGGGACACACGCGAAGAAAAAGTTTCACACCCAAAGATCTGGGATGTGATCGGCTTCACTATCATCACTTTCTTCTATGTTTCACACCCAGGAGGGGATCTCTGTAATAGTTAGGGTAGTTATGTGTTTTGGCATTTGAAACGCGAAGAAATTTTATGTGCAAATAAATTCCTTCATGCCTTTACTGATTTTTTAAGCTAAATGACCCTGAAATTGAAAAGCATTTCAAATGAACTCAGAAAAGTTTGAAAGTTGGCATGGTATCATAATTTCACCCACATAGCATGTGCAAAAAAGTAGAGAGGGTTACCGTAAAAACTGGATGCACTTTGTGTACTAAATGGACAATCTCTTTCGAAGTATCAGGGTTTTGGATGAAAACTCATCCGTTACAAAAGGCATTTCATTTTTTTAAATAACCTAAGCATTACCAACTTGAATATAATGATAAAACACACTAATATTAAACATAAGAAAAAAGAATCACTGCAAAATCTATTCTCAAAGTTAAGTTATTCACAAACTAGTGATTCACACAAATTTCAAATAAATCAAAATTTAAACTATTCAAATTTGTAAACTACCGGTACTAATAGAAAGTTTGTAATTTTTTGTACCTAAAGCAAAAATATTCACAAAGAAACTCTAAATACAGCAAAAAAACAACTCAAACAAAAAACAAATAAAGCAAAAAAAATAAGAAAAAAAAGCCCACCTACTGCGCCACAGCGGCCTGCATACAACTAGAAACCCAACCTGTTGTTGGGCCAGGATGCAGGCCCACAAAGGCCCAGTAGGCCCACAGGGCAGCACAGAACATTTAGGCCCAGTAGGCCTGCTTTGGAGAGGAGCTCGAGGGAGCTACCGCACTGGGGCTTATAAACCAGTGCGGACGCCCCTCGGCTAGCGAGGTGGGACTAAACATTTCGCACCGCACTTGCGCCAGCGCACCCCCTTTAGTACCGGTGGTGGCTCAAACCGATACTAAAGGGGGGTCTTTAGTACCGGTTGGAGCCACCACCCGGTACTAAAGGGGTGCGGTTCCCGCCGCTTGGCCTCGCCAAAACAGGCCTTTAGTACCGGTTGATGGCTCCAACCGGTACTAAAGGTCCATCCTATATAACTAAACACTTCAAAAATTTCAGTATCTCATTTGCTTCTTCTCCTCTGCCCCGTCGCCCGCCGCCCCCGTCTCCATATCCCTCGTCGCCGCCCCGTCCCCGTCGTCGCCGCCCCGTCGTCCTCGTCCCCGTCGTCACCGCCACGCCATCC